>NW_028234409.1:41957744-41967744 GCF_977035675.1 Penaeus japonicus
CACTCACACACACAGAACTAAAAGCAAAACACACACACACACACTCAAACACACAGAAGACAAGCAAAACACACACACACACACCCCACACACAGAAGAAAAGCAAAACACACACACACACCACTCCCACAACACGAAGCAAAAGCAAACAACAACACACACACTCACACACACCAGAAAGGCAAAAGCAAACACAACACACACACTCAACACTCACACAGAAGCAAAAGCAAAAACACACACACTCACACAAAAACAGAAGCAAAAGCAAACACACACACACACACTCACACACACAGAAGCAAAAGCAAACTCACACACACCCACACCACACACAGAAGCAAAAGCAAAAACACACACACACATCACACACACAGAAGCAAAACGCAAACACAACACCAACACTCACACAACAGAAGAAGAAAGCAAACACACACACACACTCACACACAACAGAAGCCAAAAGCAAACACACACCACTCCACACACACACAGAAGCAAAAGCAAACACACACTCACACACTCACACACAGAAGCAAAAGCAAACAAACACACACACTCCACACACAGAAGCAAAAAAAGAAAACCACACACACACACTCACACACTCAGAAGCTAAAAGCAAAAACACACACACACACTCACAACACACAGAAGCCAAAAGCAAACACACCACACACTCACACACACAGAAGCAAAAGCAAACAACACACACACTCACACACACTGAAGCAAAAGCAAACACACACACACACTCACCACACAGAAGCAAAAAGCAAACCACACCAACACATCACACACACAGAGCAAAAAGCAAACACACACACTCACCTCACCACAAACAGAAGCAAAAGCAAACTCACACACACACACCACACACACAGAAGCAAAAGGCAAACCAACACACACATCACACACAACAGTAAGCAAATGCAAACACACACTCACACACATCACACAGTAGCAAAGCAAACACACACACACACACTCACACACACAGAAGCAAAAAAGCAAACACTCACACACACTCACACACACAGAGCAAAAGCAAACACACACACACACTCACACTCCACAGAAGCAAAAGCAAACACACCCACACACTCACACACACAGAAGCAAAAAGCAAAACACACAACACACACTCACACACACAGAAGCAAAAGCAAACACACCACACACATCACACACACAGAAGCAAAAGCAAAACAAAACACACACACACCACACTCACACACCAACAGAAGCAAAAAGCAAACACTACACCACACATCACACACACAGAAGCCAAAAGCAAACACACACACACACACTCACACACACAGAAGAAAAAGCAAAACACACACACCACTAACACACACAGAAGCAAAAAGCAAACCACACCACACACACACTCACACAGAAGCAAAGCAAACACACACACACCACACTCACCACACACAGATGCAAAAGCAATACACACACACAACACTCACACACACGAAGGCAAAAAAGCAAACACACAAACACACTCACACTCACAGAAGCAAAAGCAAACACACACACACACTCATCAACACCAGTAAGCAAAAGCAAACACCACCACAACACTCACACACAAAACAGAAGCAAAATCAAACACACCACACACACTCACACACACAGAAGCAAAAGCAAACACACCCCAACACTCAACACACAGAAAGCAACAAAAGCAAACACACACACACACTCACACACACAGCATGCCAAAAGCAAAACAACACACACAACATCACACACCACAAGAAGCAAAGCAAACACCACACACACACTCACACACACAGAAGCAAAAGCAAACACACACCCACACTCAGCACACACAGAAGCAAAAGGCACAACTCACACACACACTCAACACACAGAAGCAAAAGCGAACACACAACACCACACTCACCACAACACAGAAGCAAAGACAAAAACCACACACACACTCACAAACACACAGAAGCAAAAGCAACACACACACACATCACACACACAGAAGCAAAAGCAAACACACACACACACACTCACACACACAGAAAGCAAAAGCAAACAACACACACCACTCACACACACGAAGGTAAAAGCAAACACACACACACACTCGCCACCAACAGAAGCAAAAGCCAAAACACACACAACACTCACCACCCAAGAAGCAAAAGGCAAACAACACACACACACTCACACACACAGAAGCAAAAGCAAACACACACACACACTCACACACACAGAAGCAAACGCAAACACACACACACACACTCCTCACACACAGACGCAAAAGCAAACACACACACACACTCCACACACACAGAAGCCAAAAGCAAACACACACACACATTCACACACACAGAAAGAAGCAAAAGCAAAACACACCACACATCACACACACAGAAGCAAAAGCAAACACCTCACACACACTCACACACACAGAAGCAAAAGCAACACACACACACATCACACCACCAGAAGCAAAAGCAAACACACACACACACTCACGCACACAGAAGCAAAAGCAAAACACACACACACTCACAACACAGTTGCAAACGCAAACACACAACACACAATCACACCACAGAAGCAAAAAGCAAACACACACACGACGCACTACACACACAGAAGCAAAAAGAAACACACACACACACTCACACACACAGACGCAAAAGCAAACACACACACACACACTCACCCACACAGAAGCAAAAGCAAACATACACACACACACCTCACACTCACTGAAGCAATAGAACACACACACACACTCTCACACACAGAAGCAAAAGCAAACACCACACCATCACTCACCACACACAGAAGCAAAGCAAAAACACACACAACACACTCACCACACAAGAAGCAAAAGCAAACACACACTCACACTCCCGCACACACAGAAGCCAAAGCAAAACACAGGCACACACACTCACACACTCAGGAAACAAATAGCAGAACACTACACACACTCACACACACCAGAAGCAAAGAAACACACACACACACACCTAGAACAGAAGCAAAAGCAAACACACACACACACTCACACACACACAGAAGCAAAAGCAAACACACACACACACTCACACACACAGAAGCAAAAGCAAACACACACAAACACACACACACACACAAGAAGCAAAGCAAACACACACACATCAACACATGAAGCAAAAGCAAACACACACACACACTCACACACACAGAAGCAAAAGCCAAACACCACACACACACAATCACACACACAGAAGCATAAGCAAACACACACACAACACACTCACACACACTGTAGCAAAAGCAAACACACACCACTCACTCACACACACAGAAGCAAAATCAAACTCCACCACACACACTCTCCACACAACAGAAGCATAAGCAATCACACACAACACACTACGATTCTAAACAGAAGCTAATGCAAACACTCGCCGGCCACGAAAGCACTTACGCTCTAAAACCCTCGTGTGAGAAGGTCAGGCCGACTCACGCCCCGGATCTTCCCTCTACGTAGGAGAGAGCTGGGTCGTGTCAGCAAACACTCTCACTCACGACCCAGCAAACAACGCCCACTCCTCATCTCATAGATGATAGCACCTCTTCTCTGAATCTCTCTCTTTCTCTCACTCTTTATTTCTTTCTCTCTCTCTCTCTCTCTCTCTCTCTCTCTCTCTCCTTTCTCTCTCTCTTTTCTCTCTCTTCCTCTCCTCTTTCTTCTCTCTCTTTTTCTCTTTCTCTCTCTTCCTCTTTCTCTCTCTCTCTCTTGCTTTCTCTCTCTCTTCTCTCCCCTCTCTCTTTTCCTTCTCTCTTTCTTTCTCTTTTCCTTCTTCTTTCTCTTTCTCTTTCCTTTCTCTGCCTCTTTCTCTTTCTCTTTCTCTTTCTCTGTTTCTTTCTCTTTCTCTCTATTTCTCTTTCTCTTTCTCTTTCTCTTTCTCCACTCTCTTTTTCTCTGTCTCTCTCTCTCTCTCTCTATCCTTTCTCTCTCTCTCCTTTTTTCTCCCCCTTCTCTCTCTCTCTTTTTCTCTCTCTCCTCTCTCTTTCTCTCTCTTTCTCTTTTCTCCTCTCTCACCATTTCTCCTCTTCTTTTCTTCTTTCTCATTCTTTCCATCTATCTCTAGTGCGTGTGTGTTTATTTTTTTCTTCTTCTTTCTCTCGTTTCTTTCTTTTTCCCACTCACCCCTCGTTCCTTCTCCCGCACATCTCTCTCTAATCTCTCTCTCTCTCTCCCAAAACTTCATATCATCCTCCTTCCTTTCCCTCGCTCCTTCCCCTTTTTCCCTCCCTCTTCCCCTCTCTCCCTCCCTCCTCCTTTCTTCCCGTCTTCCCTCCCTGCCGCCTTTTTCCCGGCTCGCCCTCCCCCCCTCTTCTTCGTCTCTGCCCTACCTCCTCTTTCTTCCCGTCTCTCCTACCTCCCTCCTTTCTTCCCGTCTTCGCCCTACAACTTCCTCCTTTCTTCCGTCTCTCCCTACCTCCCTCCTTCTCCGTTCTCCCTACCTCCCTCCTTTCTTCCCGTCTCTCCATACTCCCTCCTTTCTTCCCGTCTTCCCTCCCTCCCTCCTTCTTACCGTCTCTACCTATCCTCCTCCTTTCTTCCCGACTCTCCCTACCTCCCTCCTTTCTTCCCGTCTCTCCCTACTCCCTCCTGTCTTCCAGTCTTCCCTACCTCCTCCGATCGGCCCCGTCTCTCCCTACCTCCCTCATTTCTGCCCCGTCTCTCCCTACCTCCCTCCTTTCTTCCAGTCTCTCCCTCCTCCCTACTTCTTTCCCGTCTCTCCCTCTCTCCTCCTTTCTTCCCGTCTCTCCCTCCCTCACTCTTTTTCCCGTCTCTCCCTCCCTCCGCTTTCTTCCCGTCTCTCCCTACCTCCCTCCTTTTCTTTCCAGTCTCTCCCTACCTCCCTCCTTTTCTTCCCGTCTCTCCCTACCTCCCTCCTTTCTTCCCGGTCGCTCCCCCCCCCCCCCCCCCCTATAGCGATCTACCCCCCCCCCCCCCCCCTACCTCCCTCCTTTCTTCCCGTCTCTCCCTCCCTCCTCCTATCCTTCGATCCTTCTCCTCGTCCTTCAGCGTCTCCTCTCTAAGGAGGGTGATATTTACCTCACCTTGTTGACACTCCCAAAGAGGGAGGAGGGGGAGGGAAGAGGGGGGGGAGGGGAGGGAAGGGGGGGGAGGGAAAGGGAGAGGGGGGAGAGAGGGAAGGGGGGGGAGGGAGAAAGGAAAAGAGGGGGGGAGGGGAGGTAAAGAGGGGGGGGGTAGGGAGGAGGGAAGGGAAGAGGGTGTGAGGGAAGGGAAGAGGGGTGAGGGACGGGTAAGAGGGGTGAGGGAAGCGGAAGAGGGGGGGGAGGGAAGGGGGTGAGGGAAGGGAGGAGGGGTGAGGGAAGGGGAGAGGGGAAGAGGGACGGGAAGAGAGGAGAGGGAAGGGATGAAGGGGGGGGAGGGGCGGAAAGAGGGGCGGAGGGAAGGGATAAGAGGGGAGTGGGAGGAAGTACCGATGGGGGAGGGAAGGGAAAGTGGGGGAGGGGAGAGGAAGAGGGCGGGTGGGAAGGGGAAGAGGGGAGAAGGAGGGAAGAGGGGAGAGGTAGGGAAGAGGGGAGAAGGAGGGAAGAGGGGAGAGGTAGGGAAGAGGGGAGAGGGAAGGAAGAGGGGAGAAAGAAGGAAGAGGGGAGAGGGCAGAGGTGATGTGTGTGTTTTGTTCCTACTGGATCTTCATCTCGTGTCGATATGAAGGGCTGATTTGTAGCGGGGAGGGAGGGGGGGTAGAAGACAGGTGTGAGGGAGGGGAGGAGGGAGGGTGGGAGGGAGGAAGGAAGAGGAGGGAGGCAGGATGAGGGAGAGGCGGGAAGAAGTGCTGAAGGAAGGGAAAGGCAAGGAGGAGGGAGGGAGGGGAAGGAGGAAGGAGGAAGGCTTAAGGAATGGGAGGAAGGGAGAGAAGGAGAGGGGAGGGAAGGGAGGATGAAGGAGGGAGCGAGAGGAAGGAGGAAGGAGGGAGTGGAGGGAGAGGGAGGAAGGAAAGAGGAGGGAGGGCAGGAAGATTGAGGGAGGAAGAGGATGAGGGAGGAGGAGGAGGAAGGAGAAGGGAAGTAAGAGAAAAGAGGAGGGAGGGAGGGAAGGCGAAAGGAAGGGAAGAAGAGGAAGAAAGAGGGAGGGAAGGAAAGATGGAAGGATGGAAGGAAGGAGAGAGGGGAAGGGGGGAGCGAATGGAGGGATAGAGGGAGGAAGGCGAAAGGATGGAAGAAGAGGACGAGAAGAGGGAGGGGAAGGAGGATGAAGGATGGAAGGAAGGTGAAAATCAGGTGATGAGAAGGAGGCAGGGAGTGAATGAAGGACAGAGGCAGGATGGGAGGGAAGAGGAGGAGGGGTGGGATTCAGACAGGGAGAGGAATGAGAGGTAGAGTGCAAGAGGGTGGGAATGAGGGAGAAGAGAAAGAAGGGAAGAGAGCGCTGTTTTTTTAAATTTTTATATATTTTAAATATAGTATATATATATTATATATTTTTAAATATAATATAAATAATTATTTTAAAAATATATAATTTTATTAATATTTAATATTTTTATATAATTTTTATTTTATATATAATATTTTAATTATATATTTTTTTGTTTTTTTTTTTATATTTATATATATTAATTTTTTTTTATTTTTAAAATTTATATAAAAATTTTTTTTTTATATATATTATTTTAAATTAATAAATATTATATATATATTATATAAAAATTTTTAAATATATTTATATTTATATATAATATAAAAATATTATTTTTGTTGTTTTTGTTGTTGCTTTTGGGTTGTTTTTATTATATATTATTTATATAATTTTTATATTTTATATATATTTATATATTTTTTATAATATATTTGGTTGGTGTGTTGTGTGTGTGTGTGTGGGTGTTTTTTTTTTTATAATTATATATTATTTTTATAATATATATATATATATTATATATAAATTTTTATATTTTTTATAATAAAAATTTATTTTTATATTTTTAATTTTTAAAAATTATATATAATTATATATATATATATATATATTAAAAAAATTTTTACAAAAAACCCCCCAAACAAACAAAAAAAATAATAAAAAAAAAAAAAACCCCCCAAAAAACCAATTTATTTTTATATATATATTATATATATATATATATATATTATTTTTTTATATAATATATTATATATAATTATCCCCTACAATAAAAAAAAATTTTTAATTAAAAAAAATTTATATTTTTTTTTATTATATATATTTATATATTTTATTATAATATATATTTATTTTTATATAACCCCAAATTTTTATAAAAAATTTTTTATTATATATATTTATTATAATATTTATTTTATTTATATTATAATATTATATTTTTTTATATGATATATACCCATTTATATATATAATAATTTATATATATTTAAAATATTTTTATAATATTATTTTTATTATATATATATATTATATTATATTTTTAATTTGTGTGTGTATTTTTTATATATGCAAATTTGTATCAATAAATCCACAGAACGGTTAGTTTTCAGTTTAAAGAATTTAATTAAAATATTCGAAATCGTTTTTCAGAAATAAATATTAATAAGTTTTTATGGAATGAATATCTGTTTGGGACCTTGATGGGCATCGTTAAATAATATCTGAAACCATCAAGGAATCATCTATTATTTCGGGGTAATTATCTACATACCTGTTGTTTTTTCCTTATATTCCATGATAAAAAATTTTCAATCATCTTTGGTTAAAACGTATTAAATGGGATCATCCATCGTTCCCTCCTGCCCTCGTCTTCTTCGGCCTATTCTTTCTAAAAATCCAGGATTATTTTTATCTATTGGTTATTTATCTATTTCCCCCCTCTCTCTCCCTCTCTCCCCTCTCCTTTCTCTCTTTCTCTCTCTCTCCTCTCTCTCTCCCCTTCTCTCTCTCTCTTTATATTATTATATGTATTTATGTATATCTAATAATACAAACATAATATTATTTTTTATATTTATATTATATATATATATTATTTATATATAATAAAAATTATATATATATATATTTATTATTATTATATTAATTATATTAATATTAATATTAATATATTTTATATATATATATTTATATATATTATTTTATAATATGTACATAAATATAAATATATAAAAATTATATATATATATATTAATATATAATTTTATAAAATATATATTTTTATTATTATTCTTTTATATATATATAATTATATATATATATATATATAATATATATAAAAATTTAACATGTTGTAACCCGGGAAACCCGGAAAAACCGGGGGAAGGGAAGTGGGAAATGGTTTAAGAACAAAAGGCTGGGGGAGAGGTAATTTTGTGGGGAGACGATTTAAAAAAAACCAAAAACATGATTCTAATAATTCAAAAATAATAAAATCTAAATAATCATTATTTTATATGTTTAAAGTTTTTTTTGCTTTTTTAAAAAAAAATAGGAATGTAAGTAATATTTTTGGAAAGTATGGGGGTGATAAAAAAAAAAAAATTTTAAAGGGAATCCCAAAAAATTTTTCTATTTTTTTCCCGGGTTTTATATAATAATATAATATATATTTTTAAATATATTTATATTATATAAAATATTACTATGTTATATATATTTTTTATACATATATATATTTTTACATATTTTATTATATTTATATATTTTATATAATATTATAAAATATATTTTTTAATATATATATATATATATATATTTTTTAAATATATATATATTTATTTTTATATAATCAAAAAGATGGTTTAGAATGCGTAACGCTTTTTAATTTTTTTATAAAATAATATTAATATATTTATATTTATATATAAAAATATTATATATTTTAAATATATATATATATGTTTACAAATTTTACCCCCCCTTGACCGGGACTCGAACCGCGCCGTACGTTTGACAGGCACGGTGGTGAGACCCCCCCGTCCCTTTGTAAATGAAAACGGCGCGGGGCTTTTTATGTAAAATATATATATATATATATATATATATATATATATATATATATATATATATATATATATTTTATATAATATATATTAATATTATATATATATAAACCAAAACACACATCCACAAAATTATTTATGGGACATTAAGCCACAAACATAGGGTTTCCCGTATCTGCATGCAATAATCCCTTCCTGACGTAAATTTCTTAAATTTAAAGCGGGGCTTGCCTCGTATTTTGCAATCAACAACAAAGCCCATTTGTCCGATTTAACGCAAAAATACAATTTAAGACTGAGGTTTTACAGAGGTCATAGAAAAATAAAAAAAGTACAAATGGGAAAAAAAGAATGTCGAGAGAGGGGAAAGGGAGCTCTCTGGGAACCTTAAAAAACTGGAAACTTTAAGCAATTTTTTTTTTGTAAAAATGGGTATTGGCAATGAGATTTTATGCCCAAGCGCTATATTCAAGAATTTTTCAAAATACTTATATTATAAAACCACATGCACATGCACAAGCCACACACTTCACGCACCCCCATGTATTTCACACCAAAAAACTCAGGAAATTTGGTACATGATATAGCCCTTTTACTCTACCCGGCCCCCAAAAACTCAGTTTTTATTTTTATATAACCCATGTCAAAAAGATTTTTATCAAGCACCGGTTTTTTTTTGCAACCGGAAATGCAATTTTGCTTTTACTACCCGCAATTTTTTAACGTTCCCGCTAAAATTAAATGGAAGGGAAAAGAAAAAAGGGAAAAATTTTCTCATGCCAAAAACGAAGAGCAGGGGGAAAAAAAAAAAAAAAAAGGTTTTTTTTTTTGTACTTTTTGAAAGTATTTTCCCTCGATTTCATTAAGATTCCCCTGGATTTCTTTTTGGTAGGAGTTTACATTGGGGGGGATTTTGCTTTTTTTTTTTTTTTTTAAAAAACATTGATAACGCGCCCAAAAGTTCACCCCCCCACCCCTAAATCATACATACGTTTAATATATAATTAAA
>NW_028234409.1:41971896-41981896 GCF_977035675.1 Penaeus japonicus
TATATATGTATATGTAACCTTCTTTAGAAGTTGTCAGAAATCACATTCCACTGAAAGGTTTCACCAGATAAAACAGAAGGGAAAATAAGAATTTATTTGCTTTTCCTTGATTGGGATCTCCCCTCTTCCTCCCCTCTTCCTCCCCTACTCCTCCCCTCTTCATCTAACTTTCTCTCTCATTACATTTTGATCGCAATTCCCTTCTCTCCTCCTCGCCTTTGCTTTAGTCCTAATTCATCTCCTCCCTAATATCTTCTGTTCTCCTCTTCTTTCTTTCATTTTCCCCTCAGTTCCTTCTACCACATTTCTGTTATTGCTCTGTGTCTTTCAACTTTCTTATCTTCAGTCTATCATCGTTAGATTGGTTTCCCCTTATTTTCTGCATAGTTCTCATCTCTCTTTTCTTTATTTTTCCTTTTTTTTCTTTCTCTCCTTTAATGTGCTCTTTTAATATCTTCCCTATACAGACTTCTCCCCATTTCTTTCCATTATTCTTCGCCCCTCTCCCCTCACCCGTCTTTCGCTTACCCCTATTCCTTCTTCGCTTTCTTCCTCACTTCCCCTCTTCTTTAACCCTTTCTTCCCCTTTCCCCTCCCCCCTCCCCATCCCCTCTTCATCTCCCTCTCCCCATCCTCTCTTCATCCCTCCCTCCCCATCCTCTCTTCACCCCCCTCCCCATCATCTCCCCCCCCCCTCCCGTCCATTCTCCACCCATCATTATGGCGTGTTTACTTTGCTCAAAGTTGAAACAGGTGTGGATTCTCTCACAACTCCGACGGCAGTGAGACTCTCCAAGAATCCATCAAAGTTTTGCTCAACAATGCAACAATGCATCGCCGATTCTTCTTTCTTTTTATTTTCCTCTCAATCTACATTATTTTAATTTACCTCCTTTCGCCTAAGTGTTTTTCCTCGGTCTCCCTTTCTCTTTCTCTGTTTTAGTCTCTGTCTCTGTCTAACGTGTATCTCCTCTCCATTTCTGTCTTTCTCTCTCTCTCTCTATCTATCTATCTCTTTCTATCTCTCTTTCTCACCCTCTCTCTTTATTTCTATGTCGCTGTTTTTGACTCTTTTTGTCTTTATGTCTATCTTTGTCTCTGGCTCTATGTCTCATGTCTATCTGTCTTTGTCTCTCTCTCTCTCTCTCTCTCTCTCTCTCTCTCTCTCTCTCTCTCTCTCTCTCTCTCTCTCTCTCTCTCTCTCTCTCTCTCTCTCTCTCTCCCCTCTCTCTCTCTCTCTCTCTTCTCTCTCTCTCTCTCTCTCTCTCTCTCTCTCTCTCTCTCTCTCTCTCTCTCTCCCCTCTTCTCTCTCTCTCTCTCTCTCTCTCTCTCTCTCTCTCTCTCTCTCTCTCTCTCTCTCTCCCTCTCTCTCTCTCTCTCTCCTCTTCTCTTTTCTCTCTCTCTCTCTCTCTCTCTCTCTCTCTCTCTCTCTCTCTCTCTCTCTCTCTCTCTCTCTCTCTCTCTCTCTCTCTCTCTCTCTCTCTCTCTCTCTCTCTCTCTCTCTCTCTCTCTCTCTCTCTCCCTCCCTCCCTCGTTCAACCTACTCCATCATCCCATCAACGCACCTACCTCCTTCAAAAATGTATCTTTCCGTTTAACATTTAAAGGTTATATGAAGATTCGTAAGTCAGATAAGACAATGTCTATACACACACACACACACACACACACACACACACACACACACACACACACACATACACACACATACACACACACACACATACACACACACGCCTACACAGACACGTTCAAAAATTCCACATGGTGACGTATATGCGCGTGTGAACGTATGGTTACACCAGCCACTGACAGCGGTGGTCCCAAAGAGGTTTTCTGCGTCCATCCCATCGGAATCAGTGGGAAATAACGGTTGCATGGACACATCCCAACTATTCATCGAGTGGAGATTATAGCATTACGAGACTACATCATAAAGGATGATTACGTATTTTATATCATAATTTAAGAGGCTGTATGTTAATGTCTTGTATATCTTTATAGGGAGATTGAATTGCATGTTTAAGATCATGCATTAAAAAAAAATAGTTTATCGTTCCTATTTGACTAGCGAACTCAAAAGAAACGCAGTGCACCATACAGACCGTTGCAGAGATGTTTTCCATTTGAAATTCAGATGTTGCAATATCTATCCTAAGGAAATTTGGATGGCAAGAAAATGTTTTGGAATACTATGCTTCGCTTCTACCACTAAATATGATAATGAAAAGAAATAATCTGAATAACAGCAGTTTTGAGCAAATAAAGCATAAAGTTTGAAATTAAAGCTATAGTGCCTATTTGTTCATCGTTTGTTCATCTGATACTTATTTGTTCTTTCTTTGTTCATCAGTTGTACCTATTAGTACATCCATAATGTCCTCTATGTTCATGGTACATCTGATTAATCTATTTATTCATGTCAGAAGTGCATATAGAAACATTCATGTCAGTTGCACAAGACATGGCTGCTAGGATCGCATCACATTAGCATCAAGATTTCCTCATCGCTACCTGGGGCTCATGGCTTATTTTTCTTCATATTTTGCTATTTGCATGACAGCATCGTATTTGTATAGGAATCATCCCCAAAATTCATTTTTCGATGTAAATGAAGGCTCTGAGGTGTGTGGGTTATATTCCGACACCTGTATATTTCTGCGTGCCTTTAGCCATGTGTGTGTGTGTGTTTGCGTGTGACAGTAACCACAATCATGAGATGGGGAATCATCATCAATGGAGAGCGAAAGAGAAAAAGAGAGGGGAAGAAGTAGAAGGAGAGTAAAGTAAAAGATGGGGAAGGAGAGAGAAGAGACAATCAGAGAAACAGCCGAAATATGGCGAGTATGGCAAGGAAGAGAGGGGTAATAACAAGCCAAAACAAGAAATAAACAAGGCAGTGAGTGGTTCAGAACCGATGGAGCGTGTGATTGGTTTAGGGAAGCGCTCCAGTGTGTAAAGTAAGAGGGGAGAGGATGAGAGGGGAAGGGAGGGAGAGGGGAGAGGATGAGAGGGGAGAGGATGAGAGGGGGAGGGAGGGAGAGGGGAAGGGATGATGGAGAAGGGGAGGAGAGGGCCAGGGAGGGAGAGGGGAAGGGACGGAGAAGGGGAGGAGAGGGCCAGGGAGGGAGAGAGATGGGGAGGAGAGGGGTAGGGAGGGAGAGAGACGGGGAGGAGAGGGCCAGGGAGGGAGAGGGCCAGGGAGGGAGAGAGATGGGGAGGAGAGGGGTAGGGAGGGAGAGGGGAAGGGAGGGAGAGAGATAGGGAGGAGAGGGCCAGGGAGGGAGAGAGAAGGGAAGGAGAGAGGAAGGGAGGGAGAGAGAAGAGGAGGAAAGGGACAGGGAGGGAGAGAGAAGAGGAGGAAAGGGGCAGGGAGGGAGGGAGAGAGATGGGAAGGAGAGGGGAAGGGGATGGAGAAGGGGAGGAGAGGGGCAGGGAGGGAGAGAGAAGGGGACGAGAAGGGGAGCAGAGCGGAAGAGAAAGGAAGGGAGGGAGAAGGGGAGGCGTTAAGAGGGAATGGGGAGGAGGGGAGAGGGGACGAGGAGGGAGCAGAACGTCCTGGGGGATAAGGAGAACAAGGAGCGCTTGGAGATGGAGAGAGAGAGAGGGACACTGATTGAGAGACGACAGATTGAAAAAAAAGAAGTTAGCACACGCGCTCACACAGACGTAGATATAATACAGCCTGACTGTCTGTTTAGATTTATGTTTATCCTATTATCCTCCACCTCCATTCCCATTTCCGTTGTCTCTTCCTCCTTCCCCTCTCTCTCTCTCTCTCTCTCTCTCTCTCTCTCTCTCTCTCTCTCTCTCTCTCTCTCTCTCTCTCTCTTTCTCTCTTCCTCTCTCCTCTCCTCCTCTCTTCTCTCCTCTTCTCTCTCTCTCTTCTCTCTCTCTCTCTCTCTCTCTCTCTCTTCTCTCTCTCTCTCTCTCTCTCTCTCTCTCTCTCTTCTCTCTCTCTCTCTCTCTCTCTCTCTCTCTCTCTCTCTCTCTCTCTCTCTCTCTTCTCTCTTCTCTCCTCTCTCTCTCTCTCTCTCCTCTCTCTCTCTCTCTCTCTCTCTCTCTTCTCTCTCTCTCCCTCTCTCTCTCTCTCTCTCTCTCCCTCTCTCTCTCTCTCTCTTCTCTCTCTTCTCTCTCTCTCTCCCTCTGTCTCTCTTTCTCTCCCTCTCTCTCTCTCTCTCTCTCTCTCTCTCTCTCTCTCTCTCTCTCTCCTCTCTCTCTCTCTCTCTCTCTTCTCCCTCTCCCTCTCTCTCTCTCTCTCTCTCTCTCTCTCTCTCTCTCTCTCTCTCTCTCTCTCTCTCTCTCTCTCTCTCTCTCTCTCTCTCTCTCTCTCTCTCTCTCTCTCTTCTCTCTCTCTCTCTCTCTCTCTCCTCTCTCTCTCTCTCTCTCTCTCTCTCTCTCTCTCTCTCTCTCTCTCTCTCTCTCTCTCTCTCTCTCTCGGCTCTCTCTCTCTCTCCTATTTTCTTCTCCCTCCTTTCCTCTCTGTCTGTCTGTGTATAAAATACCTTCGCATTGTAAGACACTTCCTTCTCCCGCTGTCTTTCTTTGTTTATCTGTCTGTCTTTCTGTCAATTATCATCATTTTTATTTATGTTTTCCGGATGATTACGTGTGAAGAATGAACAAATGTTTGTCTGAAAAGGGGATTCAATTGCAAATGCTTGTAAATATTTGCGTAGCCAAGGGCGTAAACACATAGATTCTTACGTGCATTACCTCTTTCAATAATAGAGAAGCATAAGGTTATTTTTCCCAGGGTTTTGCTGGACACATTTCCAGTTTTGTTCTATTTTTCTTCTTCTTCTTCTCCTTCCGTCACTCTCATTATCTTTCCCTCTATATTTATCACAGCTTCTATACCCTTTGTAATTTGTTTACGTCTCCCTCAGTTATCCACTCCTTTCCTTTCGCCTTCTTTTATTATCGTCCTGCTCCGTTCTCCTCCTCCGCTCTTTAGAAACGAAACTATGTGTGTTAATTCTCACGGCCACAAACTGTCCTCTTGTACAGATTTCCTGAGGGTTGTTCACGGTGGATGGCCATGCTTACAAGGTTCTTTGTGTGTATTTGTGTATTCGTGTGTGTGTGTGTGAGAGAGAGAGAGAGAGAGAGAGAGAGAGAGAGAGAGAGAGAGAGAGAGAGAGAGAGAGAGTGAGAGTGAAAGAGAGAGAGAGAGAGATAAAGAGAGAGAGAGAGAGAAAGAGAGAGAGAGAGAGAGAGAAAGCAAGAGAGAGAGAGAAAAAGAGAGAGAGAGAGAGCGAGAGAGAGAGCGAGAGAGAGAAAGCGAGAGAGAGAGAGAGAGAGCGCGCGATAGAGAGAGAGAAAGACCAATAGAGAGGCAGATTTAATCTTTCATTGAACAGCAAGAAATTATTTTTAGAGCTTTACTTAATACCAGGAAAACGAAACCTATTCATCCGGTGTTCTGTTTCTACATTATTTTCCATGCCATTTTTATTTCCTCCTTGCCATCATCTGGCACACTTTCTCCTTCGAGTTTCCGTCTTTATTTACTCTTTTCTCTCGAATTCCACTGCACCTTCTCCCACCCTCTCTCCTCCCTCATTTTATGCATATTTTCGAAGTGATCTCCCCCCCCACCCCTCTGCTTATCCCCTTCTCCCAGCCCCCTCCTCATTTCCCTCATGATTAACGGAGGAATTTCGACCTGGTGAACGAGGGGAACTAATAATACTGGTTGTCATGACGACGGCAAATCTTCTTTTTTTTTCATTTAATCATAGTTTTCTTTCTATTTTATTTTTATTGGTTTATTTCTTTTAAGAGAATGAGAGTACAGGAATAGGAGGAAGAATTGTGTTTTGCATCTAAATGGTGATTATGATCTAATGTTTCTATTCATTTAATCATTCATTTATTCATCGCTTTTCTTTTTCTCTACGGATTTCTGTTTCACTTTCTCCTATTTCATTTCTTTATTTTTTTTCTTCTATTCCCCTTTCTGTGTCATTTTCATAATAAAGTTGAGTACTTTAATTGACTTTCATTATTTTCCCAAATGTTTGTCTCCCTTTCGCTGTCTGCCTGTTTGTCTGTCGTTGTCTTTTCCTTAACTCTCTCTCTCTCTAAATTCTCTCACTATCCTTACTTCTCTCTCTTTCTCTCTCTCATATATATATATATATATATATATATATATATATATATATATATATATATACATATATATATATATATTATGTATATATATATAAATATATATAAAATATATATGTATATATATATATTATGTATATATATACATAATATATATACATATATATATATATATATATATATATATATATATGTGTGTGTGTGTGTGTGTGTGTGTGTGTGTGTGTGTATTGATATATATATATACATATATATATATATATATATATATATATATATATATATATATATATCAGTTTGTGTGTGTGGTGGGGGGTACACAATAGAACCCTTTTTCATCTTATTTCAACTTTTCATTTATTTTTTTAAGCAATCTCGCTTTTATAACAGTAGCTAATGGAGATAATACCAATAATGATACTAATACATTCAACTTCCTTCTTTTGTCATGCCTTTTCCCCATCAATTTCACACACACACACCCATCACCCCTTTCCCCACCCTCCCATCTTTTCCATAACCCCGGCCACCTCCTCTCCTGCACCCATCCTCCTTTCCATCATCACCCCCCCCCCCCCACCCCACAAGCAAGGAAGCAAGGAGACAATCATCCAATGAACATGCAAGCAGGCAAGCAAATGGTTTGGTCAAGTAAACAAGTATTTGTTCTCCTGTTCGGAATTTGCACTTCGTCCATCAGCCTGTGTTATGTCAGCAGTCGATGGCTTTACGTTCTAGCGATATGTATGGTAATTATTTGAAATCAAAGTTTTATAAATTTTACTAAAAAAACTGTGTATATATATATATATATATATATATATATATATATATATACATATATATATATATATATATATATATATATATATATATATATATATATATTAGTCATCAAATTCATTTTGACGAGGAGAAAAAATAATTATAAGGAAAAATAGTGTATACTTTGCTTAATGCCCCTCAATCTCAAAGTTAGGGCGTAGCAAAATTACACTGTTCAAGAATTGTCATTCATTTCATTCTTTGAATTGCTACTGTAGCAGTTAAAGATCCCTTTACATACACCTAATCAATATCCCTTTCAACTAATCATCCAAGCTTTCCCAAACGTTTTCCAATCCTACATCACCTTGTGCAGAAAAATACCACATGTTCAACATAAACCCTCAACATACATCAATTTCGAAATATGGCTCTCCCATTTCACCCTAATGTAAATTGGCACATCTCATTATCAAGAGTAAAACCATATATCACATCGCGTACCCTGCTGTGGTGACCACGCCTCGAACTTTGTCTTCTTAGTCTAGTAAATCTATATGTTTGTATGTTAGGATTGCTACTACTATTACTACTATTGCCACTATTATTATTATTATTATTATTCTACTGCTACTACTACTAGTAGTAGTAATAGTAGTATGACTACGACTGGTATTATGGTAACGATATGGTATGATAAAATTAATGAGCATTAATACTGATAGACATAACGATAATTATTGTAACAATGTCCAAAATGCGTGCATATTATATCGATAATGGCAAATAACAGAAACATTTACCAACATTTGTAATACTTTATGAATGAACCAGAATTTTAAAAGGGGAAAAGAGCGAGGTGATGTAATTTCAGACATAAAATCAGAAGGACGCTTAATATGAAAGCAAAATTCCAATCTTTACACAAAAAATATATGTATATGTGTATCTGTATGTGCCATTGTGTGTATGCGTATGTGTCATTGTACCACAAAATGGAAACGAAAATATTCAAGATTTCGGAAACCATGGAGAGATTAATGACCCATACAATGAAACTATTGGATAGGATAATAAAAGAAAAAATTAGGGGAGGAAACAATAGGCGATGAGCAATGCGGATTCATATAAAAGGACGACTGATGCAATTTTTGCACTAAGGTAATTAATGGAAAATCACCGTGAGAAACAGATGAAATTACAATACTTTGGGATTTGGAAAAGGCATATTGACAGGATACCGAGGCAGAACATGCGGAGGTATATGGAAGTGACAGATATTGTAGCCGAGAGACAAGTTAAACCGGAGTTTCACTGTGAATGATAAATGCTATGTGATTTCATTCTCCCTTCCTGCAGAACCGTGCATGGCGAATGCAAGCTGCATAAGAGACCTGGTATTAACAAGCTGCCCATAGGAAGACCAAAGATTTTTTTTCGTTGGAAATCAGGTTGTGAAGAGTGAACCTAATTTATTTTTTGTGGGAATTGAAAAAAAAAAATGCTTTCTTATTAAAGTGGCTTTTAAAAGTGCAGAAATAAATAAATGAATAAATAGATATCAGAGGTGATGGAAAGGACATTCGGGAAAGTGCCAGGATTATCAAGACAATTGAGAACTGGATGGAGGAGAGTGAGTGGAGTTCACAGGAAAGTTTTATGAAAAGTGTGGTGAGATCAGTACTGATATAAGGCGTCGATTATATCCAGTGAAGTGAGGTAATTCACTAAATTAAGTCACTGAAATACGTATGTTAAGGCTTACACGTTGAGTAACAAGAAAGGACTGAATAAGGAATGAAATATTCAGAAAGAAAATTGTGGTGGGTAAAATCTCTTAAAAATATTTGAGAAAGCAGGCTACCGTAGCGCGGTCAGAGAGATTAACAAATAGATTGAGGAATACAGAGTGCAAGAGACACACAAAGATTCTCTTTCTCTCTCCTCTCCTCTCCTTTCCCTCTCTCTCTCTCTCTCTCCTCTTCTCTCCCTCTCTCTCTCTCTCTCCCTCTCTCTCTCTCTCTCTCTCTCTCTCCTCTTCTCTCCCTCTCTCTCTCTCTCTCTCTCTCTCTCTCTCTCTCTCCGGTATATTATCTCTATCCCGCCTTTCTTCTTCACTCGCTTCCTTCGCCGCTAATGTCTGTAACGGCAACACAGCACATCTTCCTCTGTCCACATTCAGTCACCAAAAGCACTACTTATGCCTGCCCCCCCCCCCCCTCCCCATTCCCTCATTCTCCCTCCCTTCCCTCCCTTCCTCATCGACCCTCCCTCTTCCTCTCCCTCCCTCTTCCTTTTCCCCTTCTTCATCCATTTCCCCGCGCCGTGCCGTCACCTCGACCCTCCCGACTTCCTTCCCTTTTGTCGTTCTTGCATTGTGTGACTCTTCCTCCTCTTTCTCTGCTTGTCTTTGTTTATCTGTCCTTGTTTCCGCTTTCCCCTATTCTACTAAATGAATGGGAAAACAATAGAGATGTGAATAACAAAACGTCAATATGTCAAAATCAGTGGCTGTGTTATGTGCGTTTCTTTACTGATATAAAACAGTCTTTAGAGACATTCAAGCATTGTCCTTTGATACAGTATTTGCGATAATGATAATGATAGTGATAAAAGTAATGATACGGATAATAATGATAATGATAACAAGAGCAATGTGTAACTGTAATAGCATGATGCAAATAAAGATGATGCAAACGAAGATAATAATGTAATAATGATAAGTGAATGTTTGCATTATATTATAGCTAAAGATAATGGAAAGGGATTTCATATTAGTCACTAGCATTTCTACATTATGATATTTACCAAAAAGCACTTTGTAGATAAACGAAAATTCTGAAGTGTTCAAAATATACTACTACTAAACATACTTTTTTGTTCTTTTTTTTCGTGTTCAATTAGCTATTGGGTTCTTACAGTGACTTTATTATGGCACAGTATCACGAGTCAGTGACTATCTGACACAGGCCGGGCGAAGCATCTACTCTGCATATTTGGTTTATCCTCATCCTATCTTTATCCTGAACTGGTTTGTAAAAGTAAAATTTTGAACAAAATATTGAAGGTTAACAAGAGTAACTTACAATGTCCCCTCAATCACCTTACCCTAAGTTCT
>NW_028234409.1:42001896-42004396 GCF_977035675.1 Penaeus japonicus
TCCGGAAAGGATAAAGAGAGATGGAAGAGATGAAGGAGGAGTAGAGAATGATGGTGAAGGTAAAGAGAAGGAGAAAAGAAGCCAGAAAGAAGGAGAATGAGTGGAGGTGGGCGAGATGAATTAAGAAGGGGAGGGTAGAGGGGGGTAGGTGGGGGTGGGGGAAGGTTAATAAGAAATCAGTTAAGATGAATGTTGGCTAATGACCCCTGCTTTAATCATACCTCTGGCCGATCGGGGTCATTACGGGCTATCAATATCAATCACCTATTTTAGGAGAGTTTTTGAAACATCTTTTCTTTCTCTCTTGTGGAGGGGGAGGGGGGGGTATTACCTCCTTGGCGTGATGTGAAATCAATGGATTTGTTTTATTTTGTATGGATATATATATATATATATACATACATATATATATATATATATATATATATATATATATATTATCATTATTATCATAATTATCATTACTATTATCATCATTATAATTATCATTATCTTTTTTATTAATAAGATTGTTATCATTATTATCGCCATCGTTATCATTATCATTATAATAGTTATCATTATCATCATCATTACTCTTATTGCTGTTGTTGCTCTTATTATCGTAATCACTGTCATTGTCGTTATTATTATCATTATCATTATTGTGATGACGATGATGATGAGTGTGATTATCAGTATCATCACCCTAATTATCTTTATCGTGACTAGGAGTAGTAGTAGTATGAAATTATTGTTATCATCATTATCATTATCATTGTTATTATTTTTAATGATAATTGTTATCATTAATATTATCATTATCATATTCTTTGTCGATAGTAGTAGTAGCAGTAGTAGTATAATTATTATAATTATTGTTGCTGTTGCTAATGGCATGATTATCATTATCATTAAAACAGAATATTTTTTTTTTTCACCATTGCCGATATTATCATTTCAACTGCTATCATTAGTATTAGCAATAGGAATGTGCTTCGTGCTATTATCGTTGTCAATATCATCGCCATTATAAGCAGTTTATAGTCACCATTAATATTGATATTGTCACTTTTTATTATCAGCATCATCCTCATTATCTTTATCCTCATCATTATGCATACCGTTATCCTTATCACTATCATCATCATCATTATCCCCATCATTATCGCCACTGTTATAGTTATCGTCCTTATTGTTAGCGAGCGCGAATAATCAAAGTAATCATCGCGTTTTAGACCTATAAAGATAATTGCGCTCCGGAATAACATCAAGTATGCTAATTGCAAAGAACTTTTTGCAGATGAAATGTATCCGCGCATCTCATTACGATTGCATCCAATTAGTCAAATTATGCATGAGTAATATCGGGCCACAGTTACACTGGAGTATATTTTGTGCAGCAATCACGTACTTTGATGAGTATCTGCGATTAAAATACTGGTAATGATCTCGGGGAGCGGTGTCCGGTTCAGTCGGTTGTGCATCGGTGTGATCGAGCGGACGCGCTAAAACTGAATCCATTCTAGGTAGCCGGGAATTCCTCCCTGCTGCTTCATTGAAACTGAGCGTCTGTGCTCTTATGTGCATTGGGTATGCATATGTTTGTAGGTTCATGTGGATGCGTATGTATATGTGTATTTTGGATATGTATATGTAAACACACATACACACACACTTATTTATATATATATATATATATATATATATATATATATATATATATATATATATATGTGTGTGTGTGTGTGTGTGTGTGTGTGTGTGTGTGTGTGTGTGTGTGTGTGTGTGTGTGTGTGTGTGTGTGTTTGTTCTGTGTGTGTATGTGTGTGTGTATGTTTCATGCTAATAGCACCTTCGATTGTATCAAGTACATTTGAAACACAGGCTATGATGCTCTTAGTAATCCATGGCTGGAGCTTCTCCATTTCTCCAAAATGATAGACACAGAGAAATTTTTATGTCAAACTCCTGTTTCTTATATATTAGTTAAGAGAAACTATTTTCTCTACTTTTCAAAATCAGTTTGAAGTTTGAAGACATAAGTTCTCATATTCTATTGAAATGTTCTTTCAAAGAAGCACTGTTTGCAAATAGCGATGACGCATTAAAGTGTGGTACTGAATTATAATTAATTTTCAACATCTAATGAATTTCCAATTCTTATGGATCATAATAAACGCGAGAACGCAATTTGTAGAGCCATGACTAACAAGTTTCAGAACTGACTTGGTTATGCCAGTCTCTCGCCCATGCTACACTTCTAACTTTACCCATTTGTCTTCGAAGGAGTTTCAGAACTGGGAAAATCTACGGTAATTACAACCCATATTTCACGTATCAACTTTATACCTCTTCCTTCGAAGAAGTTTGAATGTACAAGCTGTAATAAAATTCTTGCTTATATTGGTTCCATGTATAAATCTTATACGGAAGTGTATTTTCACTGTAGATATGGATGGTAAGCTTTTTCCAGATTGTCATTTTGTGTGTGGTTATGTGTGCTCCTGAGAGAAAAAAA
>NW_028234409.1:42029396-42036896 GCF_977035675.1 Penaeus japonicus
AGCATAAAACAAGGAAGCCTCTCCTCTTAGCTTCTAATGGGAACTGCTGCTATTTCGTCTCGTGCACAAGCAAGAAATAGTTGGCGTGGAAATCAAATATGACGCGAGAAACCCGTAGATTTTATACTGAAATTGTAAGGGATATCCACTACAGTATTATTATTATTGGTATCCTTGCTAGCATCATCATTATCATTATTCATATTTTCTATCATTATCATTATTCATATTTTTATCATCACTACTGTAATCATCATTTTTTATTGATATCATTATTGCTATTACTATTATAATTATCATTATGATCAAAATTATTATCATTATCGTCATTATCATTATCCTCATAGTTATCATTATTGCTATTACTATTATAATTATCTTTATGATCAAAATTATTAGCATTATCGTCATTATCATTATCCTCATAGTTATCATTATTGCTATTACTATTATAATTATCTTTATGATCAAAATTATTAGCATTATCGTCATTATCATTATCCTCATAGTTATCATCATTGCTTTTATCATTATTATCAGAATTATCATCGATACTATCATCATTATTATCATTACGATTATCATTGTTACCGTTATTATCATGCTTTTCATTGTCATCATTATAATTATTATCATGCTTATCATATCATCATCATCATTATTATTACTGTCATTATTTGCATATCATTATCATTACAATTACTATCATTGTCAGTTTGAATATAAATGCCATAGTCAATATAATCATCAGTATCATTAATATCTAATTCGCATTTTTGTCATCATTATCATCATAGTTATTATCATCATTATTACTATTATCACTAGCATCATTGCTATCATTGTTATCATCATTTTAACTATTATCACCAACTACCTTTTCCCACAATCACGCCTATCAAACATAAATACCAACACAACCACATTGAAAAATAAAAAAAAAATCAACAACCATCCTGCATTGCCTTTAAATTTACCAGAAGAAAAAAAATCACCAATACTAATACTTTCCTCTTCCTTTGTCCTCTTGTCTTTGATTCTAAGACGCTGTTACTTGTAGAGATGTTAACTCTCCAGCCTTACCAAACGGTTACCACAAGACAATCTGGGCTTCTCTTAAACCCGGACCTAATGGGCTCATTTTTCTTGCTTTGTGGCCCGTTTGGAGACTGTTCTTCTATTTGGTCTGTCTGTGGCTGTCTGTG
Organism: Penaeus japonicus; assembly: GCF_977035675.1. Taxonomy (NCBI): domain Eukaryota; kingdom Metazoa; phylum Arthropoda; class Malacostraca; order Decapoda; family Penaeidae; genus Penaeus; species Penaeus japonicus. The sequence goes on from NW_028234409.1 coordinate 42,030,602, forward strand.
GCTGTCGGATGGCTTATTTTTATATACTTTTTTCTTCGTCTGTGTTGTTGTTATGTAAGCAGTTATCTGCATTATTCCTTTCTTTTTTTTTCTATTTATCTATTTGTCTTTCTGTCTGTTTATCTCTTTCTGTGACTGTAAATTTCATTTTCATATTTATTTTTTCTACGTATTTCACGAACGCTTTCAGTGTTTAGTTTAAATAGATTGAAAAACTTCTAAAAGATTTCCCCGACGCAAGTCTAACCATAATTTTCCTCAGCCACATCATCATCATCATGAAAAATTACTGATTAGTGGAACGAGCAAAGCTGAGATTTTTCTACTGAAACATTAAGGATATCAAGATTACGTTGCACTTAATATTGCTCTGCTATCTGTACATACATACATACACACACACACAAACACGCACACACATACACACACACACACACACACACACACACACACACACACACACACACACACACACACACACACAGATATATACACTCATATATATATATATATATTATATATTTTATATTATATATATTATCTATATATAATATGTATATATATATATATATATAATATATACTATCTATATATATAGTATATGATATTATATATATATATATATAATTATATATATATATATATATATGATATATACTATATATATATTATATATATATATATATATATATATATATATATATATTATATATATATATATATATATATATAATATATATATATATATATGCATATATATATATATATATATATATATATATAATATATTATATATTATATATATATATATATATATATATTTAGATATATATATATATATATTCATATATATCATACATATATATATATATATATATATTATATATATATATATCTATATATATATACCTATATATATATATATTATATATATTTATATATATATATATATATATATATATAATATATTTATATGCAATATATTATATACTACATATCTATATATATATATATATATATATATATATATATATATATATATAACATTATATGTATATATATATTATTTATCTATAATATATATATATATATATATATATATATATATATATATATGCATATATATGTGTGTATAATGTATATATATATATTACTATCTATATATATATATATATATATATATATATATATATTATTATATATGTATGTATATATATATATGCATATATATGTGTATATGTATATATATATATATATATATATATATATATATATATATATATATACACACATACATATATATGTATGTATGTATGTATGTATATATATTCATAAGCAAAGCACTTTACCCACAAGCAAGAACAATATTCTGCACAAATGTCTGTTTTCATATTGTGTTAAATATAACATGGTTGGTGAGCGGGAAGTCACGGGTGTGTTTTTTCTCTCTCTTTTATGGTATGTTTGAGTCTACAAAACAATTGTTCAGGGGAGAATCAAAGGAAAGATGCTCATATTGTACAATGCAATGTGCAGATACAATTGTTGAAAGGAAAATAGTGTATGATGCTTTTGTTCGACAGGGAAGATTTTTTTTTGGCCTTGTTCAATATCTTTCTTGCACGGGCAATTGCATGTAAAACAAGGGAGGAATTTTGGTTACTTATATCTTATATCTAAGATATCTAAGTTATACTGAGAAAAGTGGGCATAAAACCGATATTTATTATTGATTTCATAAGCAATAGCTGTCACTTTGAACTCAAACAATGTGAGGTGCTGAAAAAAAAAAATACTGATTCGTATCAAACGCGGCAAAAAAAATATTTAGAAATGTATAGTCTTGTCTCTGTGGTGAAAAAAGAGTTCTAATATGTTTACCTAGGGTTATCATTAATATCATCATCATTATTATGTTATTATTTGGTTATCGCGTAGCTTGTCTATCATTATATATTTGTTAATGCTTATCCAACTATTCATTCAATTCTCACCCACCACTCAACATCACTACCTAGCGCAAATCAAATACAACCCACCACCCAATTATCATTGTTCTTATCTCGTCTTAGTGTTATCATCTTAATGAAAGGATACAATAGATAAAAGTTGATGACAATGGCATTTTATTAGAACATACATGTATGATACATACATACGTACATAAATATATATATATATATATATATATATATATATATATATATATATTATACTATATATAAAAGATGCGTATAGTATATATTATATATATATATATATATTATATATAGTATTTAACATCTATACATATATAATCATTATCGAATACGAATAATATATATATATATATATATATATATATAATAATATATCTATATATATATTATATATATATTTATATATATATATTATAATGATAATTATATATATGGTGTTAAGAATATATAGATATTATATAGTTATATATACGAATATATATCTATATATATATATATTATATATGATTAGCTATATAAATATTTACGAATATATTGATAAGATATAATATATATATTAACGAATATATATATATAATATAGTATATATATATATATATGATATAAAAGATATATTTACGAATATATATTATAATATGATATATATTAATATATATATATTACTATATACATATTATGTATATATATAATATATTATTGAGTATACATTAATATATAGTATAATATATGATATATAATTATATACACATTATGTTATTATAACATAGATATAGATATATATAATATATATAATATATATATATCATTTATATATATTAAACACATAGATGTAATATATATACATATATATATATATGTATAATATATATTATATATATATATATATATATATATAAATATGCATAATATAAATAAATAGATAAAATATACAAAGATATATATATTAATATATAGTATATATATATATATATATATAATATGATATTAATAGATATATGCAAATAAAATATATATGATATATATAATATATATATATATTCATATATATATATATATATGTATCATATATAGCATTAGATCATAAATTTTTGTATATATCATATCAATATAATAAATATTGTATATAATTATATAATATATATATATATATATAAATATAAATATATAATATATAGATATATGATAATATTATATATACTACTTATATAAATATATATATATATTCTATTATATATTATATATATATCTATATATATATGTGTGTTGTGTGTGTGTGGTATAATATATATATAAGATATAATCTATTATATATATTATATATATATATAATATATCTCTATATATATATTTGTATTATATGTATATATGTCTATTTTTATATATATATAAATAAATATAGCTATATATATATATATCAGTTAAATTTATTTATATATATTATATATTTATATATATATATATGCATATTAGATATATATACAGAGATGAGAGAGAGAGAGAGAGATGAGAGAGAGAAGAGAGAGAGAGACTGAGCGATACGTATGTATCACACACCACACAACACACAACCACACTAACATTCATTCTATATATTATATATATATATATATATTTATATATATATATATATAATATCTATATATCTATATAAATGTATATGTATCTATTTATATATATTATTTATATCTTATATATATATATATATAACTATATAGATCGTAGCTCGATAGATAGATAGATGATATATGTGTGTGTGTGTGTATAGATGTGTAATATAATATATATCTATATATATATATATTAGATTATATATATATATAATATAGAATAGGATAGATAGATAGATAGATAGATAGATGATAGATAGATAGATAGTAGATAGATAGATAGATATGTGTATGTGTGTGTGTATATAATTATATTATATATTATATATAATATATATATCATATTTACTCAAAATATATAATATATATATATATATTATATACTTCTATTTATTATATGTGTATATATTATATATATTTTATATTATATATATATATTTAATATATATTCTATATGTGTGTGTGTGTGTTGTGTGTTGTGTTGTGTGTGTTGATATATGATTATATATATATTATATATATATATTATATATATAGATATAATATATGTCTAATATCTATGATATATATATATATAATAGGTATATGGTATATTATATATATATATATATATATATATTATATATATAATATATATTATATATGTATATGTATTTGTATGTATAAATGGTATCATATATATATATTTATTTATTTATATATATATATATATATAAAGATATGTATATATAAGTATATATATATACATATCTATATTATCTATAACTAGATATATATATATAAGATATATAGATATTATATATTTTATTAATATAATATATATAATTTTTCCTATATATATTGTTTATATAATATTATACATATATATAGATATATATATATATATATATTGATTATATATTTTATATATATACTGTATATGATATATTATATATAGCATATATAGTATTATTATATATATTATATATATATATATATAATATATTATGATATTTATATATATATATATATGTCTATATGTATATACATATATGTATATACATATAGTATATCATATATCAATCTATATATATATATATATAGATATATATATATTTATAGATATATATACATATTTGTATATGGTAATTATATACATATATATATATATATATATTTATATATATTTATTTTATATATATATATTATTATATATATATATATTATGTATATATGTATATACATATATATATATATATATATATATATATATATATATATACTTATATACATATATAGATTTATTTTCTTATGTATAAACCTTTCCATATATCACTCCACAAATTTATTGCATCATCTCCATCAGTTCACCATTTCCTTTGCCACTGTTATTTTCAATTTCTTCTCTCTCCTACCGGACGCATGGCATTATCCTTTTTAAATCTAACTTTGGGTTTCCTTCTCTCGTATCGAGTTAGTTTGGGAAAAAATGAAGGTCTGATCACGGTCATTAATTTACTCCCCGAGCTGAGTGGGAGCACGCATGCGCACATGTCATTGGACACACTTACCTACAGACATAGACAAACTTACAACATGCATATGTATATACACTCACATGTAGATAGAAAGATATATACGTACATGCGTGCATACATATTGAGATGCAACAATACATAAAAGCATATATATATATATATATATATATATATATATATATATATATATATATATATATATATATATATACATGCATGCATACGTACAAACATGCATATAAAGATACATGCATACATTTATACATACCCATAAATACACACAGAGATTGATTGCTAGATGGACATATAGATAGATAGATAGATATATGTATGTGGCTATTGTGTGAGCTAAGAAAAAAAGTTGTGTATTTATATATATATATATATATATTTTATTATATATATATAGATATTTATATATAGTATAGATATATGTATTTGTATGTATGTATATGTGTAGTATACATATAATATATAGTATATATGATATATATATATATATATCTTCTAATTATGTTATATATATGTACATATAGATATACACAACACACACACAAACACACACACACAGACATAGATATATATATATTATATATTATATAATATATATATATATATATATAATATGATATATATTTATATATATTTATATCTATATATATATATATATAAATATTATATATATATATATATATATATATATTATATATATATATATATGTATGTATAGAAATACACACACACAGACACACACACATTACACCACACCACACACACACACCTCACACTACACAACATATATATATATATATATAGTTTATATAATATATATATACTTAGTATATATTATATAATATATATATATACATATATATATATATATATATATATATATATATATATATATATATACATATGTAATATACATATATATTATAAATATGTATTATTGGATATATATATTATATATAGGAGAGAGAGAGAAGAGAGAAGAGAGAGATGAGAGAGAGAGAGAGAGAGAGAGAGAGAGAGAGAGAGAGAGAGAGAGAGAGAGGAACGGAAAGTAAAAAAAAAAAAAAAAAAAAAAAAAAAGGCTAAAAAAAAATAGCAACCATCCCAACTTCACAAAGTCAACGGAAGTAACGCTGGTTTTACGCACCCGTTTCTCGGTCTCTCCGCCTGCGCTCGCCAG
>NW_028234409.1:42074396-42086896 GCF_977035675.1 Penaeus japonicus
TGGTCCTCTGATGGATAAAATGAACTTGTGAACGTTAATACTTGGCTAACCGCAAACAAAATTTCCATTAACCCTAGTAAAACTCAGTATATAATATTCAACAGGCACAAAATATTCACGTATCTACTCCCTCAGATCACTATTAATAACGGTAGAGGAGGTGAACCAAACAATATTTCTAGGTGTTATTGTAAATAAACATTGATACTGGCACAGTCGTATTCAATTTGTACGTAGCAAAATAGCCAAAATATGCGACATACTATATTTAACACGTCACCACTTAAACAAAGAGGCTATGCTAAGATTATACTATTCCTTAGTTTATTCAAATCTAACTTATTGATAGATAGTATGAGGCGGAGATAGCAGTGCATCATTAAATCCTCTAGTAGTCTTGCAGAAGAAAATTATAAGAAATACCATGCGAATGAAGACCACAGATCATACCAACGATTCGTTTGTCAATTTAAAATTCAATTACACTTTTATATGTTCCATATATACTTATAACTTTTCACAACTTAATTTCATCTCCAAACTATTTTTGTAACAGCACAATGTTTACTCCAGAAAGCCGTCTGGTTAGCTCAGCGGTAGCGTGTCGACTTTACATCCCCGTGATCGGCAGATCGAGTCCCGTCCAAGCTCGTGAGCTTCCACTGTCACCTGGCGGTTACTGACGTAGCTGGGCACTGCGTTGGGTAAGGACCAAGCTCAGGTCGAGTCAACACTCGTTGGCGCATTCTCTCACGAGTCAGCACACGTGCATACAAGCCCGGCGTAGCATCTGCATATCCGCATATCTGGCTTATCTTTATCCTGTACTCCAGAAGAGACAACTTCAGACTCTGCCCTCCTCTAGTCTCACCTTCTCAATCACAGAGACTAATATTAAGTATTGCGGTGCCGTTATTTTCAATGGCATTCTCCCTGAAATAAGATAATAAAAAATACTATCCTATCTAATTAACAGCTACACTCCATAAACAAAGTAGAATGAACAGATTAATGATGATTTTTCAACATTGTCATGTGTTATTTAGTCATGGTTCCTTATCCCGTCATGAATGTCGAACTGTAAATCTATTAATGGATTATGATTTATTTTTTTCCTTATTGATGTGCCTAGAATATTTTACTGTTCTATTCAATTGCAATTTCATTGTCTACTATACATATATGTACATATTTTTCTTTTTTTCCAATGCTTATTCACTATTTACTGTTTATTTCATATATATTTCTATTTTTAGAATCCTATGTTTTAATGTCATAGATGGTGTATCATTTGTTAGCTTTTTAAGGTGCAACGCGTCACCAAAAAAGTTTGGTCAGAACTAAAACAATGTATATGAATATTTCAATTTCAAGTTTCAATCTCTCTCTCTCTCTCTCTCTCTCTCTCTCTCTCTCTCTCTCATATATATATATATATATATATATATATATATATATATATATATATATATATATATATACATATATATATATATATATATATATATGTATGTATGTATGTATGTATATGTATACCGATCTCTCTAAATCTCCCTTTCCCTTTCTCTGTTTATCTATCTACCTATCTATTTTTCTAATATTTGTCTTTGCCTTTCTCTCTTTATCTCCCTCATTGGTGTCTATCTATGCATCTTTTTCTATTTCCATCTCTCTATCTCTCTCTGCCTGTCTTTCGTTCTCTATCCTGTCTCTCTTTCATCTCTCCCTCATATCTCCTTCCTCTCTCTTCCGCTTTCCTTTCCCACAGGAACATCTCTCGACTGGGGAACTGCGAGATAATTGATGCAAGAATGGTCTTTGTCTCATGTTCTTCTGGCTCTTGATGGCTTGCCTGAAAAGGCTTTTGGCTGGTTTGTTTGTTTGTTTGTTTTTTCTCTCTCTCTCTCTGCTCTTTATTCTATTTCCTTTTATCATGTTCTTTCTTTCTTCTTTTTTTTCTCGTTTTTGCACTCTTATTTTCTCTCTCTCTCTCTCTCTCTCTCTCGCTCTTTTCTTTCATACTCTCTATGTTAAACTATAGGTATATTCATCTCTGCACGTCACGTGTAATATTGATTATCATTAGCATATCCACAGGGAAAAGACAACATGTAGAAAGGCAATGCTAACAACAGTGACAACAATCATCATAATCAAAATAATGTTGATGATAACAATAACAATAATAATGATAGTAAAACCAACACTGATGATAACGACTAGCAGTTATAAGGTATTACTGAGAGAGAGAGAGAGAGAGAGAGAGAGAGAAAGAGGAAGAAAGAGAAATCGAGTTGTTTTTTTTTTTTCTTCTTCTTCTTTTGAGGGGGGGGAGTGGAATGAAGGGAGAGAGGCTGAGAGAAAGAGAGTAAGCAAACGAGAGAGAGAGACATGCAGTCAGACAGGCAGATAAAAAGAGAGAAAGAAAGATCTGACCACCTCTTTTGGGTTTGGTTAGTATGGTCTCGCAAATACGATGTGCTAAACAGAATCAAATATAGTAAAACTTAAAAAAAAAAAGAATGTTGGGTGAGAGAACAAGTCTTGACAATGTAGTTCTAGGGAGGCACAAACTGTTGTTGTTGTTTGTGGTGGTGATGGGTGATGTTGTGCAATATGTAATAATTATCATTATTGTTATTAGCATTATCGTTATAATTATCATTATTATTGTTATCATTACCAATATCATTATCATCACCAGCATTACCATAAAAAAATCAATACCATTATCATTATCATATTTCCCTTTATATTGTATTTCAGAAAGCCCGGTAGAGAAAGAATTAAACATGATTATCACTATTGTAATCATCATGAATATCATTACTGGAATCATGAATATCATTACTGTAATTATTACGAATACCATTACTATAATCATTATGAATATCATTAGTGTAATCAATAGGAATATCAATACTTTAATCATGAATATCATTATCATCATTATCTTTATCATGAGTACCACCATTATATTACCATTGTCAACGTTGGTATCATTAATGTTGTTACAGTTACTGGTTTGTTGATTTTTTTTCTTTTCACCACTGTGTATTTTTGTTATTAACTGTTTATCAACTGTTATTATTGGTTTCATTTTAACTTTAACATTAATAACACCATAGCCATTCTTCCTCTTGATGCTCTGTTTTTTTGTTGTTTTTTTCATGTTACTAACACTACTTACTTCACAAGTGTCATAACCATTGGTATTATTAGTCGCCATTGTTGTGGTTGTATTATGCCCTTTTGATGTAAACTTTTTTTTTTCTTCGATCTATAACAAAGTCCAGAGCTATGACGCAGTGATACACTTAAGACAAGACGTTATACAAAGTCCAAGAATTTTCAGACACATAGCATTCCGAATGTCAGTCACTATATGCGTCAGCGCGGCAAATATTTCAACAAGGAATGTCATTAGTAAAACAATTATCGAAAATGGAATCCCTCACCAAATCTGGAACTCCCAGTGTGCCCCCAGTGGTGTTTATGCCACGCGAGGGTTATCATGGAAAAAGTACACTATGTAATGAATGGTTTGGTTCGTTCCATGGTCGCTATAGTGCAAAATAAATGTTAGTTTCGGAACAATAACGCTTGATGAAAGGGTTGCTAGATTGGATTCATATTTGGCACCAATGAATGTTTTATAAAACACAGATCAAGATCAATTTCAGCTGCAACGATTCAATGGCTGGATGAGTTATATTTGAATTTTGCGCCAGACTGCAGTATACCGCTATAGCGATATGATATTATAATACAACCGTTCAAACATTTCTACACGCTTGTTTACACACACTACATACACTTTAGTATGATAAATAGTATCCCTACTAGAGAAGATAATTCGTGATATAGAGAAGTATATAAACAATGTCGGCAACAAAATAAGTACAGTTGCGCAAAACCTGGTAATGCAATGTCGGCTGAAATCATATATGCATATAAACTTCCAGTAAATTTTCATGTATACGCATATACGCCCCTTTTGTCCTCCCTGAAACACTGAGAACCCAGATCACCTACTTCCTGCAGCAATATCTAACATACAAGGACTACAGTTTACTTCAAAATGCCTGACAAATGCTTCTTAAATGCTAAAAATCCCCATTGGCCGATCCCCCCCCCCCTCCCCTTTTCCCCCAAAATAATGATTTCAGTGCTTGGTGCTTTGTTATCAACCCCCCCCCCCCCTTCCCGGCCTCTGTTGGCGTGGACCCTCCCTCGGAGAACTGTATTTTCTAAACACCTGTAACTAAAATGGCTTTTTTATATGTATAGAAAGTAAGTGATTAGATGTATTAAGCACGTGTTGATATAGTGTGGTTGATTGGCGTTGATGTTTTAATTCATTATGTTTTCCCTTATCTATTTGTTTTGTGGTCCGCACGTATGTAAAATCATGTTGTGGCATTGACAAAATGTAATGTTACAGTGTTCAAATTAATGAATGACCTTCTGATACTGATCATGTTCACTGATTTTCCTCTCCTCCTCCCAGTCTATCAGTAGTAGAACAGTAGCAGTAATGGAAGAAATGACAACAGTAGTAGTTGTTGTAGCTACATAATTGGATTTTTTTTTTTTTATCAGACAAAAAAATACGAACATGTAACACGTAAAATGTGTGAGAAAAAATATCACGGTGCTATAGTCTATCCTCTCTAGAAGGAGAAGAAAATACTGATTGTAGACACCGAACTAAAGCAAAATGAGAGAAGAATCGGCTTCAATGCTCGAGGATTCCGAACACTTGGACAGAGAATATTCATCGATATCCGAAGCTTCGAACATCTAGCGCCTTGCCATCGGGTAGGAATATTACTATAAGACCAGTGTTTTTTTTTTTTTTTTTTTTTTAGTCCCGATACCCCAGAGTTCAACTCCAAGTCAACTTGATACCCCGTCTCCATTATTAGTCTATTCCTCCCGCGTTTGAACTCTTAATTCCTGTAAAAAGAGAAATCAGGACGGCTATGAACAAAAAAAAGTGAATTCTATGAACTCTTTTTAATTTTATTTCAAGTAAATAAATGAATGAATCATAATTCTTTCTCAATATGTTTCCTCACTGTCAGACTGTTTTCTATGATGCTTTTTTGGATACCCCCAAGAACCGGTTCCGATAGCCCCTGGGGGGATCTAGGCACTACTCTGATAACACCTGCCATACACTGATAAGCAAAATGTAGATGAAAAAATACTATGACGTATTCAAAAAGACTCCGAAACATTGATTACAGTACTTTTACACCATTACTTTTTTCAATAACTTTCGAGTTAGTGAGAAAGAGAGAGAAAAGGCGGAGCTTTACAATTGTTTGGATGCTGGGAGTTGCACAAGAACCCGACTCAATATGTTAATGCAGCGCAGAGTATAATGTAATACACAGCTAACTAATGACTATAGACTCGGTACCACACCAAGTGGAGGACTGAAGACCAATGAAAGAAAAGAACTTGTAGCAGAAAAAAAGGCAACAGTGTATCAGGGAGCAGCAACATCATTGCAAAATCACGACTGATCTCACCACTACGGTAGCCCAAACTCCCGCGAAACACAATCGGTTATAGACGTCACCATCAAAACGGACATATAATTTCTCACTCAACCAACGTAACTAAAGATGAGTAATAAAAAAAAAAGAACATAAATACCACGGACTATAAATAGATATCTCTACAATATTCCCTCCCTACTACCGCTGGCTGACTCTAACGCACCAACTGCCACCCAAACAAACACACAAACATTGCTACCTGCGCCGTAACGAGCATGTAAACACACACCTACGTGGACCTACACATGCACTGACGCACACGCGCGCCCGCTCTCGGTGGTAAACACTCTCGAACACCCGTCACGATTTCCCCAATCAAACTGTGAATTGACTTAGTTTGCAATGCTCATTCACGCCTGCATCGGCTCAGACAGCTCACGTCTCTCTCTCTCTCTCTCTCGTTCTCGTTCTCGTTCTCGCTCTCGCTCTCGCTCTCTCTCTCTCTCTCTCTCTCTCTCTCTCTCTCTCTTGTTCTCGTTCGCGTTCTCGTTCTCGCTCTCGCTCTCGCTCTCTCTCTCTCTCTCTCTCTCTCTCTCTCTTGTTCTCGTTCGCGTTCTCGTTCTCGCTCTCGCTCTCGCTCTCGCTCTCTCTCTCTCTCTCTCTCGTTCTCGTTCTCACTCTCGCTCTCTCTCTCTCTCTCTCTCTCTCTCTCTCTCTCTCTCTCTCTCTCTCTCTCTCTCTCTCTCTCTCTCTCTCTCTCTCTCTCTCTCTCTCTCTCTCTCTCTCCATCAACTATCATTATCATAATAACCATCCTCATCCTCGTTATAACTACTGTCATTATCATTACCACCACTATTATAATCATCATTATTATTCATATTATTATTCTTATCCATCTTCTTCTCATAAGAAAAGATAGAATAATGAAGGTAGAATAAAGCGTTGGTGATTAAAATTATTACGGAGTGTTCTCTCTCTCTCTCTCTCTCTCTCTCTCTCTCTCTCTCTCTCTCTCTCTCTCTCTCTCTCTCTCTCTCTCTCTCTCTTTCTCTTTCTCTCTTTCTCTCTTTCTCTTTCTTTCTCTCCTTCTCTCTTTCTCTTTCTCTCTCTCTCAAAATCAAGAATCAAAATACATCAAAGCCACTTTATCTAAGCGCTTGAGAGAGAGAGAGAGAGAGAGAGAGAGAGAGAGAGAGAGAGAGAGAGAGAGAGAGAGAGAGAGAGAGAGAGAGAGAGAGAGAGAGAACACTCTGTAATATAAAACACAGGTAATACGTAAAAAATATGATATATGATTACGCAACAAATACTTCCTTTCTTCTTCCCCCTCACTCCTTCATCCCTCGCTCAACAGTCGCCCCTTTCCCCCTCACACCCTTTGTTATGATAAAAAAAACATAAAGGTAAACACAAAAGCTTTATGAAGCTGCCATACGTAACAGGTAAATCCCAAACTCTAGGATACACGACTTGCAAATACCTGCTGGACTTTCACTTTTCGGGAAAACAAAAATGTTTGTGATTCCTGCCCTCAAAGTGTGATGAATAATGGAAATAAAGAGTTTGCATAGTCTTTTTTTCTTCTCTCTCTCTCTCTCTCTCTCTCTCTCTCTCTTTGTCTGTCTGTCTCTCTCTCTGTCTCTCTGTCTCTCTCTCTCTCTCTCTCTCTCTCTCTCTCTCTCTCTCTCTCTCTCTCTCTCTCTCTCTCTCTCTCTCTCTCTCTCTCTCTCTCTCTCTCTCTCTCTCTCTCTCTCTCTCTCTCTCTCTCTCTCTCTTCTCTCTCCTCTCTCTCTCTCTTCTCTCTCTCTCTCTCTCTCTCTCTCTCTCTCTCTCTCTCTCTCCTCTCTCTCTCTCTCTCTCTCTCTCTCTCCTCTCTCTTTCTCTCTCTCTTCTCTCTCTCTCTCTCTCTCTCTCTCTCTCTCTCTCTCTCTCTCTCTCTCTCTCTCTCTCTCTCTCTCTCTCTCTCTCTCTCTCTCTCTCTCTTCTTTTTCCTTCCTTGTTTTCTCCGCTAGCAAAGGGTAAGGGTGCTGGGTTTACAGAAGTTATTGATGAACGTTATGGTACAATGACTCCGTTACCTGAAGCTCATCGGAAGGGTCACGCGTCACACTGGAAAGGGCAGAGAGCTCTTTCAAGTTGTTAAGCCGAAGAATATTGGATTGCCATAGGTTGAAGCCGGAGTTTGTGTGTGTGTATGTGTGTGTGTGTGTGTGTGTGTGTGTATGTGTGTTTGTGCATTTATTTACAACCCGTAAATTGAAAAATCCTCGAGCAAGGCATTACTATTTCTCCAATCAAACGTAATGATACGTCGTCGATTCAGCTGAGATACTGGAAGCTCCCTCGCCTCCGCTGGGCATGTCTGTCATCAGTTATCAGGCCTTCTGTTTGCTCTCTGCCTGAGCTCTTGGACTAGTTTGGATGATGTGCACATGCATAAACATGCAATCACATGCGCAGACAAACTTGATTAAACACATACATCGAGACACACTGAACATCGATACACAGACACATACAAACATACATAAACATATACACGATTAAGTATCAATATACAGACACACCCAAATCTAAATATACATATACACAATTAAACTTCCATATACAGACACACATACACATACATACACATATACACAATTAAGTTACATACAGCCACACACGATAAAACACACATATATAGCCACACGCAAACATACAGATGCACTTACATGATCAAATAAAACACTTATATTGCCATACACAAACATATTTAGACATTGAAAACCCCATATGTAGCCACATATACCACCTTCTTTCTCTCTTTTCTCCTACATGCCTAATCTTATGTTTCGTCTCTTTTTTTCATGCGCTATTTTTGTTTTTTCTCTCTCTCTTTGAAGAAAAAAAAAACAATAATTATCATTATAGGAATATTCAACCTAACTGTGAAAATCAATGTTGTTTTTGGACTGGATAGATACAACAATTAGTAGAGGAATAATTGATATTTCATTGGGTGTTACATCGCTATATATATTTCTTCCGGTTCGATATCTCTCATTTGCAAGGACGATTTTGGAAAATTTGAGTTCTGATCTTGAAAACTATATGAATTTGGGAAATGGTATCCAATACAGTATTCCTTTCCTAATTATACATATGATCGCTTATTCAACACTAAGTATAGTTGGCTTCATATTGAAATTCCAGGATATAGGAGAATACTATTCCCCGAATCACAATAGTATTACTACGTACAAACACTCGAACACACACACAAACCCACAGAAACACACAGACTTCAAACCAAAGCAGTTCTATGTCATAAACTTGAAAGGGCATCAACTTGCAGCAAAACAGCTTCAGGCGAACGGGAACGAGGTCATTGCACCGTGTCATTCATTAATTAATAACTTCTGTTAACCTACACCTTTACCTTTACTGGCGAAGAAATCAGGAGAGGGAAAAAGAAAATAATAGTTTGAGAACTCTTCTTATTTCCATTATTTATCGTATTTCGAGGGCAGGAAATATACACATATTTTGTTTCTTTTTCTTTTTTTTCTTTTTTTACTTTTTGACTTCATTCTCAAAAGAAAAAAAATGGTGAGAGGGGAAAATGGAGGAGATAGACGGCGTAATGGTTTACAGGAATAATAAGTAACAGGTCACTGAAATTGGAAATGAGAACTGCATAATGCGAATTGAAAAATGAATGTCAATGAGAATTGCAATGGTGATTATGGTAATTCTTGATAATCATTATAGCAATCATAATGGTTATCATATAAACAATAATAACGCAGAAAATATTAGCATTAATGATAGTCAGATAAGAGACGTTCAAGAAATTAATAATAATACAGTTAACTGCTTTAATAAAGATAATGGAGAATGATATTTTATGATAATTATTTTTTTTTAAACGGTACTGATCATAATCTAGATATGGTAATTATTGCGTTGATCGTAAATACAGTAATTGATAATGATAATGTGATTGAGAATGATGTTGATAATATTGTTGATGATAAAAATGATAATGGTATTTTTCGAAACAGAAATTAACAATAGCAGTTACTACACCGTCCGTATTTAGAAAATGAAATATATTCAACGCTGAAATGATAGAAATATCACTGTGGAATTTCCACTAGTTAATATATGTTGCAGATAATGTGTAACAGTTCAAGTGTTATTTTCATAATCAAGTCTATGATATTTGCATTATTTAATCAGAAAATTAGAATGTGTGCGCAGAAAGTCTTTGTACATATATATACATATTTCTATACATACAAATACTGTACATACTATATAGATAAAAAGATAAATATGTCTCTATGTATGTGTATGTATATGTATATGTATATGTATATGTATATGTATATGTATATGTATATGTATGTGTGTATATGTATATGTGTGCAAATATGTATATATACGCATATATATGTATGTATATGTATATGGATATATATATATATATACGCATATATATGTATGTATATGTATATGTATATATATATATATATATATATATATATATATATATATATATATATATATATATATACATATATATACAGATTTCTGTGTCACCAACAAAACTTGTCGGTGCCACTAGGTGTAAAGTATATTCTATGTGAACTTGAACTTTACTATTCTCCGGTAATCCCCGAGGAAAACCTCTAGTAATTATGAGAGGAGAAAAAAATAATAGGAAAATAATGGTTGCGTAGTTGTTGACCTTCAAAGGCATGTAGGTGTGGCTCGGTTCTCACTATAGTATATGGCTTATGATAAGATAATGACGATTCCCTTTTCTTTCATTGATCAATCACTTAAAACACAAACAACACAACGGAAATTAACAGCTTTGAAATAATTAGCATCTAGTTGGGTCCACTAATAGATGACTATTTTCTGAATCACTCACTTCGTTTCAATAGGTTCATCAAATTGGGTTATAACGTTTTAGTTTTGTTTCTTTACTTAATTACTAAACCCTGAGTGCACGTATTATTTACTTCTCCCTTTTACTTTACTCCCTTACCGAATGAAATGTTACGATAGAAACAAGCAAACAAAAAATATGACCGTTGGCCGTAGCACTTACCTCCCTCTCCTTCACGGTTCGTTTTTAGTTTTCCCTTCTCTTTATTTTCGGTTTTTCATACCGGATACCAACCTAGGTACCACAATCGGTTGTCTCCTATAACTACAACGATCTCAACCACTTTCACTTGACGCAAATGAAAACCGTCGGAAGACTTTCACTTGACGCAAATCAAAGCCGTCGGAAGACTTTCACTTGACGCAAATGAAAACCGTCGGAAGACTTTCACTTGACGCAAATCAAAACCGTTGGAAGACTTTCACTTGACGCAAATCAAAGCCGTCGGAAGACTTTCACTTGACGCAAATGAAAACCGTCGGAAGACTTTCACTTGACGCAAATCAAAACCGTTGGAAGACTTTCACTTGACGCAAATCAAAGCCGTCGGAAGACTTTCACTTGACGCAAATCAAAACCGTTGTAAGACTTTCACTTGACGCAAATCAAAACCGTTGTAAGACTTTCACTTGACGCAAATCAAAACCGTTAGAAGACTTTCACTTGACGCAAATCAAAACCGTCGGAAGACTTTCACTTGACGCAAATCAAAACCGTCGGAAGACTTTCACTTGACGCAAATGAAAACCGTTGGAAGACTTTCACTTGGCGCAAATCAAAACCGTCGGAAGACTTTCACTTGACGCAAATGAAAACCGTCGGAAGACTTTCACTTGACGCAAATCAAAACCGTTGGAAGACTTTCACTTGACGCAAATCAAAGCCATCGGAAGACTTTCACTTGACGCAAATCAAAACCGTTGTAAGACTTTCACTTGACGCAAATCAAAACCGTTGTAAGACTTTCACTTGACGCAAATCAAAACCGTTAGAAGACTTTCACTTGACGCAAATCAAAACCGTCGGAAGACTTTCACTTGACGCAAATCAAAACCGTTAGAAGACTTTCACTTGACGCAAATCAAAACCGTCGGAAGACTTTCACTTGACGCAAATCAAAACCGTCGGAAGACTTTCACTTGACGCAAATCAAACCCGTTGGAAGACTTTCACTTGACGCAAATCAAAACCGTCGGAAGACTTTCACTTGACGCAAATCAAAACCGTCGGAAGACTTTCACTTGACGCAAATCAAAACCGTCGGAAGACTTTCACTTGACGCAAATCAAAACCGTCGGAAGACTTTCACTTGACGCAAATCAAAACCGTCGGAAGACTTTCACTTGACGCAAATCAAAACCGTCGGAAGACTTTCACTTGACGCAAATCAAAACCGTCGGAAGACTTTCACTTGACGCAAATCAAAACCGTCGGAAGACTTTCACTTGACGCAAATCAAAACCGTCGGAAGACTTTCACTTGACGCAAATCAAAACCGTCAGAAGACTTTCACTTGACGCAAATCAAAGCCGTCGGAAGACTTTCACTTGACGCAAATCAAAACCGTCGGAAGACTTTCACTTGACGCAAATCAAGCCGTCGGAAGACTTTCACTTGACGCAAATCAAAGCCGTCGGAGAACTTTCACTTGACGCAAATCAAAGCCGTCGGAAGACTTTCACTTGACGCAAATCAAAACCGTCGGAAGACTTTCACTTGACGCAAATCAAAACCGTCGGAAGACTTTCACTTGACGCAAATCAAAGCCGTCGGAAGACTTTCACTTGACGCAAATCAAAACCGTCGGAAGACTTTCACTTGACGCAAATCAAAACCGTCGGAAGACTTTCACTTGACGCAAATCAAAGCCGTCGGAAGACTTTCACTTGACGCAAATCAAAGCCGTCGGAAGACTTTCACTTGACGCAAATCAAAGCCGTCGGAAGACTTTCACTTGACGCAAATCAAAGCCGTCGGAAGACTTTCACTTGACGCAAATCAAAGCCGTCGAAGACTTTCACTTGACGCAAATCAAAGCCGTCGGA
>NW_028234409.1:42106896-42111896 GCF_977035675.1 Penaeus japonicus
TCTCTCTCTCTCTCTCTCTCTCTCTCTCTCTCTCTCTCTCTCTCTCTCTCTCTCTCTCTCTCTCTCTCTCTCTCTCTCTCTCTCTCTCTCTCTCTCTCTCTCTCTCTCTCTCTCTCTCTCTCTCTCTCTCTCTCTTCTCATCCCCTCTACTATTTTCACCAAAGCCAAAAACAGCTGTTGTGTTAGTATTGATTCAGATCATCTAAATATACAAGGAGGTGAAGGGACAAGTACCTTGTGTTTGACATATAGGCCTACCCATAATAGAAAAAAATATAAGGTTTTAATCCAGTACATGAGTCGACAGGATGATTTTGTCGTGTAGACATATCCATAAATGAGAACCTTATTAGGGGAATCAATCGTAGTGACCAGTGCATTGGTCGATAGGGCGATTTTATCATGTAGGCCTACGTATACATTGAAAATTTAGTGTTAATTCCGGACTTCATCGTGGCCAACGGGTGACTGATATACTGGATGTTGCGCGACCAATGCAATCGCTGTGGAAAATTTGCAGGTAAATATCCGCGTTATAAAACTCATCGAAATTGAAATTGACGGCTTTCTTGTAATTTTTATAGTGTACTTATTGTGATTATAGTCAACGAAACACAATAATAACGACGATATTAGACCCGATAGGTGGTGAGGGCGTGAAATATCCAAGGGAAATTGCGGAGGTAAAATCGGTAAATAACCGATTAAAAATTGTTTTTTTATCGATGTTTATTAACTCATCATATATGACATGGTATATTTCTTTCTGCTGTGGAATATAGATAGAAAGAAATATGATTACTTTACAACCTACAACTTCAAACCGTGCGACTTTCCTTGATATTTTAGGTTTTGAATAAATTTAAGATTATAAGATCAAATTTGATTGCCTATTAAGTGAACTGAACACGCGCTCGTAGGCCGATGACGTGCGTGTGTGACGTCACCAGGCGGTGGCTCCCCGACGTAAACATGTCTCGCCGAATAAGCATCAGATTATGAGCCTTTTCGGATGGTCGTGTCGTACTTATTTATCAGTTGCGTTAAATAATAATGTTATATTTGGTCAGTAGACACTATAAGGAATCCATTGATATTAATTTTGATGGGTTTTATGACGCGTCCTTGTTCTTGAAGTTTAATTAACGATTTGCAATATGAGAGAATTGCAAACAGTTAATTTTGATGATTTACAGCAACAAATAGATTTTTTTTTTTCTTTTTTCGGGGGGGGGGGGTTATGTTTGTGTGCATGTGTGCATGGTCATTTACTGAGTGTTAAAAGAATATAAGCCATGAAAACAAAACAAAAACAAAAAACAGAGTGAAAACCGTAACACTTAAACAAAACAAGGAAACAATAATCTAATCAAATATAACGAATAAAGAAAACCAATCAAAACAACCAACATAATCATATAAAAAAAAACAATAAACAGCAAAACTGAAGAAGAAAACAACAACAACAAAAAACAACAAAGATCACAGCAAACAAAAACAAAAACAATGAAGCCAAGACCCATCATATCAAGGAACACAAAACCAAATATCATAATGAAAAGATTCCTTTTTCAAACCCTGGTCGTTAGCAAAATACAAGCCTATTAGAGTGTATTGCCTGGAGGTCATAAAAAAAAATATTAGAGTTAAGAAAAAAAAAAAAAAAAACTCTCTCAGCATAATTGATTGTTTAATTTGAAGGAATGATATATTTGTAAATGGCTGGTTATTCGGTATCATGCTGAGGGAGTGTGTGTTAGTGTTTTCTTTTTTTTTCTCTTTCTCCTTTTCTCTCTCTCTCTCTTTCTATCTCTTTCTCTCTCTCTCTCTCTCTCTCTCTCTCTCTCTCTCTCTCTCTCTCTCTCTCTCTCTCTCTCTCTCTCTCTCTCTCTCTCTCTCTCTCTCTCTCTCTCTCTCTCTCTCTCTCTCTCTCTCTCTCTCTCTCTCTTTCTCCTTTTCTTTCTCTCTTTCTCTCTCTCTCACTCTCTCACACGCACACACACATTTCTTTCTCTCTCTCTATCTATCTATCTATATCTCTCTCTTTCTCTCTCTCTATCTATCTATCTATATCTCTCTCTTTCTTTCTCTCTATTTCTTTCTCTCAATCTCTCTCTCTCTCTCTCTCTCTCTCTCTCTCTCTCTCTCTCTCTCTCTCTCTCTCTCTCTCTCTCTCTCTCTCTCTCTCTCTCTCTCTCTCTCTCTCTCTCTCTCTCTCTCTCTCTCTCTCTCCCTCTCTCTTTCTCTTCTAATATGAAATAGAAAGACAAAATTCACAATTTTCAAGCCTTGGCCTGTCCTTGGCTCTTGAGCCAATGTCACAAATATGCCACAAATTATATAACACCGTATGTTGGAGTATGGTAATATACATGATGAAATAACAAAATATGCAATATAGGATCATACCTTGAAACATTATATTAATAAACTGTTATTACATATACATATAAGGTGTACATATAGTAATGTAACATGTAATGAATTAAACAATAGAACAACAAGCATTAATTAGTAACAAACTATTAGGTAAACACAAGTCACACGATTAACAGGGCATAAGGGGCGGAGCCAGATGACGTCATAAGCTCTACCCACTCAGTCAGGACCAAAAGTCGCTATAAACACATTTATTTATTTTTCTAATTCAGGGTTTCCACGAGCATCTTAGGTTGACCAATCTACTCTTTCATCTAAGTTAATGAAATATTTCATATCATAAGAAGCCTTCAGGAAGATTTGCCGGGAAGATCCTATTTTTATCACCCTTGAGTTCGGTAGATGCTATATGTTTCTTAAGACCTTGGTTTGTGTGTAAGTATATGTGTAGGGTATTTTCATCTTCTCTTGGTACACTTTTCTTTTTCTCTCTCTCTCTCTTTTTTTATTCTATCACTATATCTGTCTATTTCTATGTTTGCCTCTCTGTCTCACTGTATCTTTCACTCTCTGTCTATCAGTCTCTATCTATCTATCTGCTTATCTATCCAGTTATCTGCCTATCTTTCTGTGTCTCATTGTGTCTCTTACTCTCTGTCTGTCAGGCTCTATCTATCTATCTATCCACTTAATTATCTTTCTAGGTCTGTCTGTTGGTGTCTCTCCTTCTGAATCTGTCAGTCTTTCTCTATCTCTAACTTTCTCTCTCTCTCTCTCTGCTTCTCACTCACTCTCACTCTCTCTCTCTCTCTCTCTCTCTCTCTCTCTGCTTCTCTCTCTCTCTCTCTCTCTCTCTCTCTCTCTCTCTCTCTCTCTCTCTCTCTCCCTCTCTCTCTCTCTCTCTCTCTCTCTTCTTGCTCTCTTCTCCTCTCTCCTTCTTCTCCTTCCTTCGTCTCTCTCTCTCTCTCTCTCTCTCTCTCTCTCTCTCTCTCTCTCTCTCTCTCTCTCTCTCTCTCTCTCTCTCTCTCTCTCTCTCTCTCTCTCTCTCTCTCTCTCTCTCTCTCTGCTTCTCTCTCTCTGCTTCTCTCTCTCTCTCCCTCTCTCTCTCCCTCTCCTTCTCCCTCTCCTTCTCCCTCTCCTTCTCTCTCTTTCTCTCCCTCTCTCTCTCTCTCTCCTCTCTCTCTCTTTCTCTCTCTCTCTCCTCTCCTCTCCTCTCCCTCTCTCCTCTTCCCCCCTCTCTCTCTCCCTCTCCCTCCCTTCTCTCTCTCCCTTCCCCTCTTCTCTCTCTCTCCCTCCCTCTCTCCTCCTCTCTCTCCTCTCTTTCTCTTCCTCTCCCTTCTCTCTCTCTCTCTCTCTCTCTCTCTTCTCTCTCTCCCTCTCTCTCTCTCTCTCTCTCTCTCCCTCCCTCTCCCTCTCCTTCTCTCTCTCCCTCTCAACCCCGCCCCTCTTTCCCATATTCTCGAAAAGAAATAGATAAATAAAATCGATCACTCCCTCCCCCTGTCCTCCTCCCCCCCTTCCTCTCCACCCCACCCCTTCCACTCCACCCCCCACCCCCACCCCTTCCTCCCCACCCCCCACCCCTTCCTCCCCACCCCCGCCCCCCTCTGCGAGTTCCAAACGCCGCCATTACTCAGGCTTCGATTCGCCCGAGGTTTATCGCTTATGAATGTGACTAGAAAGGGCTCTCGGAGGACCCCCTTTTTATTTATTTTTCTTATGTCATTCGAGAAAATTTTCTCTCTCTCTCTTTCTCTTTCTCTCTCTCTCTCTCTCTCTCTCTCTCTCTCTCTTTCTTTCTTTCTCTCTTTCTTTCTCTCTCTCTCTCTCTCTCTCTCTCTCTCTCTCTCTCTCTCTCTCTCTCTCTCTCTCTCTCTCTCTCTCTCTCTCTCTCTCTCTCTCTCTCTCTCTCTCTCTCTCTCTCTCTCTGTTTTGAGGTGATGGTTTAGGCTCGGGTTATTTTCTCGATTTCTTGTTTTGATTTGTTATGCGGAGTTTTGTCCTCTTCATTTCTATCTTCTTTTAATCCTTTTTTTTTTTTTTTTGTTCTTCTTTTTTTTTTGTGTGTGTGTTTTGAGATGATGGTTTAGGCTGGAGTTATTTTCTCGATTTCTCTCGTTTTTTCTCGTTTTCTCTCGTTTTTTCTCGTTTTCTTGTTTCGGTTTGTTATGCGGATTTTTGTCTTTGTTTCATTTTTATTTCTGTTTTTCTATTCTTTATTTATTCTCAGTTTGTTTGTTTGTTTCTTCCTTTTCTTACGTTATTGCCCCTTCTTATCTGCTGTTATCATCTTGTGTGTTTTTTACTGTCAATTTGCTTGTTTGTATCTTTGTTTTTTTCCGTGTTTGTTGTCTCTTGCCTCTTCTGTGTCTGTTCATTTATTATCGCTCTTTAATTTTCTTTCTTTTATTCATTCTTCCCTTTATTATTTAATCATTAGTATCGTCGTTATCACCATCACCATCATCATTTACAACCATAATTATTATCATTATCATTTGTCATTAATATTATCATCACCATAATCCGTATCATTATAATAATGATAACAATTATCATGATTATTATTGTTATTATTATTATTATTGTTATCATTATTATCACCATCATCATTATCATTA
>NW_028234409.1:42124396-42136896 GCF_977035675.1 Penaeus japonicus
GCCATTCCAGTGGTGCCCCTTTGGCCATTCCAGTGGTGCCCCTTGGAAATTTCGATAGTGTGTCCGAGGCCCTTCCAGTAGTATCTCCTCAGCCATTTTAGTAGTGCTCCTTCAACCGTTCTGGCGGTGCCCCCTCGGCCCTTCCAGTGACGTCCCTTCAATATCAGATGACGTCCTGGGAGCCCATAGCTAAAAGTGTGATGATATACAACGCAGCAAATACAGGTCTTATAATATGCCTCCAGGCCCATTTTGTGCTTCTGAAATTCTTTATAATTCGATCATTGTAGTTGTGGTATTGTAGTAACCTGCATTGCGAGCCTTTTATTTCCTATATGTTGAGTGGAACCTCTTAATCTGAATTTGATTCGTTCCAGCCGCAGTTCGGAATGGGAAAAGTTCGAAATTATAAGTGATTTTCCCCACAAGAAAGATTGGAAAGTGAATCAATCCATTCTTGGGCCCCAATAAAACATTATTAAGATTCTTTTAACGGAAAATATACATGATTCAAGGTAAGATAAGGATGAGCAAATGCCTTAAGTATCAAATGATAATAAGAATAAGAATAAAAATATGAAAAAAATGTACTAAGATGAAAATAACTGCATTTACCTTAGTGGAGAGTTTTGATGGTGCATGTGGAGGCTGGAAAGGGGAATGGAACAAAGCGACTTGTGGGCTGTGCATGCAGGAACAGGCGTGGGTGATGCTGCAGAAAGATGCCGAGAAATATGAACCGCGCTCGTGTCGGGAAATATGAGCTACCCTAACGCTATGTCGGCGATTCGATTATAGAAATACATTCGGAATTAAAGACAAAAATTTACGGTTCGGAATTTGAGTAATTGGAGATGAGCGGCGTTTTGAGTTAGATGTCCCACTGTATGGCAAATGCTCACGATCTACATGCAGTCACTAAGGATCTTTTGAACATACGTTCTAGTTTGTTCTCGTTCGCATTTCAAAATTGGTATTACAACTCCCTAAAATCCGCGACACTGAGTTGAATGTAAGCACCCGTTTACCTCGGGGGATTCTCTTGTCTGTAGAAATGCCGTTCTAGACTTGGCCTTTCCCTGGAAGCTTGTTATTCATGTTTACATCAAGACCTCTATGAATCTATTCAACTTACTCATCGGTTGCCTAAGATATCAGTAGATCAAATTAAATAACTCATCTTATTCACCGGTTGCCTAAGATATAAGTAGATCAGATTAAACACAAACACATTATGATTGAACAAAATCGTGACGTTATGAAATTTTAATGAGAGTTCACCCTTGGGCGTTGGTAATAAAAAAAAATAATAATAATAATGTTTGATTGCCTAAGTCCATTAAAAGTTTATAATGTCATGATTTTAGTCATATTTACTGTAGCAACATTTTATTCTATACGCGTGTGCATTCTACTGTGTTTTGATGTCTTATATTCATAAGTAGATAAGTGCAGTTGATTATTCTAGAAAATAAGAAACCATCAAGATTATATTGTCTACAATGCTGTTTTACATGAATACGTTCTTAACGAGTACAGTTTTATGAGTTTCGTTTTTTTTTTTCTATAACAGTAATAATAATTCGCTTATTTTAGATTAAATTGTTTTATGCCTCATGAATATTAATCGTATTACCCAACAGTGACAAAATCATAATCTCTGTCTTATAATATGGTTTTGAAACAACATGATTATCGTAAAGTTTCCTCGAACTCAAACAGATTATGTTTTACGTTCTTGGCATTTTTTTCAAGATAATGATGAAAATGATGGTGATAATAATGGTGATAACAGTGATAATATGGATGATAACAATCAGAATAGTATTGATGATAGTAATGATTATGAGGAAAATAATAATGATGACACTGATAATAATAGTAATAACGACAATAATGATAATAACAATAATTAAAGAAAAAATGATAATGATATTTATAATTATCATTTTAATAACAGTAACGATAATGATGCTAGTAATGATAGTAGTATCAATAATAATGTTAATCATAAACACAATAGTAATCATTATCATAATGATAATAACAAAATAACAATAATGATGATAGTTGTCATTATCGTGATAATGATAATAGTTATAATAGCGATAATAATAGTGTCAATGATGATAATAATGTTGATAATGGTAATATTGATAAGGATAAGGATAATGACAATGACGATGATGATGGGGATAACACTAATGAAGATGCTAATGATAATAATTATATTATCAATAATAGTATCAATAATAATAATCATCATCATAATGGTAATAGCAATGACGATGATAAAGATGATGATGATAATGATAACAATAGTAATAATGATAATGATATCAATAACAATGATAATGATAATGATAATAGTAATAATGATATTGACAATTATGCGTAAATAGGTAAAATGATAGTTATAATGACAGTAATGATAGCAGATATAATGCTATAACAATAATCATTAAATAATAATAATAATATTTATAATCATAGTTATAAGGTTAATAATGATGATGATAATGACAATAATAATGATAATGATAAGAAGAAGAAGAAGAAGAATGATGATGATAATGATAATAATAATGATAATAATGACTACTATAATCATTATCATTATAATTATTGTCATTACTATTTTTATTACCATCATGATCATGATGATCATAATGAGAATCATAATCATGATAATAATAATCATAATGATAAAGACAATGACATTCATTAGCATAACTATTATCGTAATGATAGTAGTAGTATTGATAATCATGATGATAATAATCATGATAACGATAGTTTAAAAAAGTAATGAGAGGCTACCTACAGCCTCATTGAATGATTGTAGAAATAATAAAAAAGAATATCCGTTTCAACATGAATAATCAATATGATACAGAAATACTATCTAACCAAAAATACAAACTTAACCTCCAGTGTCACTGAACCTCGTGTGACCTGACCTCATCTCTCAAGGTTAACCCAGAAATGGAAGCAAATATAATTCGTCATTGCAAAACAGGGTCTGACCTCGCCTCCCTTCATCCTTAATGCAGAAATGCTGTCGTTTTAATGCAGTCTTGAAATCATGGGGTTTAGCATTACCGATGTGTGTTGAGTCAGCATAGAGCGTAAACGTATGAAATCAGATTAGTGAGTCCTCGTTCTGAGAGAGCTTGGTGGGTCAACTTCATCATTATCTGTTCAGTGAGTCAGCCTACAGAGTCAGCACAGAAACAGGTCAGTGAGTTGACGTATTGATTCAGTGTGTTAATTTTTTTTTCGAGGGGAGACGTGGGGGAAAGATTATTAAAAAGCAGTGGTAAAGACAGTGTTTGTTAGCATCTTTTTTCTTATCACTTTTATCGTTAATATAACTGTACATTGTTTGACGTGTCTTCGCTCTAAAGGTTTCGGATTAAGTCCTGCATTGAGTGATTATCTTGATTAAATTTGGAGTATGTTATGGTATATTTCTATTTATGTAGTGCATTCGTAGTTTGTACCTGATGGTTGGGTATTTGCGTATCTCGATGCTCCTTTGTCATAAGAGTGCATTGTGGGAGCGAGAGCAATGTGGTCAACCAGACACGCCTTGGGAAATTTCATTCTTTATAAACAATTTCTACCCATAATGTAATGTTGCAACATTTGAATTGATTTTCTTCATAAAGTGCAACTAGAATACGAAATATTAATGTTTTCTTACACTTCGAGGAAATTATATTTATTATTAGAATGTGAATCTTGTGTCCCAAAGTTTTTTTGGGGGCTCCCTTGATCAACGTTCTCTAGGTGTTTTATTAGAATGTGGAACTAAGCATTATTGAAAGCTATAACTGGCTTTATTTTCCTGCTTTATGATCCACGATGAAGTGAGTCAGTTCAAGAAATGCATTATTGTAAGTTTATTTGAAACCATTTGCTTTTCTTAATCAGGATGCAATGCTGACGTGAGCATTTCAATGTTTTTTACCTTTTTTGGATGCAATTTCAATATATATGCAGTTCTGTGATTTAGAAGTAATACCATATTTCCCTGCTTATTTTCATTATGAGTATATGCTTGTTATACTGAATGGGAACATGACTAATATACTTTGACTATAGGATTTGCCAACTCACGCTAGGCTTTCTGAATCAACATGGTATTTCTGTATGATTTTATAACATTTTTAGGTGTCATTTGTGCAAGGAATGATTGTCTTGTTCAATATCTGTATTCAGTATGCTATGAATTCAATGTTTCTTGATATATTTTTATTTTTACAGTATTTGTAATATTTTGAGATGTTATCCGGCAGAAAGCCTTTCAGTAAATGTACAGGTCATCCCCCATCCACCCTTTCCTTCTTTTCTTTTCTTTCTTCTTTTTATCTTCTTATTTTTCTTCTTCTTCTCCTTCTTCTTCTTCCTCTTCTTCTTCTACCTTTTTTGATGATGTTGATGGCGATGAAAATCATAGTAATTATTGCCATTATCATTATTACTAGTATTGTTATCCTCATCATCACTACTATTATTATCATTATCATCACTACCATTACTATCATGACCATTATCATATTGTTATCATAATGATACTAATATTTAGGATAATAAGATAATGATAATAATATCAATAATTTTAAAATGACAACAATAATAAAACGTCTATAATGAAACCAACAACAACACAACAATAATGATGATAATAACAATACTAATAGTAATAAGAGTAATTAAATGTGTGATACTATTAATGATATAGCTTTCTCGGCTTGCAATCTTGATTACAAATTTCAAATTTCGCTCCGGCGTTTCATGGTAACCCCGGCCTTGCTAACAAGGGGGGGGGGGGCTAACAAATAGACACATTTTGATTCCACACCCTGAATTATAATTATCCTTATTAGCATTACTGTGGTTGTTGTTAGTTTATTATGTTAATGATAGTACTAACAATGATGATTGATAACAACATGATACTAACAAAGATAAGTGTGATGCATATTATGATAATGATTATCATAATGACAATAAATGACGATAATAAAATCTTCATAATATTGGTAGTGAGTGATCAGAGTAGGACAATAGTAGTAGTTAGCAATATAGACAAGAATGAGAATGATATTGACACCACTATGATCATCATTAGAACAAATTAACACGAATCACCACTATCATTATAAGAATACAAATATAGATAAAAAAAAAAAGAGGGAATGGTACGCGCTAGTGGTGGTGGGGGGGTGGGGGGGGAGTAAAAGGAAGGGGAGTAGAACGTAAAGTGGAGGAAGGTAATGTGGATGTTGAGAGAACGAGGTGGATGGGAAGAAGGGAAGAGGAAGAGGAAATAAAGAGAGGGTGAAAGGGTACGAAGGCGGGAGAGGGAGAAGAAGAAAGGAGGAGGGGCACGAGGGCGGGTGAGAGATGGGAAGAAGAAAGGGGGGGGGGGAGCAAGAGAGGGGAGATGGAGGGGAGGAGGGGCAAGAGGAGAGATTGTAAGGATTTCGGTGTTGACGCTTAAAGTAATTGGAGTGTAATATCTTATTTGCTGCGCTGAAATGTTGCTGACACCAGTAAATGGAAAAGCAGAGGAGGCCAAAATGAAAATGATAAAATAAAATACCTTTACACATTATAACACGAAATATATATATATATATATATATATTATATATATATATATATATAATATATATATATATATATAATATATATAATATGTGTGTGTGTGTGTGTGTGTATGTATATATATATATATATATATATATATATATATATATATATATATATATATATATATATATACTATGATTTCGGCTAATTTGTGTTCCTAGTATTGAGGCATAAAATTCCACAAATCTGCACGTTACGATTTTCTGCTCTCCTCTCTCGCGCTGAGTTGTGTCATACTGATTTATGTGTTTATCTGTATCTCCGACAAACCATTTGATGCGAAGCCACAGTGAAATGGGGCTTGAGGATTCCGCAGAGTTATGTTGAAGGGTGAACAGGGGGAGGAGAGAGAGAGTGTGTGTGAGTGAGAGTGTGTGTCTGTGTGTGTGTGTGTGTGTGTGTGTGTGTGTGTGTGTGTGTGTGTGTGTGTGTGTGTGTGTGTGTGTGTGTGTGTGTGTGTGTGTGTGTGTGTGTTTTGTGTGTGTGTGGTGTATGTATGTGTGTGTGTGTGAGTGAATGTGTATTTCTACGTGTATGTACATATCTATCCGAAGAGGAAGAATGAAGAGAAAGAATGAGAGAATAAAAAATAGAGAGAAAAGAGAAGGGAGATAGTATGTGCGTTTGTGTTTTAGTGCATATAAACTTGCAAAGGCGAGCAAATGCATGCATGAATAAAGTCAATAACAGAATACTCCCTGACAGATGTATTACAGTCCCCCATTTCCATTCAAGAGATATCAGCCTTTTCGAATGCAAAACTCAGAATTTATGACTCGTTTGCAAATCTCTATAGTAGCGTAAGTCTCCACCATGAATAGATATTCTAAAGCCTATTCATCTAACCACACAAAAGATATATGAAATGGAGAGCGAGAAAAGAGGGGAGAAAAAAATACAAATGGAAAGAGACATATAGGTATAGAAAATGAAAAGAGAGAAATGCATGACAAGAATATATACAAGAATGGCAAAGAGGAAATAGAAAAAAAACTGCAAATAGACAAATATGAAAACAAAAACAAAAAATCAAAGTTGTACTTATGAGGAATTATATATTGTAATATGTATATACATTAATATATCCATATACATATATATATATATATATATATATATATATATATATATATATATATATATATATATATATATATATATATATATATATATATATATATATATATATATATATATATATATATATATATATATATATATATATATATATATATATATATATATATATGTGTGTGTGTGTGTGTGTGTGTGTGTGTGTGTGTGTGTGTGTGTGTGAGTAACATATATATATATATATATATTATATATATATATATATATATATATATATATATATATATATATATACATATATATATATATATATATATATATATATATATATATATATATATATTATATATATATATATATATATATATATATATATATATATGTATATATATATGTATATATGTATGTATTTGTATGTATATATATATATATATATATATATATATATATTATATATATTGTTATATTGTTATATGTGTGTGTGTGTGTGTGTGTGTGTGTGTGTGTGTATGTGTGTGTGTGCCAAGGAAGCCTTACACCAACAATCCTTTCCTTTCCTCTCCAACCACAACTCAAGCGAAACCCTAAAGTTATGTCCTCGGAGAGATGGGAAACGCCGTAAGATGAAAACCTCGAGTCACAACAGGGAATCATACAAAAAAAAAAAACTGTAGGAAATGTGCCAACTATTATTTCATTTGTATTGTTATATATACATATCTAATGTGTTTGTATGCGTGTGTGTTATTTTCACCCATTAGTACGAAAGGGTTTCCGTGGGTTGGCTGCTGTTATGGGATATTCTCGGCAATTCTGTGTTTATAATGGAGATGGATGAAGGCTGTGGAGTTTGGTCTTTGTAATTTGATTAAGATGAGTTTTCGGTTTTCCTCTTTTTCTCTTCTTTTGTATGTGGTCTGCTGGATTGTTGTTTATGCTCATTTGTATGTTTTTTCTCTCTATACATTTGTGTTTGTGTGTGTGTCTTTTTGTTTCCTTTGCCTTTATTTTCTTCTCCTTTTTTTTTTTTTTTTTTTTTTTTGTGGTCAGATTCTTTTCTGTTCTGTTATTTTTTTTTCTTCTTCTTCTTCTTCTTCGTTTCTTTTCTTTTTGTCTGCTCTTTTGTTTTGTTTATCATGGTTTATCCTTTAATGTAACACAAGTCTATAAACAAGTGTGTTCCTACCCCTACCTCTTAACCACCATCTCCCTCCATCTCCAAACAGAATAAACTCAACCGTGAAAAATTATATAAAGATGTAGTTAAAAAAAATAATAATAAATAAGAATATTCCGACGGATTCCTACACTGGGAAAGTGAAGACACCGTTTGGTACGTCTGGTGTCTTTAATGAAAGCTTCACTCAGGATAAACATGCAGCTCACCTGGTGTGTGTGTGTGTGTGTGTGTGTGTGTGTGTGTGTGTGTGTGTGTGTGTGTGTGTGCTTCCGCTCATGTGTGCATGTGAGCGTGTTTGTGTGTATGGATGAGTTAGATCGAGTACGTTTTCAGAACGTGCATCGAGAGAGAAAAAAGAGAGAGAAAAGAAAAAAAGAATATAGGTACAAAAGATGTATGCTGAGCTCCCTCATTTTCATTCTTGGAACTGCCACGATATGTTTGGACTGTGTTACTGCTGTAGCGTGAATTAGCTCTGAACCCTTTTGGGAGACTTGGTAGGTTTACGCTCTTTTCTTTTTAGTGTCTGTCTGTTTGTCGTTGTGCTGTGCCCATTTTTCGATGGTTCTTCTATCTTTATCGGTCTTGCTTCTTCCTTCATTTCCCTCTCTTTATTTTGTGTTTTGGTTCTCTTTCTGTCTATATGTATTTATGGCGATTTATCTGAATGTTTGTTTGTTTATCTATCAGTCTATCTATCTGTATGTTTAATGGATTTGTCTGCAACATGTCGATCAGTCCGTCTGTTTGTTTGCCTTTCTGTCTGCCGGTGTATATATTCATTTATTCCATATACATATCTACAGTCTACATTGCAGTACAGAGGCCGTGCGTCCCAAAAGAAGTTCCATAAGAAAACTGCTTTAATCTTGGTCTGTCTGTCTGTCTTTCTGTCTGTCTGTCTGTCTGTCTGTCTTTCTGTCTTTGTGTCTGTCTGTCTGTCTGTTTGTCTGTCTTTCTTTCTTTCTGTCTGTCTGTCTGCCTGCCTGTCTGTCTGTGTGTCTCTCTGCCTGTTTGTCTGTCTGTTTGTCTCTTTGCTTGTTTATCTATCTATCCATCCGTTTGTATCTCCCTTACTTCAATCTTATTCCAATACGCAGCTCATGTTACCAAACGTCAAGACTACCTTTGATACTTGGAAGAAAAAGAAAATCATCTCTTTTGACTTCCTCCATCCAGAAGAAAACAAATTTGAACAGCAAAATCGTTCTCGTGTTAGGACTGAGATGACAGACTCTCGTCAGCTCTGCGTCGGCTCTGCGTCAGCTCTGCGTCAGCTCTGCGTCAGCCTTGTATACTATTGTTTGTTTTTTGTTTTTGTGTTTCATGCTCTCTTTTTCTCCCCACATTTCTTCTCTTCCTTCCTTCTTCCCTTTCGCTGCATGTCTTAAAACTTTCCGGTTTTTTTTAATTCTCTTTTCTTATTTCTTCCTTTCCCTTTCTTCCCGTTCCTTTACCCTCTCTTTTCTTTCATCTTCCATTCTCTTTTTCTTCTCATCTCTTCCCCCCTTCTTCCCTCTTTCCCTTCTCATACCCTCTCCTCTCCTTACTCGTTTTTAATTTCCTATCCTCCCCTTCTCATCCTTCCCTTCTCTTCCCGACTCTCTCTCCTTCCTTCCCTCCTTTTACCATCCTCTTCTCCCATCTTCATTCCCGTCCTATCTTCTCTATATC
Source organism: Penaeus japonicus (assembly GCF_977035675.1). NCBI lineage: Eukaryota > Metazoa > Arthropoda > Malacostraca > Decapoda > Penaeidae > Penaeus > Penaeus japonicus. The sequence continues at coordinate 42,133,986 of NW_028234409.1, forward strand.
TTCCACCCTCCCTTCTTTCCTATTCTCATCCTATCTCTTGTCTCTTTGTTCCTATTCACGTCACCCTCCCCTCCATCCAACATTTCAGCCTCACTCCATCCTTCACATCTGGCTTCTTCCCTTCTTCTACTTCCCCCTTCCTCCTTCTCCTTCCCCTTCACCATCCTTCCTCTCCTCTCCTTCCCCTTCCCTCTTGTCCTTCCCCTCCTTTTCCTCTCCCTTCTCCTCTTAAAGCTTCCCTTCCTTCCTCTCCATCTTCCCCCCTCCTCTTCTTCCTCCTCCTCCTCCTCCTCCTCACCTTCCTTCCCCTCCTCTCCCTCACCCCCCTTTTTTCGGTCCTTCCCCTTCTCCCTCTATTCTCCCTTATCTCTTTCCCACCTCCTCTCCCTCTCTTTTCCCTCCTCTCCCTCCACTTCAATCCCCTGCTCTTCTTCCACTCCCTCCTCTCCCTCCACTTCAATCCCCTGCTCTTCTTCCACTCCCTCCTCTCCCTTCTCCCACTCTTCTCCCCCTTCTCCCACTCCTCTCCTTACTCACCTCTCCCTCCTCCCCCACCTCTCCCCCCTCCCCTTCCATCTCATTCCCCTGCTCTTCCTCCTCTCCCTCCTCTCCCTCCTCCCCCTCCGCTTCCTTCCCCTCCATCCCATTCCCCTGCTCTTCCTCCTCTCCCTCCTCCCCCTTCTCTCCCCTCCCCCTTTCCCTCCCCCTCCCCCTCCATCCCATTCCCCTGCTCTCCTCCTCTCCCTCCTCCCCCTCCGCTTCCTCCCCACACTGCGTTCAGCTCCCAGCCAATGAAACACAGCTTTCACTTGCTAGTTTTGGCATTGGAGATACATCAAAGGGGTTCCATGCTTCAGATTATCAAGGTTTCCAAACACACTCAATTTCCTGATGTATCTGGCATGGCGAGAGACGATAGAAAACGGGGTAGGTCTGAAGCCATGAGGCGGGTGGAGGAGAGACTATTACAAAATTTAGAATTTCGGTTTTTTCTTCTCTCCTTATTTCAATGATCGTAGTATTCTCAGATATTGATGTAGCTTTTATCTTTAATCTAGTAATATTTTAACTCGCACGTGTTCTTATTTTTTTACTAGAAGTAACCGTAGATAAATAAATAAATCCATAAATCCATCAAAATGAACACAAGAGACACAAGTAACCGCGTCTCTCGTTCAAGAGAAGCGCTTGTTGTACTGTCGCAAGCGGGTCGCAAGCGGATTAACAAACGTAGGGATTAGGGAAGCGGTTTAGTTGATTCTCGTCAAAAGGATTGGAGAAAATGACCATCACATCCGCATTTCAGGAAGAGATTAGTGTTCCTCTGATGTGATTTACTGCAATTTTGGTGAAGGCCTTCATTTGCATGTATGTCATACATGATATGATTATATTTCAAACTTTATAAACACAAAAAATATGCATATACGTGTAAACGCGTATATACAAGCATTGACATATATTCATATATTCTGTACATATAGACATGCATAAATACATAATCACAAAGATACATAAATTCAAACTTACAACACAAATATACAGACTACGTAAATACACACATACAAGTTTACATTAATACTCGCATGCATCCAGATATTCACAAATACATGAATTTGGAAATACGGATAAGCTGTACACACAGACACGTAAACATAAACACATATCAAGACATGCAAAGGTAGACACCCAGCAAAAGTATATATAAAGAGAGAAACAAACACACTAATTAAAACCTTTCCTGGTCATGTACTTCTAATCCTTTCATTTATTCCTCACTTTATCTCTCAATCCTCTCTTCTCGTTTCCATCGTTCGGCGACATCCTCTTTTGGTACAAAATCCCATACATAAAATGTTTGTAAAATCGGATAATCAAAAAACGTAAACACGAAAAAATGAAGGGAGGATTATGAAAGGATTTTGACCACAAAATCCTAAGCGAACGGAAATCGTCATATTGATGGCGAAGAGTTAAGAACGACTAAAGCCTGTTATTAATGTCTGACTTAATGCGTTTTGTAACGGGTTTAAGCTCTAATGAGTTACAGATCTAAGCATCTCTTGGTTTTGCAATCTACTTACTTCTATTGCGCAAAGATTTTTTTATTCACATATTTTTTTTTTTTTTTTTATCTTTAAAACTTTACCTTTCAGATTCAATAAATAGTCTTTTGATTTTTCCTCTGAGTTTCTCTTTCTCTCTCTCTCTCTCTCTCTCTCTCTCTCTCTCTTTCTCTTGCCTCCTCCTCTCTCTCCCTCTCTCTCTTTTCTCTCTCTCTCTTTCTTTTCTCTCTCTCTCTTTCTTTTTTCTCTCTCTCTTTCTTTTCTCTCTCTCTCTTCTTTTCTCTCTCTCTCTTCTTTTTTCTCTCTCTCTTCTTTTCTCTCTCTCTCTTCTTTTCTCTCTCTCTCTTCTTTTTTCTCTCTCTCTTTCTTTTCTCTCTCTCTCTTTTCTCTCTCTCTTTCTTTTCTCTCTCTCTCTTTCTTTTCTCTCTCTCTCTTTCTTTTCTCTCTCTCTCTTTCTTTTCTCTCTCTCTCTTTCTTTTCTCTCTCTCTCTTTCTTTTCTCTCTCTCTTTCTTTTCTCTCTCTCTCTTTCTTTTCTCTCTCTCTCTTTCTTTTCTCTCTCTCTCTTTCTTTTCTCTCTCTCTCTCTTTCTTTTCTTCTCTCTCTCTTCTTTCTCTTCTCTCTCTCTCTCTCTTTTTTCTCTCTCTTTCTCTCTCTCTCTCTCTCTCTCTCTCTCTTCTCTCTCTTTCTCTTTCTCTCTCTCTCTCTCTCTCTCTCTCTCTCTCTCTCTCTCTTTTTTCTCTCTTTCTCTCTCTCTCTCTCTATCTATCTATCTCTCTATCTATCTCTCTTTCTCTCTCTCTCCTTTCTCTCTTTCTCTCTCTCTCCTTTCTCTCTCTCTCTCTCT
>NW_028234409.1:42146896-42149396 GCF_977035675.1 Penaeus japonicus
CCCCTCCCCCCTTAAAAATACAAAAAAAAAGAACACCAAACTTCGGCCAGAGTCTGAGCCAACGAGGAAGGACAGGACAGCCATTATGGAACTCGTGGGCTGTTGGCTGTGTCGAGGGAGGGCGAGGGAGGAGGAGAGAGAGAGAAGGGGAGTGGAGAGAGAGAGGGGGGGGAGGGAGAGAGGGGGAGGGGGGAGGGAGAGAGAAGGGGGGGGTTAGGGCGAGAGAGGAGGAGATAGAGAGAGAGGGGAAAGAGAGGGAGAGAGAGGAAGGGAGAGAGAGAGAGAGAGAGGGAGGGAGGGAGAGAGAGAGAGGGGGGGAGAGAGGGAGAGAGAGAGATGGGGGTGAGGGAGGGATTAGAGAGAGAGAGATGGGGTGAGGGAGGGATAAGAGAGAGAGGGGGGGAGGGAGAGATGAGAGAGAGAGGGGGGTGAGGGAGGGATGAGAGAGAGAGAGAGGGGGGTGAGGGAGGGATGAGAGAGAGAGATGGAGGTGAGCGAGGATGAGAGAGAGAGAGATGGATGTGAGGAAGGGATGAGAGGGAGAGAGATGGGGGTGAGGGAGGGATGAGAGGGAGAGAGATGGGGGTGAGGGAGGGATGAGAGAGAGAGAGAGATGGAGGTGGGGATGGGTTTGAGAGAGAGAGATGGAGGAGAGGGAGGGATGAGAGAGAGAGATGGGGGTGAGGGAGGGAGGGATGGAGGGAGAGAGAGAGAGAGAGAGAGAGAGAGAGAAGAAGGGGGTGGAGAGAGAAAGAGAATGAAAGAGAATGAGATTATGAGGAGGGGGAGAAGGAGAGAGAGAAGACGAAATGTTTGAAGGGGGGGGGAGAGAGAGACCAAAAAAGGAAGGTGGAACAAGTGAGAGAGGAAAGGAGATGGTGAATGAAGAGGTTCGAGGAAGAGGAGAGGGAGAAGAGAAGGGAGAGGAAACAGAGTAATAAAGAGGGGAAGAGAGAATAAGAAACAGAAGAATAAAGGAGAAAGATGAGAAAGGGTGAGATAAAGGGAGTAACGAGAGGAGAATCAGAAACAGAAGGAAATAAAAAGAGAGAGGGAAAGAGTAACAGAAAGAGTGAAAGAAGAGAGAGAAGAAGAATCAGAGATATAAGGACGGGAAGATGGGAGTGAAGAATAAGAGAAAGGAACAAAGCTAAATAGAGAGCCAGAGAGAAGAATGAGGAAGAGAAACAGTAGGAGTAATAAAGAGGAACAGGAGAGGAGGAATAAAAAAGGAAGAGTGAAGGAGGACGAGGGAAAATATGGAAATTGGATGAGGAAAAAAGAGAAGACAGGGGAGATGGAGGGGGATAAAACGGATGATAATGATGATAATGATAACAATAATAGCAATGATGCTGATGATGATATCAATAATGATAATAACAATAATCATGATAACGATGGTTATAGTAATTATAAAAATGATAAGGATAATATTGATGATAATAATGATAACGATAATAACAATCATAATAATAACGATGATAGTAATAATGATATCAATAATAATGATAATGATGATGATGATAATAATTATAATAGTAATAATGATTATGATGATAGTAAGGATAATAATCATGATGATGTTAATCAGGATAAATACGAACCGAGTTCATTGTGACAGATGGATAAAAAGGTGTAAATGAGTCTGAATAATTTCCACAACACAAGAGATGTAAATTACGCGTAAATTACATCTCTTGTGTTGTGGAAATTATTCAGTCTCATTTATACGCTTTTAAAGATAAATATCATGGTGCTAGTACCAATAATAATAATAATAATAATAATAATAATAATAATAATAATAAGGAAAATGATCATGATAATATTAACAATGATAATGGTAATGGTAATGATCATAATCATAAAAATTATAATAATACAATTAATTTCCATCTTGCCGCAGTAAAAGATATGAAATATTGACCAAGAAGTGTACAAGCATCCAGGTGTTAATAGAAGCACGGAGATCCATCATGCAGAAATGAAAGAATGTCACCGTAGAGTAAGCACTGTACTGGAAGTCTCATCAAATCCTACCAACAGAGTAAAAGCAATAAACACCTTAGGCTCTCCATGTTGCAGTGTACATATTCAACATCATTGTACACAGGCCAGACATCGAGAAACTCAAGACGCAAATCCGTAAATCGTTGGCATTTAATTGTCTGCACGATCAGTTAAGTTAACTTGCTTTATACTTCCCGCGAAAGGAAGAAAGAGGAAGAAGAATGTAATTAGAATTGTAGACGAGAAAGAAGTCGCTGGATTATTGACATGCTTTGACTCGAGAACGGAGTGGATGCTGCTACTAGTTCAGATTTTACGAAAGAGCAGAGCAACCACACACGATGAGCAGCGAAAGTAGTGAGTTTGTAAGAGCCAATTATTATCATTATTATTATTATTTTTTTTTTTATTATTATTTTTTTTTTATTATTATTATTATTATCATTATTATATAAGCTACCGATGCTTCTCCATAGGGTGCGAGTAC
>NW_028234409.1:42154396-42166896 GCF_977035675.1 Penaeus japonicus
GGTTCGTTCTTGCTGCCGCATTGGAAGTCTCAGAGGCTGAAGATGAGGCACATGCATCTCCTGGATCTTGAACATTGTTGAAAGGCCTGCCACCTCTCTTCGGTGTTGCAGACTGTCCAGTTTTGGGTTGAATTCCGTGCCATCAAAAAGCCGCTTTGTTCTGTCCCGGACTCTATCCAGAAAGGTGGAGATGATTATTAACAGCTCCTCCCCATGCAAGAGAGGAGTACTCCATACAGGATCTGATTTGGGCTTTGTATAATATATCAGTTCCTTTACCATCCAATAGCCAAGCAGTTCTTCTTGGCGAAGTTAATTTCCTGGATGCTTCCCTGGCTATTTCTTCAATGTGTGTCTTGAAAGTTAGTTTTTTGTCGTATGTGATGCCAAGGATCTCATTTTAATTTTGTTGTTTCAGCGTTTTTCCGTTAAATTTTACTTTTAACGATCTTGACACCACCATAAACTGTGTTTTTGGAGGGGCAAACTTAACTTGGCACTTAACACCCCAAGCTACAATGTCCTTCATTACAGAGTTAACATGTAATTCAGTTTCATTTTCTTCTCCTGGATTGTAGGTGACAGTTATAGTGCCGTCATCCGCAAAAGTACGGGCTGCTGGAATGAGACAGAGAAGATCATTTACGAAGATGTTCCACATTATTGGTCCTAAGATACTGCCTTGTGGTACTCCTGCTTCGATGTGGGAGAGAGGCAATTATTTGCCATTCTGTCTGTCACTGAGATAGCTTTGTAGTGGTACTAGCACATCTCCCTCTGCAAGTGCTTTGATTTTCTCTAGTAGCCCTCTATGTCACACTTTATCAAATGCTCCTTCAATGTCGAGCAATAATGGCAGTCTGGCGACCCGTATCTAGGGCGCGGCTCCAGTCTGATGACATGAGTAAGTGGAGGTCTGCAGCTGAACGTTGTTTCCGGAATCCAAATTGACGTGAGCACAAGAGGTGATTCCGTTTTAGATTATCTGAGATACGGGACGATGTTATCTTTTCCAAGACTTTGCTCACTGATGACAGCAAAGACACAAGTCGATTTTTAACTTCCGACTTGCTTCCTTTTTTATGTATTGGAATAACATTACTGGTTTTCCATATATGTGGCCATTCTTTTGCTGAGAGGCAGTTGTTATAGATGTGGCAGCGAGATCTCCTTGGCACATCTTCGAAGGAGTCGAGGACCAATCCCGTCTGGCCCTACAGCTTTCTTTTCGTCAAGTCCAATCAATAAATTGTAAACTTCCGATTGAGATGTCCTTATAGTTGACATTTCGTCCCGTGCCATTTGTGGCAATTTTGTTGTTTGTTGTTAGAAAGTTTCATCTCCTCTGCAAAATGTTGAGCAAGATTTATTCTGTCTTCAGCATTTATTACCAGTTTACCATTCTGGGGGAATAGTACTGTCTCTTAAGTCTCCTTGCTTATCTTTGATGATGTTCCACCATAATTTGCTGCCAATACACCCTTCTTCTAGTTTCTTTTTTGTTTCTTTCCCACATGGCAATAGCCCATTTCTGAGTATTTTCCATGTGCTTTGTAGCATTTTTATGTAAAAGCTTGTTTCTGTGTGTTGGTCTGCGTTTATACTTTCGCCAAGCTTTATATTTTTCATCAGTTGCTTCTTTGCATCGCTGTCCAAACCATGGATGGCCGGATGGTTTTGTGGTCTGTGTTGTATGAGGCACAAACTCTTCAATTAAACTCGCTACTGATTTATTAAAGCTTATGACTTGGTGGTTGACACTTGGATAACATGGTCCCAGTTTAATCGTGCCAGAGATGTTTTTATGGCAGTCCAATTTGCAGAATCCCACTTCCATAATGTGCGAGTGCAATTCTCCTCCCTGACCTTCATCTTGATCTTGGTCAATACTGCCAAGTGATCAGAGGAGCCAACATACCCCAAATGTGCACAGCTTATTAGGTGTGGAGGTAAGTCGGTTACCACCGGATCAAGTGATGATCCTGATTGGTGGGCGGGGAAATCTACATGATTGTTTAAGTCATATACCGCCAGTAAGGTGTCGAAGGCAGTTTGTATTCTATTTTGGTTTAGGTCACCGATGACTACTACATGCTGACAGTTATTGCTAGTCATTAGTCTATCAAGGTTTTCCATTATAAAGTTTATGAGCGCTGGCCCTTGAGATGGAGGACGGTAACAACCAAGGCATAGTGTTCCGTTTCCTTGTGCATCAATAATTTTGAATAATATTATCTCCAGAATTTTGGGTATGTCGCAGTCGATTATCTGGAGATGAAGGTTTTCCCTATAACATAGGGCTACTCCACCGCCCTGCGTGTTGCGATCTTTTCTTGCCCAGTTCGAGAAGCCAGGAATCTTTGCATAGTTAGGGGCAACTTTGTCGTCTAAAAATGTTTTTACAACAAAGACAAACTGGTGGGTAAGCTCTCCTACATTAGTATAGAAGACTTATATTTGCTGATATTATTTTGATCATGCTACGTTGCATGTCTTTGTTGTTGGGCGACATTTTGGAAGTATGCTTGTGGATGTACTTTCACACTATGGCGGGGATGTAACTTATTTTTGGTAGGGATAATATGTACCATGTTCTTGAGGAAAAACTCGCTGTTGCCAGGTATTAAACTGATGTATTTGGGCCGATTGCACTGCAGACAAAGTCTCCTGTGCACTGAGCCGAACAGCGCTAATCAAATCACACTCTTTAATTTCTGTTTGCTCAGATGCCCACCATATATATTGTTCCTCATTCTTGTCAATATGTCTTTCCCATTCCTGGTCAATTTTGTTGGCACGAGCCATGCAAGCAATTGACTTGTGTTGGACTCCGCCTGTGTTGGAATGGGTTGAGATGAGTGTGTCAATGATGGAGAGAGCATCTACTATGATGCTTTGTTTTTCTGGCAAATCTCTCACTACATTTTGAAAGCGGGATAACTGTGCTTTCGTAGATGTTAACTCCGACTGCAGTTGCCTGACTAGAGTTTGTAGCTGTTCTCTGGAAAGAGGTTCTAGGTCGTCAGCTTCCTCTTGGATTAAAGAGTCCGCTGCATCTACATCGGACCTTACAGCTCTATGTTCATAAAATGTAACTGGATCAGTTATTCCAGTTAGAGCCCTGAGGTGTCCAGTCTTCTCACAGTTGTAGCTAGTGTCTTCCCTGAGACATCTTACGTGACAAGAATTAGGACAATGCTCTATCAGGCATTTCTTGTCAGACTCGGGCAGAGACTTTTTGCCACAGATTGAACACCAGTTGCCCGGTCTGAATCCAGGGAGTCCACTCGGCCTTGATGATAACTATTGTTGTTTGTCAGCCTCTTTATCCAAGGATTTTTAACACAAAATTGCAGAGCGAAATGATATATACATAATATAAACTTTTTTTCGTGTAATAAGCAAAATTTCAGGAATATATGAACTTATATAATTCACAGAATGAAGTAGGCATACAATGCACCAAGTATACAATAATTATTAATTATACAGCTTGTAGCTCTATGCAATATAAATATTTACAGACGATAAATAAATTTCAATTCTGTCTGACAGCCGTATTCTATGACGTTTTCTGCGTGTCGTGGCCATGTCATGTTCATGTTATGTCCATGTCGTGTTCATGTAACGAATGCGGTAATCTAGGACGCAAAAGCGTGGCAAGTTTGCGGCAGTTGCTTCAGGTTTACCAACCGTTCCAAAGTTAACATGTTTCGGATGAATGACACTGTCCAAACGACAAATTCATAAGAGAAACAACAATCATAGGTAGCACTAACATAAGATACTTCAATTTTGGTATGAATCAGTCGTTGTACTTGTTCCTAGTTAAAGAATTGACAACCATTTCCCGAACGCGCCGTTGGTAATTCACTCTACGCTCGATCAAAACAAACGGGATGAGAGGGATCGTGTGTTTATGAACAGATCTTCCTTATTTTATCTTTGTATATACTGTACATATATGCGCATTTTTAATATATCATACATATAGATTTAATGTATACATATTTCATATAATTATATGCTTTAATTTTACGTCCCTGACTACTTTTACCATTCATTTAACTTCACTCTCCTTCGAAAAGTCCGCCAAAAGGTAAACAAACTCAAAATCAGCAGAGAATCCATGTTTTCCTAAAAGAGTTTGTAATCCGTGTCTAGGACAATGATGCCTAATATAACCAATATAGGTACTACTTTTCAAACGTAGTATGCTTATATGAAGTATTGGTAAGAAAAAGTACAGTAAAAATATGATTTTTTTCACTCGTGTAACTATCGTGACAAGCCTACCCCCTTGCCACGGAGTTTCCACGATTGTTCCAATACTTTCCACGCATTTGCCACGACTTTGCCACGCTTTTGCCGCGTACCCGCGCTTCTAGAATAAGAATCGCGGCATGTTCATGTCATGTACACGGCGCGCTTAGAGACTTAGAATATGGCTGTATGTTTCACGTACTCATAGAACCTGGAGTTTTAACCACCTAGTTACTCGTTCTACGGAAGAGAGTGGTAGGAAGTGGTAGGAAGAGAGTCTGCCTTATTCCTTATCCCTAATCAGAAATCGAAAAGATGTTTTATAGGATAGTTTTGCCTTACCTTGTCCAGCATTGATTCATATGCATCGAAATGGACCCCTTTGTGGATTTACCCGCAGGGTTCATTACATCAACTTGCATGGACAAATGGGACTCTGCGGCAGAGGAGATACATGTGTATAAAGAGCAATCAAGTGCAAACAATTGGACAAGGCCGTCACAACGACCGTTACGACCAGGGGGAGGGAGAGAGAGGTCGAGCGGTCAAATGTCAACGAACTTTGATATGATGTTTATACAAATGTACAATTTTTAAAGTTGCCTAGTATGTAGCTTAGTATATTATGTTTCCATTTACTTCTTTGGACATTTATAGATAAGTATACAAAAACAAATATCCAGAAGCTGAATTTATAACAAGGTGAAAATATTGAAAAAAGTTTAAACAGAGCAGGGGCTCTGACGGCCGTCTTGACGATCTCTCTCTCTCTCTCTCTCCCCCCCCTCCCCCCCCCCCCCTCCCCCCCCCCCCCCCCCCCCCTCTCTCTCTCTCTCTCTCTCTCTCTCTCTCTCTCTCTCTCTTTCTCTTTCTCTTTCTCTCTCTCTCTCTCTCTCTCCCTCTCTTTATCTCTCTCTCTCTTTCTCCCCGAAGAAAGGATCTCTCCCGGAAAATGGCTCTCGGCACTGGCACTGATCTGGCACCGGCCTTGTGATTACTGCCCCAAACGGACAGCTTTTCCTCGGGAGTGCCAGACAATCAGAATGCAAATGATTCCAGTAAACCAGTGCCATTTTCCTGGATATTTATTTTTTTTGGGGGGGAGGGGGGTTGGGGTGATGTAGGGGTGGGAGAGGGGGAGGGGGAGGGTAATGAGGATGGAAGAGCAAGGGGGAGGGGGAGGGTAGATAGGAGGGAGGAGCAAGGGGGAGGGGGGAGAGGGAATGGTAATATAAGGGGGGAGGGTTAGGGGGAAGGGGCCAGGGAAGGGTAATATAAGGGGGGAGGGGTAGGGGGAAGGGGGCAGACCTGTGGTTTATTGCAGCCCCGTAACGTTCTTTCTGTGCAATTAAATCATCATGCAAATAAGAACGTGTGAATCTCGTGTGCGTGTTTTAGGAGTGTAGAAAGGGGGGGGGGATAAGACGGAAAGGTTGAAGGAAATAAGAGGAAGAGATAGAGAAAGGTGAAGGGGAGGCGAGAAGAGGATAAAGAAGGGGAAAGGGAAGAGGCCGGGAAAAGGTTAAAAATAAATGTTAAATGAAAGGGATGGGGAATGGTAATGGTTAGGGGAAGGGGGGGTGGGTGAAGGGAAAGAATTAAGAGAGAAGGGGAAGGGGAAGGACGGAAGGTAAGATTAAGAGAGATGGAAAAAAAATCGTGAAAAAAAAAATCGTGAGAATCAGACTATATCATTGTCGATTGATCGTTAAGGCGTTTATGAGCGTTGATTCAACCTCCTCCACCTCTTCTTCTATTATTCCTCTTCTTACTCCTTCTCTTTCCCCTTTCACCTCCTCTTCTTCCTCTTTCAATTCCTTTTCCTCATTCTCAAGTTTCCTTCTCCTTCCTCTCTTCCTCTTTTTCTTCAACCTACTCTTTTCCTCCTCTTTCTCCTCTTGCTCTTTCTACTCCTCTTCTTCCTCCTCCACCTCCTCTTCATCCTCCTTCTATTTCTTTCCCTCCTCCTCCCTCCTTTTCGTTTTCTTCCTCCTTCCTTCTCCTCCCCCATTTTCCTCTTCTTCCTCCTTCTCATCCTCCTATTTCGTCCTCTTCTCCCTCTTTCTTCTTCCTATACTTCCCGTCTTCCACCCTCCTCCCCTCCCTCCTCTCCATCTCCTCCGCCACCTCATCTTTCCTGGCACTTGGCACTGTTCCTAAGGGGAGAGGGTTGGAGGGGGAACGGGGGAAGTATGGAGGGAAGGAAGGAAGGAGGGAGGAAGGGGTGAAGGAAGGAAGGAGGAAGGAAGGAGGTGGGGGGCAAGGAGGAAGGGGTGAAGGATGGAAGGAGGAAGGAAGGAAGGAGGGAGAGGCGAAGGAAGGAAGAGCAGGGAGGACGGGAAGAGAGATGGATGAAGAAATGTCGGGTAGGAAGGGAGAGGAAGTAGAAGGGAGAGAGGGGGAGGGGGGATAGGAAGGGGTGGCGAGAGGAAAGGGAGAGAAGGGGGTAGGATGAAGAAAGAAGGGTTAGCAAGGGTGGGAGCAGAGGGAGGCAGGGTGAAGGGTGATGTAAAGGAAGGGGAGGAAGACAGGGAGAAAGAAAGATAAAGCGGGTAGGGGGAAGATAGAAAGAGAGTGGGAGAGGAGGAGAAAGGAAGGGAAAAGGAAAGGAAGAGAAGAAAAGAAGATGTGAATAGTCTTTGATAGTACCTTTGAGAACTGGAATCGTCTTGGCACTGAGGCAGATTGGCCCTGGCACTCCTCTTGCGGGCGGGGAAGGGGTGGGGGGAGGGGAGAGGGGGTAGGGCGAGGAGTGGGGGGTGGGAGGGGGAAAGTCATTACCACTCAAGTTTGCATTTTCATTACATAAGAACAGCGACATTTAAAATGAAAAATTAGTCTGCATTTTTCGTCCTCTTTTTCTTCAAAATGATTATCACGTTTCTGCTTGTTTTTTGTTTTTGTTTTTGTTATTTTTCTTTCCTATTTTAGTGTTTTAGATATTGGGAAATGACTGAGGCAGATTACAATACTCGTGATGATTATAAAAGTAATAATGATCATTATGGCGATAACGATAATGATAATTATGGGAATGGCTATGATGATTATAAAAACAATAATTATAATGATGGTTATGGTTATAATCATAATGATAAATGATGATAACAAATATAGCAATTATATTAATAATAGTAGTGATAATGATAATAGTAACAACGATGATAATAATGTTGATAATAACAATAACAATTATGATGATAATTATAATAACAATGATGATACTACTCCTACTAATACTACTACTACTACTAATAATAATAATAATAATAATGATAATAATGATAATAATAATAATAATAATAATAATAATAATGATAGCGATGATAATGATAATAGTAATGATAACAATGATGATGATAATGATAGTGATATAGTAAGAATGATGATAATAATAACAATGATTAATTACAATAATGGTGATAATGACGATAGTAATAATGATAATATAAAGAATGATAATGGCAATGATAATGATTATCATATTATTGTAATAACTATAATTATGATAATATTAATACTTATGATAATAATAATGATAATGATATTAAGAACAATAGTAATAATAATAATAATGATTATAATAATAATAATAATAACAATAATAATAATAGTGTTAATAATAATAATAATGATAATAATAATGATAATGATAATAATAATAATAATGATAATAATAATAATGATGATCATAATAATAATGATAATCATCATCATCATCACCATCATCATCAGTATCCTAATAATAATGATTATGAAAATAATAATGATAATAACAATAACAATAATGATACAGCTGGAACTTTCCTACAAAACGTCAACGATAGGCCTCTACAATTACTTGGACAATACTGAAGACTGGATGCTCCAGTTAGTAAACAGGCATGAAAACTCAAAAACATTACACTCCGTTACTAAGGAATCTGACAAATTTTCTCGGGAACTTGACCTTGAAAAAGAAATCAACAACCTATTATCACCAACTGAGATTGCTCGCAATACAAAGAAGAAAGCGAAACATGAAGGCTTAAAAAAACTTGAATCTCGCTGGCAAGAGAAACCTCTCCATGGACAGTTTGCTGCTCGAGCCAATAATGCTGATGTAGACACACAGGCAACCCATCAGTGGCTACGTAGCTCCGGACTGAAAGCGGAAACCGAGGGCTTCATTCTTGCAGCACAGGATCAAAGTTTGTTTACACGAAACTATCAAGCCAATGTCTTACATAACGGGGCTGACCCAAAGTGTAGATTCTGCGATGAAAGAATAGAAACAATCGACCACCTTGTTTCTGGCTGCTCCATCCTAACACCAGGGGAGTATAAAAACAGACATGACAGGGTTGGTCAATACCTCCATTGGAAAATATGTAACCGCTTTTCCATCAAGACCCAAAGTGACTGGTATAAACACCATCCAGAACCTGTCACAGAGGGAAAAGATGTTACTATTCTTTGGGACTTTCCGATTCAAACAGACCGCACAATACAAGCAAACCGTCCTGATATTGTAATTAAGGATAGAAAGAACAATCAATGCTTTCTCATTGATATGAGTGTGCCCTCTGAGCTGCGAAAATATTTGAAAAGCTCTCGAAATATAAAGACCTAGAGATAGAAGTAGAAAAGATGTGGCACCTAAAGACTCGTACGATCTCAGTAGTGGTAGGTGCCTTAGGCCTGATAAAGAAAGGAGCCAAAGACTTTGTTAATAAAATTCCAGGAAATCCCTCTTTACAAGAGATACAGAAAATTGTACTTAATAGTACTGCACATGTTCTAAGACGAGCTCTCACCATATAAACTTTTTTTCGTACTCAATGGAATTTTTATTTTTTATATACCTACATTTTTACAAAACAAATATCTATTTTTATACTCATACAATAATTTTATATTTTTATACTTTTTTTATACACTTTTTATTATATTCATATTAATCTCACTCCGCAGAACTCGCAATATAAAACTTCCAATTTCACTCACCCTAGGTTGCTGGGAGCGACCCGGTGTTTGATCTTATAAAAAGCTAATCAAAAGAATATACTAGTATAACAATAATGATGATGATGATGATAATGATAATAATAATAATAATAATAATAATAATAACAATAATAATATTAATAATTATAATGATGATAATGATATTATCATTAATAATGATAATGATGATTATAATACATGATAGTAATAATGAAAACAGTTATAATCATAACAACAATTATGATAATAACGATAACAATATTGATAATAATAATAAGAAGAAGAAAATTATAATGATGATAATAAAAATATCAATAACAATAATAACAATAATAACACTAATAGTAGCAGTAATAATAATGATAATAATGATGGTAATGACATTGATGATCATGATAGTGATGATTATTAAATGATAAAAAGTAACATAATAAAGAAAGTGATAAAAAAGAACAATGATAATGATGATGATGCTAATATGATGATAATAGTAATGATGATAATGATACAAATAATCATGATAATAATGATGATAATAATCCTATTGATCGTAATAATGAAAATTATAATAATGATAATGGCAATGATGATGATAAGGATGGCAATGATAATAACTAATGACGATATTAATGACGGTAATGATAGTGATAATCATGATAATTATGATATTACTTTTATTAATAGTAATGATGATTACCATGATAATAAATGATAAAAGCATTTTTTTTCTCTCTATCTATCTATTTATCTCTTTCTCTTTTCTCTCTCTCCTCTCTTTCTCTCTCTCCTCTCTCTTTCTCTCTCTCTATCTCTTTCTCTCTCTCTCTCTCTCTTTCTCTCTCTCTATCTCTTTCTCTCCCTCTCTCTCTCTCTATCTCAATCTATCTATCTATCTCTGTCTATCTATCTATCCATCTGTCTATCTAGCTCTCTCCTTATCCGTGTTGGAAACCATGCCCTAAACAAGGAATTCATGAATAAAAAATATTTTATTTGATAATGCATAAAATTAATTTTCACATGATATTCATTATATTTTTCCACATTTTTTTTTTTTCACGTCATTTTGTTTGGACAATTGTTTTTACCTGTTTTGTATCATTGCTAAATTGCAAATCTTGCTACATCAATTCGGTTTTGATGTAAACATGAATTGTTGAAAAAAATTAAATTGCAAATCATTCATTTTGTTGCAACAATACGAGTCAGAGACTATATATGTATTTTATTGTTGTCTGCAATAGTAATAATATAAATAATGGTACTATTAACAGCAATATTGATAAGGATGGTGATGAGGATAATGATATTGCTAATAATGATGATAATGATAATGATAGTGATAATAATAGCAACAATAATGATAATATGATAATAACGACAACAATGGTGTTAATAAAGATGGTGATGATGATGATAAGGATAATACCAATGATAATGAAACAATGAGGATAAAACAAAATGATATCAAGAAAATTGATTAGTATCAGTGGTGCTCATGATATCATTAATGATAACAATGATAGGAATGAAGATACTAATAATGATGTTTATGATGATAGTGGTGACAATGATAATGATAACGGTTAAAATGATAATAGTCATAACAATTATGATATTGTTAATGATAATGATAATAGCACAACTACTACTAATTGCAATGATAATAATGATATTGATTATAATGATAACAGTAATAGTGGAAATGATAGTCATGGTAATGATAATCATAATGATAATAAAGATAATATTGATGATGATGATTATGCTGATAATGATAATCATCATAATGAAAATGATAATGATAATAATGATAGATATAATCCCCTTCCCCCATCCCATATCCTCCCTCCCTCCCCCTTTCCCTCTCCCACTAATCACCACACCCCCTTCCACCCCCGTTCACTCCATACAACCAACCTCCAAGCCCCCCCCCCTCCCCACTCCCCTTCTCCCATACTATTCTCACCCTCCAACCCCCCCTTCTATCCCCATTCCCTCTTCCCCCTCTCCTCCTCTCTCCTTTCCCCTCTCCCCCTCCATTCCTTCCCCCTCTTCCCCTCTCCCCCCCTTTCCCTCTCCCTCTCCCCTTCCCATTTCCCCTTTTCCCTCTCCCTCTTCATCCTCCCCTCCCCCTCCATCCCTTTCCCCCTTACCCTCCCCCTACATCCCTCTCCCCCTTACCCTCCCCCTTACCCTCTCCCTCACCTCTCCCCTTTCCCCCTTCCCCCTTTCTCACACCAAACCTCCCCCTCTCCTCTTCCCCCTCCACCCCTCTCCCCCTTCCCCCTCCCCTCTTCCCCCTTTCCCACACTAAATCTCCCCCTCTCCTCCTTCCCCATCCCCCTTCCCCACACCAAATCACCCCCTCCACCCCTTCCTTCCCCCTCCACCACCCTTCCCCCTCCCCCTTCCACCCGCAACAAGGGGATTCCCAACTGGACTGCCAGAAAATCCAGTTTAATCATGGGTCGAAAACATGTAAATCCGGTCCTTAATCCCGACTTCAAATTGGGGATTTAGCTCCCTCCCTTCCTACCCTCATCCCCCTCCTCTCTTTTCCTCCCCTCACCCTTCCTCCCTCCCTTCCTCCCCTCATCCCTCATCCCTCCCTTCATCCCCTAACCCTTCCTCCCTCCCCTCCTCCCTTCACCTCACCTCCATCCCTTCCTCCCCTCACCCTTCCTACCTTCTCCCTTCATCCCCTCACCTCACCCTTCCTCCCTCCCTTCATCCCCTCACCTCTCCTCCCTCCCTTCCTCTCCTCACCCTTCCTCCCTCCCTTCCTCCCTCACCTCCCTCCTCTCCTCACTTCTTCCCTTTCCTGCACCTCACCTCCCTCCCTCCCTCCCCCCCCCCCCCCCTTCCTCTCCTCACCCTTCCTCCCTCCCTTCCTCCCCTCACCTCACCTCCCCCCTCCCTTCAAGTTAAACTGCACCTTTAACCGTCTCTTTACGATCTCGTTTCTTGGTTTTGGGGGCTACCTGTGGGCTACCTGGGGCTACATGGGATTAGTTTTATGTGCCTTGCGATATTTAGGTTGACTTTTATTTACTTTTATTTACTTGGAAATACTTTTTTTTTCGTTTGGGGCTACTTATGTTTACATGGGTCTACCTTTTTCTACATGGAGCTTCTTTTTACTTACCTGGGACTATTTTCATTTACTTGGGAATATTTTTATTACCTGGGGTCACTTTTACTTACCTAGGGCTATTCTATTTACCTGGGGACTACTTTCTTTACCCATG
>NW_028234409.1:42176896-42181896 GCF_977035675.1 Penaeus japonicus
TTTCCTTGTTCTTCATTTTCAGAGCCGGCTTCCATTTTACTTAACATGAACCAATTTGTGCATGTTTTTTTAGCACATAATAAATGATAAACTTCTTCCTTATATTCGCCTATTACGATACTATTTATCTATTTTCGTCTATGAACCTTTTCGTTGAAGAATGCTGAATGGTATTAATTAAAGGGAAATTACAATAGACAAGTAGATAATGATAGTGATGATGGTGATACTGACAATAATGCTGATAGTGATTGTGATGATTATGCTGACATTGATAATGATGATACTGATGATAAGGATGGTAATAATCGTAAGGATGTTAATAATTATATTAATGACGATTAGCAGAAGAGATAAGGAGGGAGGGATAAAGAGGGAGATAATAAAATTGACCTTAATGATCAGGACATTTATAATGATAATAAAAATTAGAGTGGTGGCAATGGTGATAACGTTAATGATGATATACAGTTACATAACACAGATAAATGAAGAGAGAAAATACCTCTTACATTCAAGGTATAGAAACTATTTCGTTAAACATGGTGGCATTAAGCACACATCCTGTTTACTCTTCCATTAAGAGAAAACACGATCTTTATACATTTGATTAATAAAATCATCCTATTACTTTTAGAAAAGAAAAGAAAAAGTTTTTTTTCAGAAATAATGATTATACGGAAATGGTAGACTGTGTAAAACAACAAGGGTATTAATTTTCCACAGAATACAAGAAAAAAAATATTATTTACAAGTGAAAAATCAGATTATGTAAAACACTATGGGCATTAATTTTCCACAGAATACAAGAAATAAATGAATTTAGATAGAGAATAAAGGCTTATTGACATAACTGCTACTTTTATAGCTCGTGTTAAACAAAGGGTCGGGTAAAAATATCCATTTTACGTATTACGAAAGCTGTATATTTTCCTGCAATACAAACGTTTTAACCAAGATATACTGGCACTTTACTTAGTTTTTTTTTATACAGATGTAACGCATTTGTTGTCCGGAAACTTGTAATGGATTCTGTTATACAGCATCTTTCTAACAAACTTGATATAGCATATAACATATGTTCTAACATATGTTATTAAATACATAAAGCGAATTCTAAGACACAATTAATGCCAGTGGAACCCACGCACATAGATACCCATGAAAACATTTTTAATACAATCCCTTTGTTAAACTTATCCTAACACTCGTTAAAACATACACTAACACCATACTTGATACCATACACAAACATATTCACAATATACCCTCACTGCAACACATGTACCGAAAAAAAGACTGCTTTTATAACACACTCACCGAAAAAATGCTTATTCTCCCAAACATACTATCTGTCTACATAACACAAACACTTCTAAAACATTAAGAATCATACCTCCCATTTTCTACATCTCAGGCACTGTATATGTAATATATATATCTATATGTATATATATATAATATATATATATATATATATATATATATATATATATATATATATATTTATATGTGTGTGTGTGTATGTGTGTGTGTGTTGTGTGTGTATATATATATATAATATATATATATATATATATATATATATATATATATATATATATATATATATATAATATTATATATATATATATATATATATATATATATATATACATACTACACACACACATACATACATATATATATATATATATATATATATATATAAATATATATATATATATATATATATATATTTTATATATATATATATATATATATATATATATATATATGTGTGTATATATATATAATATAGACATATATATATATATATGTTTTTTTTTGCTGATAAGTTTCAGTCGACGGTGATGAAGAGTTACGAGGTTTCAAACCGAAATGATAACGCATGGCATTATTTAGTCTATTTTGTTTTCATCTCCTTCCCTAATTCACACCTTATTGGGATGAATGACAGCCATCGCGAGAAAGGATGAATAAATTGTGACGATTCGAGCCATAGTAAAGAAAGTAGTAAAAAAAATATATCTGAATGAGTTTATCTTTCCTCTTTTCTTGTTGTGGTCGAGTTTCAGTTCAAATTCGTATCCTTGTTTGTTTTTATTCTTAACTAACTTCTCAAATTTCAGTGCATGATTTTTTTTTTTTAAGTCATATACTGCTCTCCTTAAATTTATTACTCATGATGTGTAGAACTATGTCAATCAACTTGGTCATAATGTGATCACATGTTGCTCCTTTGGAACATCATAGATCCGACACTTATCATGCATCACGAGGCACAATCCAATTTATGATTTGTAATACATTAACCTGAATTTTCACACAATACACTATCGATGTACATCACACAATGCACCATCCATGTACATTACACAATGCACTATTCATGTACATCACACAATGCACTATTCATGTACATCACACAATGCACCATCCATGTACATCACACAATGCACTATTCATGTACATCACACAATGCACCATCCATGTACATCACACAATGCACTATCCATGTACATCACACAATGCACTATCCATGTACATCACACAATGCACTATCCATGTACATCATGCAATGCACTATCCATGTACATCATGCAATGCACTATCCATGTACATCATGCAATGCACTATCCATGTACATCACACAATGCACTATCCATGTACATCATGCAATGCACTATCCATGTACATCATGCAATGCACCATCCATGTACATCACACAATGCACTATTCATGTACATCACACAATGCACTATTCATGTACATCACACAATGCACTATCCATGTACATCACACAATGCACTATTCATGTACATCATGCAATGCACTATCCATGTACATCATGCAATGCACCATCCATGTACATCACACAATGCACTATTCATGTACATCACACAATGCACTATTCATGTACATCATGCAATGCACTATCCATGTACATCATGCAATGCACTATCGATGTACATCATGCAATGCACTATCCATGTACATCACACAATACACCATCCAGACTTTTCACAAAACACACTATCCATGCACACAACACAATCTAAACACACCACACAAAACATCATCCAAACACGCCACACCATACCCATACACCACACAATACACCATACCCATACACCACACAATACACCATACCCATACACCACACAATACACCATACCCATACATCACACAATACACCATACCCACACACCACACACCACACACCTTCAAACCAACAGCGCAAAGGAATCAAGCTTTGCAATAGAGCAATAGCAGACTGACTCTCTGCCATCGACCTCCGGTTCCTGAAGGGAAATTCCCACTTATATAAGTAATTAAGTGAATATACCAACAAGCCCTCAGTTTCTTACAAGATAATCACGTCTAATTTTAACAAAGGAAGTTAAGTTGGTTCTCTCCTTCAACTTCCCTGGGAAGTTTGATTGTGGAAACTCTCGGTGGGTTGCTGGGCCTTAGCGGGTAAGTGGCTGGCTGGGTGGGTGGGTGGGTGGGGTGGATAAGGTGGGTGAGTGGATTGGGTGGTTGGGTGGATGAGGTGAGTGGGTGGGGTGGATGATGTAGGTGAGCGGGTGGATGGGGTGGGTGAGTGGGTGGATTGGGTGGGTTACTGTGCCTTAGCGGGTAAGTGGCTGGGTGGGTGGGTGGGTGGGGTGGATAACGTGGGATGGATAAGGTGGGTGGGTGGGGTGGATTGGGTGAATGAGGTGGGTTGCTGTGCCTTAGCGGGTAAGTGGCTGGGTGGGTGGGTGGGTGTTGTGGATTCGGTGAATGAGGTGGGTGGGTGGGTTGGATAACGTGAGATGGATAAGGTGGGTGGGTGGGTTGGATAACGTGGGATGGATAAGGTGGGTGGGTGGGGTGGATTGGGTGAATGAGGTGGGTTGCTGTGCCTTAGCGGGTAAGTGGCTGGGTGGGTGGGTGGGTGTTGTGGATTCGGTGAATGAGGTGGGTGGGTGGGTTGGATAACGTGAGATGGATAAGGTGGGTGGGTGGGTTGGATAACGTGGGATGGATAAGGTGGGTGGGTGGGGTGGATGAGGTGGGTGAGTGGGTGGATGGGGTGGGTGAGTGGGTGG
Source organism: Penaeus japonicus (assembly GCF_977035675.1). Classification (NCBI taxonomy): domain Eukaryota; kingdom Metazoa; phylum Arthropoda; class Malacostraca; order Decapoda; family Penaeidae; genus Penaeus; species Penaeus japonicus. The sequence continues at coordinate 42,180,994 of NW_028234409.1, forward strand.
ATTGGGTGAATGAGATGGGTGAGTGGGTGGGTGGGGTGAATGAGGTAGGTGAGTGGGTTGGCTGGGTAAGTGTGTTACTTTGGTAGACCTATTTGCGTATGTAGTTAGATGGGTTTTGGTTTGGTAATGTGTAATATGAGATGGATGGTGTGGATATACAGGTAGGTTAGTTTGGTGAACTGTTTGCGGGTGGATTTCTGTGGATTTTTGTAACACTATTTACCTTTTTTTTTACATCAGAACCTAACTTTGAGTTGTTGTTGTTGTTGTTTTTATCCGTGCATACATACCTATAAATACCATCGTTAATATATCCCTCTTTTTGCCTAGGAATAGATTATTATTTTCTCCCCCACCCCAACAACAACAAAAAACTAATAATGATAATGATAAAAATAATAATGATAATAATAATAATAATGATAATGATGATAATAAAAGAAATTATGATAATAATAATAATAATAATAATAATAATAATAATAATAAAATAATGATAATAATAATAAAATCATAATAATAATGATAATAATAATAAGATTAACGACCTATAAACAGTCAACACACAAAACCCGGAAGCACAAAACGAGAGAAAAAAGAAGAGAAAGTGAAAAAAAAAGGAGAAAAAAATAACACGAAAGAGGTAACATTATACAGTCTTAAGGAATCCCGTAGCACAGTTGAAACCACTTCATACGGGCAATTAAGAGTTTTAATTGCTTTTAGATCCCCCGACTCTCTACCTAAGCTCAATGGATCTTGGTGGCCATTTAAAGGCTACATGAACTTATAATTTGAGTTTAAAAGGAATTAAGCCCTCAAAAAACTTGTGTCGAGGCATATATCTTCTTTTTTTTCTTCTCTCTCTCTCTCTCTCTCTCTCTCTTTCATGCAGGTAAGTGT
>NW_028234409.1:42196896-42201896 GCF_977035675.1 Penaeus japonicus
GGTTTCTAAGCCGCGGATTGGCTACTCACCGGAACCCCAATTCCTCGTTTCGGTATCATAAGACCTAATTTCTGGGTTTTTTTTTTCCTATTTTTCTTCTTTTTTTATGAGTTGTTGTATGTAACCTGTTCCCACAAGTTATGGTCTATTTTCTCCGTGTTCCCAATGCGTCTATCGGATTTTAACAAACGAAGTGGCGGAAGTGCACGTGAAGACTGTCCACAAGGTAATCAGTCCAGCCATCTGATATTGAAGTCATTGTTGTTGTTTTTCAGACTCTCATGTCTTTCCTATAATATTCTAACTAGGTGTTCTACTTTAATTTGTCGATTATCTTTATAACTGCTGTCGTTATTTATGCCATTATTATCAATATCATGTTTGTAATCAAAATTACCATTGTTATTTATACCAATAACGTCACTGTTATGATTTTCATCAATCAGCGTTATCGTAATAATTATTATCAGTTTCATAACTATCGTTACCATTATTATCACTATCAATACTATTATCATTATCATCATTATAACTATTGTTATTATCATTATATTTGTTATTATCAATATTATTATTTTTGTTATTACTGTTATTACCATTATCATAATCATTATCATTGTCATCATCACCACCACCATTAACAATACGTAAACCACACTAAATAGTCACTGCGTTCTCTAAAGCGAAAAGGAAAATAGTCACCGGAATCTTCAAAAGAAAAAGAAAAATAGTCACCGAATTCTTTAAAACAAAAGAATAGTCACGTCGTGTTCTCCCAAAACAGAAGAATAGCCACCGCGTTCAATAGGTGCGGCGGAGTGCGTTGGCGCGGGAATAATTTTAATATCTTGCTCAGACAGACCGGCCTTTGATCGTCAACAGGGGGTATATGACCCAGCCAGAGCCTTTTAATGTTGATGATGAAATAATTACCGAAAATAATTACGCATACCGGATATTTTAGTGGTTATTACGTAGCTAAGGGTAGAGTACTTATTTTGTATGGTGTTTGGTGACGTTTTCTTTGTTATTGTGTCATGGATGTCGTACAGTGTCATATTTTGACTGTCATTATTCATATCATTGCTTTGATGATCATTATTGTTTTTGTTATCATTATCATTACTATTATCATTATCAATGATAATTGTTGTTATTATTATCTTAATCATCATGACTGATATTTTCACTATAATTGACATTTTCATCATTATTGCTTTTCTTATCATTATTGTTATTATAACTTAAATTGTTAATGTTATCATCATTGTTATTACCATATTAGTATTATTATCGCCAATTCATATCTTTTTTATTATTATTATCACTGTTATCGTCATCATTATCAGTATCATTATCATTATTGTCATTCATAGCATTACCATAACCACCATCGGTATTTCTTTTATCACTGTTACTTTTATCATTATCATTTTATTGTTATCAGTACTGTCATAATTATTATCATTATTACTATTATGATTATTTCAGAGTTTGGGTTGTTACTGCGATAATAAATATTGATTTCCTTTGTTATTGCTGTTGTTATTTTCATATTATACTGAGATGCATAGCAGGAAGAGATAGTGAGAGAAAGAGAGTCAGATCCAAGGGCAAAGTGAGACAAATCGACAGAGAGAAAGAGAGCGAGAGAGAGAAAGAGGGAGATAGAGGCAGTGACATAACGACAGAGAGAGAAAGAGGGAGATAGAGGCAGTGACATAACGACATAGAGAGAAAGAGGGAGATAGAGGCAGTGACATAACGACAGAGAGAGAAAGAGGGAGATAGAGGCAGTGACATAACGACAGAGAGAGAAAGAGGGAGATAGAGGCAGTGACATAACGACAGAGAGAGAAAGAGGGAGATAGAGGCAGTGACATAACGACAGAGAGAGAAAGAGGGAGATAGAGGCAGTGACATAACGACAGAGAGAAAGAGAGCGAGAGAGAGAAAGAGGGAGATAGAGGCAGTGACATAACGACAGAGAGAAAGAGAGCGAGAGAGAGAAAGAAAGGCATTTACACGACAGAGAGAGAAAGAGGGAGATAGAGGCAGTGACATAACGACAGAGAGAGAAAGAGGGAGATAGAGGCAGTGACATAACGACAGAGAGAGAAAGAGGGAGATAGAGGCAGTGACATAACGACAGAGAGAAAGAGAGCGAGAGAGAGAAAGAGGGAGATAGAGGCAGTGACATAACGACAGAGAGAGAAAAGGGGAGATAGAGGCAGTGACATAACGACAGAGAGAGAAAGAGGGAGATAGAGGCAGTGACATAACGACAGAGAGAGAAAGAGGGAGATAAAGGCAGTGACATAACGACAGAGAGAGAAAGAGGGAGATAGAGGCAGTGACATAACGACAGAGAGAGAAAGAGGGAGATAGAGGCAGTGACATAACGACAGAGAGAGAAAGAGGGAGATAGAGGCAGTGACATAATGACAGAGAGAGAAAGAGGGAGATAGAGGCAGTGACATAACGACAGAGAGAGAAAGAGGGAGATAGAGGCAGTGACATATCGACAGAGAGAGAAAGAGGGAGATAGAGGCAGTGACATAACGACAGAGAGAGAAAGAGGGAGATAGAGGCAGTGACATAATGACAGAGAGAGAAAGAGGGAGATAGAGGCAGTGACATAACGACAGAGAGAAAGAGAGCGAGAGAGAGAAAGAGGGAGATAGAGGCAGTGACATAACGACAGAGAGAGAAAGAGGGAGATAGAGGCAGTGACATAACGACAGAGAGAGAAAGAGGGAGATAGAGGCAGTGACATAACGACAGAGAGAGAAAGAGGGAGATAGAGGCAGTGACATAACGACAGAGAGAGAAAGAGGGAGATAGAGGCAGTGACATAACGACAGAGAGAAAGAGAGCGAGAGAGAGAAAGAGGGAGATAGAGGCAGTGACATAACGACAGAGAGAAAGAGAGCGAGAGAGAGAAAGAAAGGCATTTACACGACAGAGAGAGAAAGAGGGAGATAGAGGCAGTGACATAACGACAGAGAGAGAAAGAGCGAGAGAGAGAAAGAAAGGCATTTACACGACAGAGAGAGAAAGAGGGAGATAGAGGCAGTGACATAACGACAGAGAGAGAAAGAGCGAGAGAGAGAAAGAAAGGCATTTACACGACAGAGAGAGAAAGAGGGAGATAGAGGCAGTGACATAACGACAGAGAGAGAAAGAGGGAGATAGAGACAGTGACATAACGACAGAGAGAGAAAGAGGGAGATAGAGGCAGTGACATAACGACAGAGAGAGAAAAAGGGAGATAGAGGCAGTGACATAACGACAGAGAGAGAAAGAGGGAGATAGAGGCAGTGACATAACGACAGAGAGAGAAAGAGGGAGATAGAGGCAGTGACATAACGACAGAGAGAGAAAGAGGGAGATAGAGGCAGTGACATAACGACAGAGAGAAAGAGAGCGAGAGAGAGAAAGAGGGAGATAGAGACAGTGACATAACGACAGAGAGAGAAAGAGGGAGATAGAGGCAGTGACATAACGACAGAGAGAGAAAGAGGGAGATAGAGGCAGTGACATAACGACAGAGAGAGAAAGAGGGAGATAGAGGCAGTGACATAACGACAGAGAGAGAAAGAGGGAGATAGAGGCAGTGACATAACGACAGAGAGAGAAAGAGGGAGATAGAGGCAGTGACATAACGACAGAGAGAGAAAGAGGGAGATAGAGGCAGTGACATAACGACAGAGAGAGAAAGAGGGAGATAGAGGCAGTGACATAACGACAGAGAGAGAAAGAGGGAGATAGAGGCAGTGACATAACGACAGAGAGAGAAAGAGGGAGATAGAGGCAGTGACATAACGACAGAGAGAGAAAGAGGGAGATAGAGGCAGTGACATAACGACAGAGAGAAAGAGAGCGAGAGAGAGAAAGAGGGAGATAGAGGCAGTGACATAACGACAGAGAGAAAGAGAGCGAGAGAGAGAAAGAAAGGCATTTACACGACAGAGAGAGAAAGAGGGAGATAGAGGCAGTAACATATCGACAGAGAGGGAAAGAGAAAGAGGGGAGAGAGAGAGAGAGAGAGACATTGACTTTGACTTTGACAAGTTTATTGAGACATGTGGTTACTTATATCTTAAAAGGGTGGGGTAACATACATTATCCTCAACCGTATCTTAGTCCATCTTTGGCCTCAAAATCTTACAGTTATATCAACAGATTGAAATGTATACAGTGTATAAGGCTGATAAATCACAAGCACACAAAGTTGAGTGTTTATCCTGCAGGAGAACGATATGGCACGATACTTTTTTATCCTCACCATGATAAGTTAGCTCCTGGGATCACATAATCAAATACATGAATAAGGATAAGTCAGATTTGCGGAGTAGATGCTTCGCCGGGCTTATATGCACTGAGGCGAGCCCGCCTGTGTCAACGTGTGCTGACTCGTGGGAGAATGTGCCACCGAGTGTTGACTCGACCTGAGCTTGGTCCTTACCCGCCGCGTTGCCCAGACACGGCGGTGACCCCCAGGCGACAGTGGAAACTCACGAGCTTGGGCGGGGCTCGATCTGCCGACCACGGGGATGTTAAGGTTGGCGCAATAACCATTGCACTACCAGACAGCTGATAAATGAATATGTGACGTACAGCAAAATACAGTTATGCTCCTGAAGGAAAGAATTGTTTAGAATGCCGAAAAACATTTGTATATCAATAGGCTGTTGTATAACATAAGATCCCCACCCAAATCGCAATAAAACCCTGCTTGGGCTATCATAGTCTCAGCAGAAGGGAAGTCACAGTCTTATATGCACATTTACCAAATATAGCTAAGTGATTAATGCAAGATGTGTTTCTTCAAATTTTCAATTACCTGGTCATTTCTAATCATCCAGCCTGTCCGGGAAGTCGTGTTCGTATATCTAAAGCATGGGACACTGTAAGATACTAAAGTATGTGACCTACACGCCCTGCATTAATTTCCCAGTTCGCCTGTTTGAACGCAAAACTCCCAATAATATCATACC
>NW_028234409.1:42224396-42226896 GCF_977035675.1 Penaeus japonicus
CTCCCCGAAGGAAGTCCTGAAATTAAAGTTTTACACGATTAAGGAAGGCTTTACGACTCTCTAGATTAGGTGGTCAAATGTCTCAACCTAAGGGCGTGCATGTGGCGGAGGAGGAACAGGCTGTCGAAGTGTCTTTCTTAGATTATTGTCAATTTGCTAGGTAGGGCGGGGGTTCGATGGATTGTGTGTGTGTGTGTGTGTGTGTGTGTGTGTGTGTGTGTGTGTGTGTGTCTGTGTAGGTCCGGTGTAGCTGTTTGCTGTGTCTGTTTGTGTGTACCTCTTTGTACCAGTGCATACACATTCGTGTGATAAATCTACCTACACCAACACATCGACCTACAGACATCTTCAACGCACACCAACATATAACGCATGCGAGATATTCTCAGACGGTACTACAGGACTGCGCATTTCAACCGCCACCCCTTCTCCCCCTGCCACCCCTACCCACCCCTCACGCACCCTCTGATGCTAACAAGCTTCCCTCTCTTGGGTTGCGTCGAGGAAACAAGGAAGGAAGGTTAGTAAGAGACGCTGCCCCCCCCCACCCACACCTTCCCCCTTCCTCTCCTCAACTCACCCCATCGCCCCCCCCCCCTTACTCAACTCTCCCTTCCCTCCCTTAGCACCTCACCATCACTCCACCCCACCCTCCAACTCCCCCTCCCCTCTAAACTCTCTCTTCCTCAACCCGCCTCACCTTCCCACCCTCACCCCTCCCTTTGCCCTCCGCCTCACCCTCTCACCCTAATCCCCCTCCCTTCCTCATCCCACCTCCCCCCCGCCTCACCCTCTCACCCTAATCCCCCTCCCTTCCTCATCCCACCTCCCCCCCTCCCCCTCCCTCCCCTTCCCAAACTCTCCCTTCGTCAGCCCCACCTCCTCACCCTCACCCCATCCCCTCTTACTCTCACCCCCCCCTCCTCGGTTGAAGATCTCCCCCTCAACCCCTCCCCCATCCCACCCACCCCAGGTTGAAGATACCCCCCTTACCCCCCCACCCCTCCCCCCACCGGTTGAAGATCTCCCCCACGTGGATCGTCAGGACAGATTGGACCGGCTTCTCGACCTTCCAACAGCACACGCGGGACGGACGGCCGGAAGGACAGGCTGAGAACACGAGGGGGAGGGGGGGGAGAAGGGGGAAGGGGAGGGGGAATGGGGGAGAAGGGGGAAGGGAAGGGGGAATGTGGGAGAAGGGGGAAGGAGGGGAGGTGTGAGAGGGGTGGGGGGAAGAGAAGGAGAGGGATGAGGGGGAAGAGAGAGAGAGAGAGGGATGAGGGGAGAGAAGAGAGAGAGGGATGAGGGGGAAGAGAGAGAGAGAGAGGGATGAGGGGAGAAGGATGATGGGGGGAGAGGGAGAGGAAAGGAGGAAGGTGGGGGGTAAGAGGGTTAGAGATAGTGTCGGGGATGGAGGGAAGGAGAGAGAGAAAGAGAAGGATACGGGTGTATGGGACAGAGAGAGGGGAAGAAAGGTGGATGGGAGAGGGATAAAGAGGCGAGTAGAAGAGAGAGAGAGAGAGAGAGAGAGAGAGAGAGAGAGAGAGAGAGAGAGAGAGAGGGAGGGAGGGAGGGAGGGAGGGAGGGAGGGAGGAAGGGAGGGAGGGAGAGAGAGTAGAGAGATGCAGGAGGGGGGAGAGAGAGGAAGAAGGCAAGTGGAAGACAAGGGAGAAGTAAGCGGGGTCAAGAAAGCGCCCAAGTAACCGAGGAACGCAGGGTCGATAGGCCTGTACATTCTCGACGGACAAAGGAGTCTTATCAACGCATCTTGGACTTCATCTTGTGCGCTCTGTGAGGTCGTAGCCAGTCGTAGCCAGTCGTAGCCAGTCGTAGCTAGGTCGTATCCCGGTCGTAGCATCAGGTTCTCTTCCCTACGCCCAACGTCGTTCCCTACAAGTCTCTATGGTCGTCAGCAGTGTGTGAGAGGGACAGAGGGAAAGTGTCTACGTATGTGTGTGGGGTAGTGGTTGGGGATGGGGTGGGGGTGGGAGTGGGGTGGGGGGGTGGGGATGGGGGGGGATTTTGTGAGGGGGGGGGTGGGTCGGCGGGTTAGTGTGGTTGTTTTGCTATACATTGGTGCGTGTGGTCGATGTACGCACGTGGAAAGGGGGGGGGGGAAGGGGGCGTGGAAGGAGGGGGGGGGGTCGGTGGTGCTGGTTGCTTTTGTATTGTTTGTATTTTTGTGTTGTGGAAGTTTGTGTAGATAATGTAAGCGTTTTAATGTTAAAGGTTTTAACTCTTATATGTGGAATGTGTTGTTTCTTTCTCCTCCTTTCCTCTTTTCCCCCTTCCTTCCCCTCTTTTCCTTTTTCCCCCCCCACCCCCGTCCTTTTTCTCTATTATCTTTCTGTTTTGCTTTTTCCATACTTTCACTCTTCTTCTTTTCCTCTTTTCCGTTTCTCGGTATATTTTCTATAAACATGTGAGTATTCAGACTATCAGGAAACGATGCAATAGCACGACCATCATTAACATACGGAAATTATTCGCTTAAGTTAAG
>NW_028234409.1:42229396-42234396 GCF_977035675.1 Penaeus japonicus
ATCATTATCATTATTATTAACATTATCATTATCATTATTATTATCATTATCATTATCATTATTATTAACATTATCATTATCATTATTATTAACATTATCATTATCATTATCATTATCATTATCATTATCATTATCATTATCATTATCATTATCATTATCATTATCATTATCATTATCATTATCATTATCATTATCATTATCATTATCATTATCATTATCATTATCATTATCATTATCATTATCATTATCATTATCATTATCATTATCATTATCATTATCATTATCATTATCATTATCATTATCATTATCATTATCATTATCATTATCATTATCATTATCATTATCATTATCATTATCATTATCATTATCATTATCATTATCATTATCATTATCATTATCATTATCATTATCATTATCATTATCATTATCATTATCATTATCATTATCATTATCATTATCATTATCATTATCATTATCATTATCATTATCATTATCATTATCATTATCATTATCATTATCATTATCATTATCATTATCATTATCATTATCATTATCATTATCATTATCATTATCATTATCATTATCATTATCATTATCATTATCATTATCATTATCATTATCATTATCATTATCATTATCATTATCATTATCATTATCATTATCATTATCATTATCATTATCATTATCATTATCATTATCATTATCATTATCATTATCATTATCATTATCATTATCATTATCATTATCATTATCATTATCATTATCATTATCATTATCATTATCATTATCTTTGTTTTATTATCATTATCATTACTCTTATCATTATCATGATTATCACTTTCATTATCATTAGCATCATCATTATCATTATCATTATCATTATCATTATCATTATCATTATCATTATCATTATCATTATCATTATCATTATCATTATCATTATCGTTATCATTATCATTATCATTATTATTATTATTATCATCATCATTATCATTATCATTATCATTATCATTATTATTATCATTATCATTATCATTATCATTATCATTATCGTTATCGTTATCATTATCATTATCATTATCATTATCATTATCATTATCATTACCATTATCATTATCATTATCATTATCATTATCATTATCATTATCATTATCATTATCATTATCATTATCATTATCATTATCATTATCATTATCATTATCATTATGATTTTCTTTATCATCCTCATCTTCGTTATTATGATTATTATTATTATTGTTATTGTTATTATCATTATCATTACCATTACTATTTTCATCATCACTATCAGTATCACTGTTGTTGTTGTACCATCATCTACTTTGTTGTTTTCATCATTGTCATAACTGTTGTTATCCTTATCATAAAAAATTGTCATCACCATAATTATCATTATCATTTATCATTATCAGCACCGTCATCGTTATCATTTCATTATCATTATCATTGTTATTATCATTATCATTATTATTATCATGATCATCTTCATTATTATCATTATCATTATCATTATCATTTATCATTAGCATCCTTATCATCGTCATCGTTATCATTATCATGTGTGTGTGTGTGTGTGTGTGTGTGTGTGTGTGTGTGTGTGTGTGGTGAAAATACCATTTCAAGCTGATGCGATAAAAGAGACCGGGTATATTCAAACTGCCGTATTTCAATATTTTTCTTTTTTTTTTTTTTTTTTTTTTTTTTTTTTGTTTTTTTGTTTTTTTGTTTTTTTGTGTTTTTTTTTTTTTTAAATCCTAACAGAATATGAACATGCAGTTGAAAGGCTTGCCAGAAATATCATAGAACAGCTTTCTTTGCATGTTTACGGTACGAAAACATATATATTTATACCATACCAGTTCTGCCTAGGCTCTTTTGAGTGTTGGTGTTTTTGTTTTTGTGTGGGTGTGTTTTTGTTGTTGTGTGGGTGTGTTTTTGTTTTTGTGTGGGTGTGTTTTTGTTTTTGTGTGGGTGTGTTTTTGTTGTTGTGTGGGTGTGTTTTTGTAAGTGGAAATGGAGAGGAAGGGATAGAAAGTTACTTGTTTATGTGTGGGTGATGGATTGATCTTCCTGTTGGTGTGTGTCTGTGTATTTGACCTTATGACCTGAATTACCTTGGAAATAATCATTAGGGGGAGGAAGAATATAGAAAAAGAGGATAATTATGAGTGATTACAACCAACCAACCCCTCACAGTCTACAACATCTACGTCACTTTAACCAAACCTTCATAATGATGTTAAATCAAGTACACGTAGCATAGCCCTAGTCCCTCTGCTAATGTGCTCGAGCTTGGGAGGAGGAAGACCCTCTAAGACCCTCTCCCATCCATCAATGTCCACAAATGTTCCAGTGTAAATGATTGCTTCGCTCCTGCTGATAGACTCCACACAAACACGACTTGGCCAACTCCAGTCATCTTTCGAAGGCTTGCCGGCGGATCTCGGCTGGGCTCGTGTTTGTGTGTGTGTGCGTGTGCGTGTGCGTGTGTGTGTGTGTGTGTGTGTGTGCGTGTGCGTGTGTGTGTGTGTGTGTGTGTGTGTGTGTGTGTGTGTGTGTGTGTGTGTTTATATATCTATATTGTAATGGTAGTAGATCACTCTAGTAACCACACATAAGCATGCAGGATGGTGTCAAACACAGCAGCTAATACAATTGCAACATATTTTGCAAGCGGCTGAAGCGAAATCTTGATCTCCACATTGTTCGCTATTGGTAAGACTAGCCCATGGTCCTCAACGAATGCTCATGGTCCTGCGCGAAGCCTCGGGGGCAGGTCATAGGGGTCGGCAGGCGGCAGAGCGAAGAATGCAAGGCTCAAGAATAGTAAGATCTGGAAGATACAAGTCAATTAGTATTCGTCGGCAGGAGAATAGTACATGTGAGCAAGTTTAAGCATGTCAAAGTGAGGCCAAGATTGTTCACCTGATTGTATGCATTTAATGTAGGATTTGTTGTTCTTTGCTTTGATTAGCCTTTGAAATGGACCTTCAAATCGAGAGGCAAGCTTTTGATATAATATGAAGTTGTTGGTTGACTTTTCTAAATACTAGTGATCCAACTTCAACATCCTTGTGACGGGCAACTTTGTGTTGAAATGACAGAATGTTATCCCTGGAGTTAGTCAGATGTTGACTTGTTTCTCTTTAGATGGTATTCAGCATAATCATCTTTGTATGGAGGAATTGAAGAGATCATAGGGTAACTGAGTATATATTCCTTATAAAAGAAAATGCGGGGTTTCACCTAAAGAAAAGTGAACCATTGATGCAAGACTGGAATGTCAGGAGTGATTCGTTCCACGTTTTCCGATGTCGAAAAGGATGGAATCTTTCTGTAATACCTTTACCTTGTGGGCGGCAAGGGAGAATGTTAATACGAGGCATATTCATGATACCACAGAACTTATTCATGATTTTGTTATGAAGTTCAGACCTGTTACAAGTTGAAAAATACATGGGGGCTGAATATCTGTAGCTGATTTGTTTGGTATAGGGATTAGTTCACAAAAAAGCGAGTGAAGTTATCAATAGCAACTAAAATGTAACGATTCCCATTGCGAGAAGGTAAACAAAAACAGGAAAGTCTGGAATATCATATTTCAACGCAGGGGCTGGGTCGTTGGTATTTCCCTTGTAATATGGGCATTGTTTACAAGACTGTACATGCTTAGCCACCTTGCTAAGTGTGGGAAAAAGAAGCCTTGCTGAGCTAAGTGAATTGCCTTATACTTACCGCAGTGTGCAACTTCTTCCGATTCATGAAAAAAGAGGAAGGACTCGACCTTCCAGAGCCTCAGAAATAACTTAGAGTTTACGAGAAACTTTGAGCTTCCATGTTCTGTATCGAGACATGCAGCAAAGTGAACTGTTATCATCAAGTTAAAGTTGACTTACATGAGCGTGCCTGCTAGAGGGAGGTCTTACATTCCTTTCTAGTAGAGCTTGATTTAAGGAACCGTACAAATTATCATTACATTGCGCTAGCCGGATCTCGTGGGTTTGCGAAGGCGAAGCTTCGGCCGGGCTAATGGGAGGACCGAGTATCGTCCTCCGAAGTATCCTTTACCGTACGCGCGGCATATTTACCAAGATCGGTGCAATGAAAGAGAATCTCACCTTGCGGGACGCAGAGATTGGCGGAGAACTAGAGTCGGGCAGGTTGTGAGCGTCAGAGAGAGGAGCGCGTAATGGCGCGTCGGCAACGACATTTTGTTTGCTTGGTAGATAAACAATAGTGACGTCAAACTGTCATTTTACCGGAATGGCTATGTTTCTGGTGGAACACTGCTCCGAGCCCGAGATTTAAGGCATCGGTGGTGAGGACAAAAGGCAAATCGAAATTAGGAAAGGCTAAAAGTGGAGCCTTAACTAGTCGCGGCTTAAGTGTCTTTCTTGTCCGCCCACTATCAAATAGAATTTATTTAAGGAGATGAATAAGCGAGGTCGCAATTTACCCATAACCTTGACTGAATGGCCTGTAAAAACCTGAGAGACCTAAAAATTATTTCAATTCTTTCTGTTTTTTTAGGCGCTGGAAAGTCGGCAATGGCTTTAACTTTTAAATCATCGATGCAATCCGTTTAGATTACAAGGTATAGCCTTGGAAATCTAACTAATACTTTGAGAACTGACAATTGCTAGGCTGAATAATTAATCCTGCAGTTGATAGCTTATTAACCTGGCGCAATTTACTCTCGTGTTCAGAGTGGGAGGGAGAGCGAATTAAAAGGTCTTAATATACCTGATCGTTAATCAATCCTGATAGTGACATTAATCTGCTAAATGTGAGAGGAGAATTACGAAGGCCAAAATGGCATACTAGAAATTCGAAGTGTCCCATATGAGTCGAGAAAGCTGTATATGGCACGCTTTCAGGAGTCAAAGGGACCTGCAGGAAGAATTTAGCAAGGTCAGTGATTGAAAATATCTTAGTATTAAAGCCAATCTCTTGCAGTAACAACTTAAGATTTGTAATGGGGA
>NW_028234409.1:42239396-42251896 GCF_977035675.1 Penaeus japonicus
AAATAAAGATTCTAAAAAAGGCGGGAAAAGGGGAGGATGGGGAGTCTTATAGGTGGCGTGAGCATTTTAGCTACTATATAGAAATGTTATGTGTCGTTATTTCTCTGGCACCTTACGGGGCGGGGCATTCGTCTCGATGGTTCTTATAAAGAAAAAAGAAATAGAATAAGAATACCAAAAGGAACTGAAAAAAAAACATTAAATAGAGGGAGAAGAAAAAGGATGAAACTTTTCTGTTGACTTAGCATTTCGAAATTGCATCCGATAGAATCTGAGCATCTATAAGACACTTTTTTTTCCACAGAGTATCTCCTTTTCTTTTAATAATTTTTATTCTCAATAAATCCCGTTTTCTTATTCAATCTTCTCTTCCCCATTCTTCCTCATACAACGTCCGAAACCACAGACTTTCACTCGAACGAAGTCACTAAATTCGACTAAACGAGAATTGGGTGAGAGAAAATACACACATTCGAACGCGGTCTTGAGTCCATAACATAAACAGAAACGAACGAAATCGAACGTCGTAATTTTCACTCGGGGAATATAACCGAAGCAGTTAATAAAGAATAAATGAATTATGGTAAGAAACGCGAATAATTGTTAAAATAAAAAAGTAACAAAAGAAACAACGAATGGTGGAAAAAAGTATAAATCTTTTAAAAGGTAAGTACAGACGAGAAGGAACCCAAATAATCCAAATAAACACAGTTAAAGGTAAGGGAGAAGCGAAAAGATAAAGACGAGATGTATTAGATAATTGGATAAGTAAATGAACTAATAAAGGGAGGGAGAGAGAGAGAGAGAGAGAGAGAGAGAGAGAGAGAGAGAGAGAGAGAGAGAGAGAGAGAGAGAGAGAGAGAGAGAGAGAGAGAGAGAGAGAGAGAGAGAGAGAGAGAGAGAGAGAGAGAGAGAGAGAGAGAGAGAGAGAGAGAGAGAGAGAGAGAGAGAGAGAGAGTGAGTGAGTATATATATATGTATGTGTGTGTGTGTGTGTGTGTGTGTGTGTCTATTGTAAACAAACCGATGAGTTCACGGTAACACACTAGAGTGCCAAAGACCTTTTCGTTTTACTACCTCTTCACAAACACGTAGTGCACATATACATAAAGGCGGATATAAATGTAAATGCAGGTTTATATACTAGTAAGTAATTCGTATATACTTATCCATATAACATAACCATATTTAAACATCAAAAGATTCAACATTTCTTGGATGTGACGTTTAGCATTGCGCATTGTCTTTCTTCTCTTGTTTATGTTGTCTTTGTTGTAGAAAGGTAGACTCTTGGATAAACATTCTTTTAAAATGGCTTTAGTCTTTTAGGGTGGAACTCTTATTTAGACAGTATAGTAATATATCTTGAAGACGGAAATAATGTAAATAATTCATTTTATTTGGTCTACGTTCGCTAAGGAGAGAATTGCTGTTTGCGACGCCCTTCTACAATATAACAAAGCCATTACATTACGCTTCTAGTAGTCTTAATGTATATGAGATAAAGTATTTTGAAAGTATTTTCTATTATTAAGGAAAATGTTATTAACCTAATAAGAATATTTCGAACCGCTGCTCAGGGCTCACAACAGCTCATTCGAACCCAAAAGCCTCCGGCGCTTGGGATCTCGTCCGTAATATGGACGCATTAGATACGGTTCAGTATTTCGATACATGTTTAAGTGGAAAAATGTGTTGTATATACTGCCAAATTACGCGGTATGTGTGACACACACACACACATATATATAAATATATATGTATATATATATATATATATATATATATATATATATATATATATATATATATGTGTGTGTGTGTGTGTGTGTGTATGTTTGTGTGTATGCATATATATATATAATATATATATATATATATATATAATATATATATATATATATATATATATATATATATATATATATTATATATATATATATTTGTATGTATACACATATATATGTATATATATATATACATATATATATTATATATGTATATGTATGGATATTTGTATGTATACACAATATATATATATATATATATATATATATATATATATATATATATATATATATATATATATATATATATGTGGTGTTTCAAAGGGCTATACCAAGGGAGAAATATATTCAAGGATTATACTCTGCAGGAAAGTCGATCTGAATCTTTTTACCTCCACGCTCCCTTCCTTCCCTCCCACCTCAAATCTCCCACAATTTTTCATTTAAATCCCTCCCAAATTACATTGAAACACACGTGTGTATATATTCCATTAAACAAACAATTACGTTAAAACACGCAGTCGTACGTACATAAAAAAGTAAGCCTATTCTAATTATCATTAGAGAAAATAGAATAAGCCTATTTCAAATATGACTCGAGCTATAGAGAAAATAGAGCAATTCTATTCCAAATAAATGATTTAAGAAATTCCTACCTCTGGCCCGGCGCCCCCTCTGTAAATCGCCTCCGCCCAGTTTAACAACCACTGCTCTAGGAGTCTGAAACTGTAATAGGGGGAAATTGGTTTGTAATTGGAATGGGTCATCAGCTGGTCTGTGTGGGTGAAGAATTGCCATGACTTTGGTGACTATCCAATTAAAGACGGACTTTCCTGGCCTTATAATGTTAATTAAAACTTGTGCTAACCATTTAATGACTGACTTGCCTAGTCACTAACTTTTGAGAGCATTTTATGTCAATTCAGGATAGTCTCTTTCTCGCTACGTATGTAGCTATCTAGCTGTCTGAATATATATATATATATATATATATATATATATATATATATATATATGTGTGTGTGTGTGTGTGTGTGTGTGTGTGTGTGTGGTGTTGTGTGTGTGTGTGTGTGTGTGTGTGTGTGTGTGTACATAGTGTTATAATATAATATATATATATATATATATATATATATATATATATATATATATATATATGTGTGTGTGTGTGTGTGTGTGTGTGTGTGTGTATGTATATATATATATATATATATATATATATATATATATATATATATATATATATATATACATATATGTATATATATATGTATATATATATACATACATATATTCAAGCACACATCACTGTGTATCCCTAATTTATATCCGAAGCTGTCCCTTTTAGATATTCACCATTTAATTTGCCTACCGACCTCTTAAACACTTGTCTATCTGTCAGCCAGTCTATCGTCAACCAATTCTCAAAATCAATATATGCAAATACGCCAAAATCTCTTCTGACAAACCAAACTTTGTCATTTGCAAAGTAATTGTGTTCACTTTTTTTTTCTTTCCCTCGCCTCCTCTCCCTAATTGCAGCTTGCAACGCCCTGCGGTGGTGATATTGCGCGTTTTTCATCTTGCAATGCGTGCTTCAATAAAGTGTGGCGAAATTATACTATTCTAAAAGCGGAATCATCTTGCAATGTCGGGATAGACTCTCCCCCCCACCCCACCCCCCTCCCACCTCTTAAAATCTTTCCTCTACCTCATAAGGCTCTCCCCTCTCCCCTCTCCCCATCCCCTCCCTCTCCTCCCCCTCCTCCTTCCCCATTTACCTCATGTCTCCCCTCTCCCCTCCTCCTATCTCCCATCCCTCCCCTACTCCATTCTCCCCTCCTTCCCCTCCTCCCTTCTCACCTCCTTCCCCTCCTTCCTTCTCCCCTTCCTGCCTCCTCCCTCCTCCCTCTCTTCTCCCCTTCCGCCCAATCTCGCACTATTTGTATGCAAATATCACTATAAATAAAGTCTAAATTGCGCACATTTCACAACAGAGCGTAAAACACATATGTTGTTAGTGAAGTCCGCATATGTGGCATATTAATGGTACGCGAGGAGAGCCTTGTATCTTGGGCGAAATCGTTGAAATTCGCGCTATCTATTGCTCGATGGCGATAGACCTCCAATGCAGAGGAAAAAATCAATGGGTTTTGTTTACGATTTTTTTTTTTTTTCTTTCTTTCTTTCTTTTTTCTTTACTGTCTCTTTATTGTTCTCTCTCTCTCTCTCTCTCTCTCTCTCTCTCTCTCTCTCTCTCTCTCTATATATATATATATATATATATATATATATATATATATATATATATATATATATATATATATATATCTTTCTATCTCGCTTTCCTTTCTCTCTCTCTCTCTCTCTCTCTCTCTCTCTCTCTCTCTCTCTCTCTCTCTCTCTCTCTCTCTCTCTCTCTCTCTCTCTCTCCTCTTCTCTTCTTCTCTCTCTCTCTCTCTCTCTCTCTCTCTCTCTCTCTCTCTCTCTCTCTCTCTCTCTCTCTCTCTCTCTCTCTCTCTCTCTCTCCCTTTCTTTCTCTGTCTGTGTGTCTGCCATTCAGTCCGTTTGGCCTTCTATCTCTTTGTCTTTCTGTCTGTTTGTCTCTCTTTGTCCTTGTTTCTCGCTCTCTCTCACTTGAACCTTTATTTGCTTGCAATAACATTGATTAACATCAATTAAGTTAAATTTCATTAACGAATGGGATAATCTCACAAATAGAAAGACCTGATCGTGCCCCTAGGCCTTGAAAATAAAGGCTTTGGTTGAAGGGTCACCACCTTCACTTGCTGTGTTCTGAGGTTCATCGACCAGAATCCCATCAGTGTGCGCCGTTCTTGAGTATCTCTGGGTGGTGTTGGGGGGGAGGGACAATTGTGGTATGACTTGAGCCTTATGAGGATTATATATAAACACGCTATATAATCGTCATATCAGGATTATATAGTGTGTTTATATAGAATCCCCATAAACCTAAGCCCTGTTGATACCCCAGGGGGCCCACGTAGAGTGTCGGTAGTCCGCCTTGCATGGGTCGTGCAAGATTACCACACCTTTCGGGATGGAGCAGAATTTGTCCTGCGTGAGGTTGCCCAATGGTTCCAGGAACGATTTCGGTTGACAATCCGCCTGAATCCCGAGGGGACAGGCTGGCAGTTTACAGGGCTACCGTCCACACAGGGCTTCAGAGGAACGGGTCACCATCGCAACCTGTGTATTTTGTGCGACGAAGTTCACCTGCCGCCGTTTTCCCTTGGGCTCTTAGACTCTTCGTATTAACTGGTGCCGCGGCGCTTGAGACCATTAGCTGGTCCTCAGGTCTGGGACGGTGAGTGTGACAGGGATGAAGTTGATAAAGATTCTGGCCTGCATGACCTGCTTATCATCTCGATCCACCAAAAAAAATTATCCTCTCCACCTCGTCCTCTCTTAGTGATACTCCGAGTGTTGGTGTTGCAAAGTGGTCTGAGTTGCCAACTTTGCTGCGCGAGGAACATCTTATGACCTCAGAGGAAGGGTTTGTAATGATATGGATGAGTGTTCCTCTGATGAAAGGGGGGGGAGGGGAGGGGGACACAATATCCCTTTTCCAGCAGGTCTGATTCTTTTTATTTTATTGTGATCATCCTCAACCCCACCTCGGACCAAGCGGTAATAAAGGGTTCCACAATGAGTCTGTGTTGGCAGTGATATCTTGCAAGAGTCCAGGTCGGCATTTATATACTTGAGGGGTGATCGTCCTCTCACTGCAGGTGGTAGTGCATCGCAAGTATTTAACATTGACTCTCTCTTTCTCTCTCTCTCTCTCTCTATCTATCTATCTATCTATTTATCTATCTCTATCTCTCTCTCTCTCTCTCTCTCATTCTCTCTCTCTCTCTCTCGTGTTACGATTTTATCTTAGATTTCATTGTTCCGTTGTTATCACTATTCTCAACCAAGTATTTAACATTGACTCTCTCTCTCTTTCTCTCTATCTATCTATCTATCTATCTATCTATCTATCTATCTATTTATCTATCTCTCTCTCTCTCTCTCTCTCTCTCTCTCTCTCTCTCTCTCTCTCTCTCTCTCTCGTGTTACGATTTTATCTTAGATTTCATTGTTCCGTTGTTATCACTATTCTCAACCAAGTATTTAACATTGACTCTCTCTCTCTTTCTCTCTCTCTCTCTCTCTCTCTCTCTCTCTCATTCTCTCTCTCTCTCTCTCTCTCGTGTTACGATTTTATCTTAGATTTCATTGTTCCGTTGTTATCACTATTCTCAACCACTTTCGTCTCTACCTTCTTCCTCCGCTCTTCCCCTCTTGAGTCTTCCTTCGCGTTCAAAGTGGAAGTATATTAGGTTTCCTAAATTCCTTCGAATTTATTCATAGTTTCCCCTGCAACAGAAAATATAAAAGAAAGTAAGGAAGAGAGATAGAACAGCCTCTCATGCAGAACAGCATAAGAAAAAGAGAAAATATGCAAATGATAATGCAATTATAGAATGATAGTGATAAGATAATAAGCATGTGGTTATAACAAAACATTTGAAACTACATTAAAAATCACTGATATAAAAATGATATGCAAATGCTAAAAAGTAAATGTCCAAAACCAAAAACACCGGATTAAATACAGTATTGGAAGAACCTTCTCCCCCTTCACACTCAAAAAAGGGGGGGGATAGACTCTTTTCTTTGTGTAAAAGATATATTTGAAGGTGTGGTATATACAGAGGCCTAGATCGTGCTCATGCTACCTTTTCCTCCTCTTCCTCTTCTTATTCTTCTTCGTCGTCTTCTTTCCCCCTCCTCTTCTTCCTCTTCCTTCACTTTTTCCTCTTATTTTTTCATCCTCTTCTTTTTCCTCCTTTTTCTCCTCCTTTTCCTTCAATTCTTCTTCTTCTTCTTCCTCTTCCTCCTCCTCCACCTCCTTCTCCTCATCCTCTTCCTCGTCATCTTTCACCTTTACCTCCTCCTCTTCTTCCTACTCCTCCTCTTCTCTTCGTCCTCCTCCCCCCCCCCCCTCTCTTCGTCCTCCTCCTTCATCTCCTCCTACACCTCCACCTCCTCATACTCGGTTTCTTCACATTTCGCAGACCGCAGGAATATAAAAAAGGGGAAAGGGGAGGTTTTCGTATTCGTCGAGTATCTTGTAAGCGGGGAAAAAACGTGCGAGAGAAAAAAAAAAAAAAAACAACACATGAATATATATTTTTGGTATTCGAGATAGCAAGACATCGTGATGGAAAAAAAGAAGGTGACCAAAAATGAATAAATAAGTAGAGAGATCTTTCTGTTTTTTTTAGTTTTCATGTCTTCTCTTTTGTTCTTTCCTTTCTCCCTCTTTCCTTTCATTCTTTTTCTCTCTCTCTCTCTCTCTCTCTCTCTCTCTCTCTCTCTCTCTCTCTCTCTCTCTCTCTCTCTCTCTCTCTCTCTCTCTCTCTCTCTCTCTTTCTCTATTGTTCCTTTTCCATCCCTCTACTTCTCTTCTACTCTCTCCTCTCTTTCATACTCTATCCATCCCTCCCTCACTCTCTTCCCTCCTTCATTCTTTTCCATCCTCTCCCCATCTCTCGTTCTCTCCCCCCCCCCCCGGGTGAGTCTACAACACACAGAAACGCCAAGGGCTACGTTATCCCTGTAAATGGCATGATTACCGTAGTCTCCCCGGCGTC
This sequence comes from Penaeus japonicus, assembly GCF_977035675.1. Taxonomy (NCBI): domain Eukaryota; kingdom Metazoa; phylum Arthropoda; class Malacostraca; order Decapoda; family Penaeidae; genus Penaeus; species Penaeus japonicus. Next base: position 42,246,847 of record NW_028234409.1, read on the forward strand.
TAGCGAAAGAAAACGGGAGGTCAGCTGTGCGGTTAACATTCACGTGGACGGCCGAAGATACTTTCTCTTGATTGTGGTCCTCCGACATCTCTCCTCCCCATCCTCCTCTTCCTTTTGCTCTTCCTCCTCCTGCTCCTCTTCCTCTTGACCTTCCTCCTCCTCCTCCTCCTCCTTTACTTCCTTCTTCTCATCCTCTTCCTCCTCTTCCTCTTGACCTTCCTCCTCCTCCTCCTCAACTTCCTCCTTCTCATCCTCCTCCTTCTCTTGTTCTTCCTCCTCCTCCTCCTCCTTAACTTCCTTCTTCTCATCCTCTTCCTCCTCTTCCTCTTGACCTTCTTCCTCCTCTTCAACTTCCTCCTTCTCATCCTCCTACTTCTCTTGCTCTTCCTTCTCCTCCTCCTCCTTCTCTTGCTCTTCCTTCTCCTCCTCTTCCTCTTCTTCATCTTTATTCACCTCTTTCTCATCCTCTGCTTACCTTCTTTCGTATTACTACAATTAATATCATAATCATTATCATTTATCTTCTTACCCCTACTCCTCCTCTCTCTCCTCCCCTTCTCCCCTCCCCGTCTTCTCCTCTTCAGCTCGTCCTTCTCCCTTTTTTCCTCCTCTTCTTTCCTCTCCTTCTGCCCTTCCCCTTCTTCTTCCTCTTCCTCCTCTTCTCCCTCCCCCCCTCCCCTCCTCTTTCTTCTTCCTCTACTTCCTCTTCTCCTTCCTCCCCCTCTTCTTCCTCTTCCTCCTCCCCACTCTTCTTTCTCCTCCCCCTCCCCCTCTCTCCCTCTTCTAACTCTTCCTCCTCCCCCTCCCCCCTCTCCCTCTTCTTCCTCCTCTTCCTCCTGCCCCTCTCCCTCTTCTTCCTCCTCCTCCTCCCCTTCTCCCCTCTTCTTCCTCCTCCTCCTCATTCCCCTCCTCCGCAAATCTCCCCGATCCTCCAGCCACACATATTACAGCATGCACCGTCTCAAGGTGATGGAAATTCCATTGAGGTCAATATAGTCCCTAAAAAGCTACAAGTTCATTTATATATTTTGCATATTTATTGGCTATTTTATCGCTAGATATAGTCCGCTCAGTGGTGCCAAGGTTAGCGGCGGGAGATTCAAGGGTTGCCAAGGACTTCGAGGAAGATTTTTTTAAATATATTTTCGTAGGGGGGGAGGGGGTAATGTCTGATTGTCTTATTTTATTTTGTTTTGTGGTATGTACATTTTGACTTAACTCTTAACTTGAAGGTCTCTCTCTCTCTCTCTCTCTCTCTCTCTCTCTCTCTCTCTCTCTCTCTCTCTCTCTCTCTCTCTCTCTCTCTCTCTCTCTCTCTCTCTCTCTCTCTGTGATAACATCATCATTCGCTGAAACAAAATATTTGAGAATGTCCTAATATTATGATTTTTTTCTTTTTTTTTCATCTACAAGAATATGTATGTGCAACGCGAAAGAGAAAAAAAAATAAATGTATGGATTAAGATGGATTTAGGGACGAGGAAGAATTAGAAGTAGAAAGATTTAGAATTTGCACGAAACAGAAGTAGAAAAATGTTGAATTAGATGGAATTAGAAGGAGAAAGATTTAGAATTAGGAGGAAGTAGAAGGATATAGAATTAGGACGAGATAGAAAGATTTAGAAATAACGAAGTAGAAAGCATTAGGATGAATTAGAAATAGAAAGATTTAGAATTTGCGTGAAGGAGAAGTAGAAAGATTTAGAATTTGGACAATTAGAATTACAAAGATTTAGAACTAGGGCGAATTAAAATTACAAAAGTTTAGAATTAGCGTGAATTAGAATTAAAAAGATTTAGAATTAGCACGAATTAGAAATAGACTCATTTAGAATAAAGGAGAATTAAAATTACAAAGATTTAGAACTAGGGCGAATTAGAAGTAGAAAGATTTAGAATTTAGGCGAATTAGCATTACAAAGATTTAGAATTAGAATAGGAAAAAGAAACTGTTCTGTAAATCAGTGTCATTTTCTCCTGCGATGTTTCATCTACGATAATGTCTCGAGAGATGAGAAGCTCTTCCAAACTAATCGTAAACCACGTTGAGCTGCGAGTACCTCCTGCTTCATGAGTGAATGCAGTGAGTGGCGTGTTGGTCGTAAAAACGAGTGGGATGCTCTAACCGTGTTTGATTTTTTTTTTTTTTTTTTTTTTTTTTAGATGTGTTAACGACAAATTATGATTTTTTTTGCAGTATTGAGTGAAAGAGGGAGAGAGGAATAACGGGAGAGAGATACAGAGGGAAGGAGATCAAAGTTTAAAAAAGGGGGACAAGGAGGGGTAAGGGAGAGTGAGAAAAATCCGGCAAAAAAACAAAAAAACACACAAAAAAAAGCCGGAAAGAGAGAGTAAAAAAAAAAATGAGAGAAAAAAAAATACAAAGAAAAGAGAGTAGAGAGATTAAACAAAAGGGACAGAGACAGAGAAGACAGAGAAAAGGAACCAATAAAAAAAAAAAAAAGACGAAACAAAAGAGAAAGGAGAGAGAGAGAAGAAGAGGAAGGCAGGGAGACGAAGAAGAAACAGCGTGATCTGTCTCAGAGGGAGACTCAGGGGCATGCGGGCCACCTTGGGAAAAGTAAAGGGGGGGAGGGGGGGAGGGGGAACCGACTACTACGTGTGTTTTCTAGATTCTCTCTCGTCCCTCCGTTGGGAAAAGGGGCAGATGTTTGTAGATTATTGTACGGGAGGAAAGAGGATTTCGCCGAGACACTTGAGGGAAGGAGCGTAAGGGAAGATCTGTTTCGAGGGAGAAAAATCTGAGAGAAATGGATGCTTACTAGATCTGCTTTTATTAGGGCGGGAACACCGGATCACTGATATTAAGGAGTGCTTTGTGTGTATGCATATACGCATGTTTGTGTAGATATACATTATGTGTATATGTATATATAAATATATAAATATATATGTATATATATATATATATATATATATAGATATGTGTGTGTGTGTGTGTGTGTGTGTGTGTGTGTGTGTGTGCGTGCGTGTATGCATATATCTATCTATCTATATCTATATATATATATATATATTTATATATATAGATGGATAGATAGATAGATAGATAGATATAGATATATATATAGATATATAGATATAGATATATATAAATATATATATATACATATATATCTGTGTGTGTGTGTGTGTGTGTTTGTGCGTGTGTTATAGATATAAATATGTATGTATATATATATATATATATATATATATATATATATATATATATATATATATATATATGTAAGTATGCATGTAAGTATTCTATATATATGTGCATGTGTGTGTGTGTGTGTACAAATATATGTGTATGTGTGTATATAAAAGAATATATGTATATACAAACACAAACACACACACACAAATAAACAAACAAACAAACACACATATATCCAAACAACAAATAGATGAAAAAACAAATATTGTATGGTTAACCAAACTAAGCTAAAATAAATTACGAACAAAAATAGTCCTCACTAACGGCAAAACCCGAACACGTGTCTCACCCACTGCAATTTATAATCTCTTTAAACGCAAAACAATTTGCGGAACGAGTTTCGAAGCAACGCTAAAGCAACACACCTTAATCCTTAATTCATCGTCTGATATAGTGACTATCAACACAGCACACACCCAGAGCTTGGCGCTGCTAGATTGTTTCAGCTTACAAAGTGCTTACAGTGTGCTTTGATGTGAAGGCAATAATACAGAGCTGTCCCGTTTTCCGCATTTGTAAGCGCCAACGTTCAATGGAGGCGAGGGCTTGTTGTAACAATGGTCTGGCGATATTTGAATTTCCTCTTTGGCCATATATTTAACGGTGGAGGGGTGGGGGTGGGTGGGGGAGGAGGGGATTTGAGGGGGGTTGGAGGGCGGGGTGGTAGCATCGAAAAAGAAAATCGTTCGTGAAATCTCTACTCCAAATCTTGCCTGTAGTATTAGACACATATAAGAAAAGGAATAAGCAAAGAAAAAAAAAGAAAGAAAGAACAGTCGTCATATATCTTCTAGAATAATGGCTAGTCTTTGGCAACAATGGAAAGATTTGTCAACACGCCATGGAAGTATCATGGGGTCCAATCATGCTGCGAGCGGGACAAATTGCTCCTGGATCTCCCGGCCGCGGTCCCAGCCCCGCTTATGCCGATGCTCTTCTGTTTAACATACGGGCGAGATCGGTTAGTGAAATAAACGTCATGTCGTTGATACTTATCGAACAATCTCTGGTTTATAAACTAAAAGATAAAATAAAATGTCCTCAGACGTGATTATATAGTATAATTATGTATAAGGAAGATGCTAGCATAGAGAAAAATGTATAATATACACTGTTACTATTTTACAGATGCGAAATAGATCAGACAGAGATAGACAGATAGGGAGATTTTTTATACCATTCAATGAAAGGCGAGAAGAAAAATCATAAACGGTTAAAAATAGGAGAAAAAAAAAGTAAAAGTGAACGGGAAAGATGAAGTAACCAAAAGAATAAATCGCATTTTTTTAAAGAGGAGAAAGACAAAGAATAAAAGGAGGAAAAATGAATCAGACAAAAAAAAACAAAAAAACATAAAACCATAATTAAAAAAGGCAAGGAATTGAGAGAAAAACGGTTGAGAACGAAAAATGGCAAATTCTGTTCTCTAAAGAAAAAAGAAATCTGCAAACAACTAAACAAACACACTTATAAGCTTAATGCACACAAACGTAATAAGCCTTTCTCCTTTCAATTAGTAGAACTTTAAACCGGAGAAGCCAAACCCCATCAGAGCTAAATTGTCGAATCAAAGCGACGCAAGCAAATGTGATTAACGAGTGATATAACGTAAGCTTTACGAAGCACCTAACGTTAATAATTCCGAGTAGAGATATTGCCTATTTGCTACTCTGCCAAATTGCTTATTTGCGATGGTGCTCGACGCTTATTTCTCTTTCATTCACGATTTTGTTTATTCCCTGACGCTGTTATTCCTCTCGTTCATTCAACTTTGAATTTTGAGCATACTAGTAATGTAAATACCTAGATTTCTTTATTTTTCAAGAA
>NW_028234409.1:42256896-42261896 GCF_977035675.1 Penaeus japonicus
TCCTCCTCTCTCGCAAAGTATAAAAATGCCCGGCCAAAGTTACGACGGCTGGTGACATCTGACACCATAAACTACCCTCTTTCCTCCACCCGGAAATAACTAGGGCCGCCTTGTATACCGGCGACCCTGAACTATATTTGATGGGCCTCGCACTCTCTTTCCCCTGGAAAATTGACCCTTAAGTGACGAGGACATAAAGTCCTAAAATCTGGAGTTTGTGTTTATGTGTGGGCATTTCAGCATGCAGCTTAGAATTAACTTTTCATGAATTACGAGGCCGCGGCTGGAATTTGTGCATGAGATCCGGGAAGCGAGTTGATTGTGCTATTGATACTCTCGAAGGGAATTCAATCCTTCTCTTTTGAGGGGGGGGGGAGGGGGAGGGTAATGTTGCAAAGTTGTTTCTTCCTTTTGTTTTATCATTTATGTGTGTGACCTTTCGCGGACACAGGAAGTAAAGTAGTAAAGATTTTGAGGTGAACACAGAAACATGTTCACTTACACACGGACACACAGTACAATAAGAAAGAAAGAAAAAAAAAAAAAAAAAAATATATATATATATATACATATATATATATATATATATATATATATATATATATATGTGTGTGTGTGTGTGTGTGTGTGTGTGTGTGTGTGTATGTGTGTGTGTGTGTGTTTATATATAAGTGTTGGGGAGTAGAGAGAGAGAGAGAGGGAGAGATATGTGTGTGTGTATGTGTGTGTGTGTGTGTATGTGTATGTGTGTTTCTGTCTGTGTGTGTGTGTGTATGTGTGTGTGCATTCGTGCGTAAGTGCATTGCGGACATGCGTATGTAAAAATAGAATATCAAAAAAGAATAAAAAAACATTACCAACCTTGACCAGCTTCCTTGAACCGAAGAAAAGTTGTTCCTTGCAAAGCGAAACGAGATCTAACATCACACGTAAAACTTTGGCCTCAATTAACTTAATGACGTTTCGCCAAATGGCTTTTGTGAGTCGCTAATCCAAAGGTTTGCGGTTACATGATACGAGGGAGAGAGAGAGAGAGAGAGAGAGAGAGAGAGAGAGAGAGACAGACAGACAGAGACAGAGACAGAGAGACAGAGACCCTGTGGTCTATTGTTGTCGTTATTGCTGTTGCTATTACTGTTGTTGTTAAATTTGTTTGTTTGTTTGTCTCACTTCCTTGTTTAAACCATCTCTTGCCTATTATCAGTGCTCTTTCCTCTCTTCCTCACGCCATATAAAATTTATCAACATCAATTACTCTACAGTCAATTACATTCTTTTGTAAAATCCAATCATGCAATACCTAATCACCTGTTCTTTACATCAATGTGTATTCCAGAGTTCACCGATGGTTTAAAATTCTTTGAGAATTCCCTCCCCTCCCCCCCCCAAAAAAAAAAAAGATTTTTACATTTCTACATGTCCTTTCCTTCTTCTTTGAAGTTTAAAATTTCCGTTTAATTTACGTCAGATTCCTACCAGCCATCTTAATCAATAAGAATATTTAACAAGGAATTCTCTTGGACTCATTCCAAACACGTCTATAACATCTCGAAAAAGATTAGCTTTCTTACTCTTCTTGAAATTGCGCTTATCATTGCATCTTTTACTATTTGTAAAAAATAATTATGCGTGATAAATGATAGAAAATAGAAAATCCTGCAGTCAAGTCATGTGAAAGCACAGTGGCTTGTATTTCTTTTAATCTGTTGTGTTTCCTTTGTCAAGAGAGAGAGAGAGAGAGGGAGAGACTTTTTTTTGCCTTTCACTTTAAATGTTACACTGAAACATTCTAGTTTCTAAACCTTCATATATTTAGCTTCGGTTCTGAATACCCGAGCACGGGTTTATAACAATTGAACTCCTGCTTCTGTGCCATGACTAATGAATACTGTCCAAGAATACTTGAACACTAACTTCTGAATGCATTCAGAGATTATTGATATTTCTGGTTGTTGTATACTGAAACATGGTATCTTATCCGTTGGACTTTCTTATATTATCTACCCGAATATGATTCAGAATCATTTTTGTTATTATTGCGATTATAGAAAAAAAAAATTCTCGCAGAAAAAAAATCAAAAAATCTAAGATAGATGGAGGAGTAAATGATTCATTAAAAACGAAATAAAAAATCGTAAACTTTTATTTTAAAAAAATGTAAGAGAGAATACACATAGTAAACAAAAGAAATATCTTCAACATCAATAGCAAATGCGAAGGAAAACACACAGAGATAATGAACGAGAAAAATATAAAAATCTTAAAACTAAAGAGAAAAAAAATAAATATAAATAAATATACAATAATAATGAACTATACAAATAAAGAAATATCCAACAAAAAGGAAAAAAAAGATGAAAAAACGAAAACCCATAGAAAACGAAACAAATTGAACCCCGCAGCAATTAAAAGAGACAAAATAATTTAGCATCACAGAAAACGGGAAATACTCCAACCAAACACTTAGAGAAAGCAAGTGTGCAACATCAAATTTTACAGAAAAGAATGAGAAAGAAAATCAAGCAATACTTTACAGATGACGAAAGACATAAAAATAAGTAAAGAAACATAAATCCTCGCAGAAAACGAAAGTGGAAAACAAAACAACAAAATTAATAAAAAACGAAAGATATAAACATGAACATGAACAGAAAACGAACGTGAAAAAAAATCAATAGATAACGAAAGACATAAGCATAACTCCTCCCAGAAAACGAAAGCGAAAGCCAACAAGAAATCTACATGAAATCCAATAACATAAGCCACCAGGAAAAAAAAATATAATGAAAAACGAGAACAACAAAAATTCACATAAACGATAGTGAAAAAAAAATGAAGAGAAAACAAAAAACAAAAGACATAAACACTTACAGAAAAAGAAATTGAAAAACAACAGCACAAAATCCACAGAAAACGAAAGACATAAACACAAACCCCACAGAAAACGAAAGTGGGGAAAAAATCCATAGAAAACGAAGGACATAAACATAAACTCACACAGAAAACGGAAGGAAAAATCCAAGACCAGCAGCGACACCGTATTCCCTCGTGTACAAGCCAGGGAAAAAGCTCGCTTACGGCGCTCGGGCAAAGATATGGTTGAGTGGCTTGGCAAAGAGCGGATGAAAGCCGGATAATTATAGTGAGCGTCTGAATAGAGTACAGGGAGCTCTCTATCTCGAAAATCAAAAATACCACGTACTATTTATATATATTTGTGTATAAATATATGAAGATAGGCTCAACTAGATTTATCCACGTCAATAGAATACCAGACATCATGAGAACTGAACAGTATAGAATCCTCATGATAACAGTATTAATAGCAACATAAATACCAAAAGCATTAGCAAAACAGGTCGGCTATACGATGACGTTTGAGAGGCCCCTCGACGGAGCTCGCCAAGAAGCAGCGAGTGTAAAATGCGACCGACACATATTGAGACTGTGGAGTTCAAAGTGTGTTTGCGTGTGGGAAGAGGGGAGAGGGAAGGAGGGAGGGAGAATAGGAATGGAAAGTGGGCGGCAGAGATAGAATGAGAGAGGTAGAGAGAGAGTGAAAGAGCGAGAGGACATTTATTTTCACTGGGATGTAGGGATGTTTATGATACGGGAGAGTGAAAGAGAGAGAGAGAGAGAGAGAGAAGGATGGGGGTGGTAGTGGGGGGAGGAGTCAGAGAGAGAGAGAGAGAGAGAGAAAGAGACAGACAGACAGAGTTAATATGAATTGCCATGCAACACCACTTATTCATAACCTCACACTATGATAACATGAACTGAAAGAGGAGAAAATATGCTAATGACCTAATGCCTTGATCAAGCCATTAAGGACGATCATTACCAAGAGGATAAAAAAAAAGATCAAATTAAGGCAGATACAGAGAGTGGGAAGGAAGAAGGAGAAGTGAGGGAGGAAGAAATGAGGCGTAGGGGCGGAAGTAGGGAGAGAGGGATTGGGAAGAAGAAAGAGAGAGAGAAAGGGAAGGATAGAATAAGAGAAAGTGAAGGGGAGATAGAAAAAGGAAAGCTGAACGAGAGAAAATGAGAGGAAGGTAAGGGGGAGGAGAGAAAAAAGCCGAAAGAGATTGAAACACAAACATAAAAAGAGAGGGAGAGCGAGAGAGAGTACAAAAAAAGAGGGAAAACGGATAAAGTCGGAGGGAGAAGGAGGGAAGAAGGAAAGAGGAAGAAAAGTAACGGGGAAGAGACAAAGAAGGGAGAATGGAAAGAGGAGGAAAAATAAAATAAAATAGAAAGGTTAGTGGTGAGGAGGAGACGGAGGGGAATGGGAAAGAGAGAGAGAGAGAGAAGGAGAAGGGAGTGAGAGGGATAGAGAGAGAAAGAATGAAATGAACAGAAAGAAAAACTCCTACATGATAAAGTTGGAGATGAAGAAAAAAACGTATTAACATTTAGATGAAAAAATTAAACTTCCACAGTGGTGGAGTCTATGATATCAGTATAAAAAATCTTGAACTGCGCTCCTATCAATTAAATTAACTAATAAGATAATGTAGAGAGAGAGGAAGGGAAAAGTGGCAAAGTATAACAATAACAGAGTGGGATAATCACCAACATAAAAGCAAAACACAACAATACGTTGACCTCGTCTGACCTCAAATGTCACCGCCAGATTACGAATATCATCGCTTCTGTGACCTGAGACAAAGTGCGGCTCCACATCTCTCAAGAGATTAATTGTGTTTATCTCTGTAATGGGTCTGGTTTTATATCTTGCAAGGCAGACGGCAAAACACTAGATTAGGGAATGTGTGTTGCGGTAAAGTGACAAGGTCGCATGCGGAGAGAAGAAGAAAGTGGGAGAGAGAGAGAGAGAGAGAGAGAGGAGGGAAGAGGGAGGGAGAGAAACGGACAGAAAGAGAGAGAGTCGGAGATGTAAGAACGAGGAAGGTGAGGAGGGAGGGAGGGAGGGAAGGAGGGAAATAGAGAGGAAAGGGAAGGGGAATAGAAAGAAGAAGGAAGGTAGAAGCAGGAAGGGA
>NW_028234409.1:42264396-42271896 GCF_977035675.1 Penaeus japonicus
TAGTGGTTACGCGGGAAGGTAGTCTGGAATGTAGGGGCGTGGCAGTCAAAGGTATTCAGCTCTTTTGATGGTCAACATAATTGGGGATGCAACTATGTGAATTACCTGTCAATTAAAGTTGATGTAATCTGACCCTATGATTGCCTCGCTAGTTAAGAGTGTGTTGTTCATGTATTCTTTGAAATTGATGTGTTGACATCTAATATCATCTATAAGCATACTATATAATCCTCATTATGCTCGACCCCCTAATTAGCAAGTTGTCCTCGACTTGCTAATATATATAGCATCAAAATATTGGTCATACATGGACAAAAAGTGCAAAAACAAAGAATGAGAAAAATAATACATGCCTTTACTATATCTCTCGTTCACCATAATGAAGATTCAACACCCCGGGTGATCGCCCATCCTGATTGTGCAACGAAACCTAAGCGATTGTGAAGGTGCGCTGGTCCTCAAAATGGCGATGTCTGGACATCAGGGTTGACAAGGCTGGTTTGCCAAGCCATTCTAATGGAATCATCTTCAAAGTGCAGACCTGGTATGAAGTCACGAAGTAGTGCCCGAGACATACATAATAACTGCATTGATGACTGGTAGTGCCAAAAGACTAGTGTGAGGGGCAGAAGGTGTCTAGATATCGCATGGTTATAGATATATCAAAATAGGTCAAATTTAGACAAAAATGAAGTAATTATGATTATTTTGTTTGTTCCTTTCTGCAGATAGTGGTACAGAATGGGTCGAGTAAGTTATAAGTTAGTAACCAAGCTCTGCATTTTTGTTAAAGACTACTAAGAGAAACATGGATTCCATTGCAACACTTGTAACATAAGAATAGGTTGCTTGAATAAACAAGAAATGGAAAGTTAACAGATGCAGGGTAAGTAGAGGCATATTGCATTATGACGTCGAGAAGGTGAATCCCACGTGACCTTGGCTAAAGATAAAGAACAAGTATACAACACATTAGGAGTGAATATGGGTGTACCACGTCTGGATTTCAGAGAACGAGCATAAAGTTTTGATTTGTGATGAGAGGCCTTGAATAAGAAGTTAATTTCCATCGAAAGAAGTCGAATCACAAAACAAACAAATTCAGTGGTCGTATGCGAAATTCTAAGAAATCTGGGAAAGTAAAAAGAATTAAACTTACCATTAACATTTAAAATGTACATTTATTAGTACTTATTGATGTGACCCCGATATGGTCATTATTTTGCCCTAAGCGAGTACAACAGACGTCTTTTCATGAGACCGTCGTGGCTCTGGCTGTGGTAGGCCGAGACTGGGAAAATGTGGTGAGAAACCGAATCTTGTCCTCAAATGGCTTTCATTTTTTTATTTTTTTGAACAGAGGAAATGCTGACAACTCAAAATAATATATGAAAGTGGCTGAAAATTAAAACGAAATCCAAAAGAATTATCAATATCGAGAGTTTTCAGTCGTCAATATAACAATCAATCAAGTAGGGAATTGGGGAGGAGGGATTAGTAGAAAGGATATGGTTGTGGCGAGAAATGTAATGCAAGCAACTATCCACTTTATGTTCAACAAAACATAGCCGATAAAATAATTATTGTGGGTGGCGTAAGTCGTCCTACCGAGTCACTGAATATTCATTTTATGTCATGACAGCCTATTTACAGTGTCAAGTTCGTTTGTGAACAGGACTGTGAGATGATTTAATGCAAAAAGTGCGAAAGGTAGATGGTGCGTCTACAGTGAGAAAAGATGTGTGTATTTCGCGAAAGATAATGAATCGCATAGTTATACATTATATGACAATGCAAAAAAAATATTCGAATTAATACAAAGAATAACATCACTATTTGCGTTATATATGTAGAATAAAAATATCCGAGACACATTTATCTTTTAAGGGATAACTTGGCTAACTATAAAGAGTAAAGATAAAAGGATAATAAAAGATTGGACAGACGAAATAAATCGCAAAAGAACACTATGAAAATGAAAAATATGTAACAAACGAAAACATAACATTACAAAAAAAATGTAATCTATGTAATTTGTTCTCTCAACACATTCGTCTTGATAGACAGGTCCGCCGTCGCAGACATTTAACATTTTCCGTTAGTGAGGTCATGAATGACCGTGAATGACGTATGTGTTGAAGTGTGAAGTGAACTTGTAAAGTGATTCCAAGTAAGTGCACAATGCATGCTTTTAAAAAAGTTAACATCTTGTAGATACAGTATTTGTTTAAAAACGTGATTCCATTACTGGAATTAAAACAATGATAATACTCTGTTTTCTTATAAAAAAAAATATGCATTTTAGAATAATTGCTTTGAAAATCATAAGAAATATCTCGAACAATTATATCTATGTAGATATATGAAATTCAAAAATATGACGATAAATAAGACACTTCAGAATTTCAATGGTTACGCATTATAACACGAAAACCTATACCTTTCATTACAAACACATTCAGAGAAAATTCAGAGAAATGGGGGTAATTTAGAGTAAAAAAAAATAGTCGGAGAAAAAATAGGGGGAAATTGAGACACGAGAGACAACACTTCCACAGACTTACCTTGATATCACTGCCTGGCGTGTATTATATTGATCTGATCACGTGAATGGAAAAAAAATGTAACAACGGCGCGGCTCATTGGTAAGTACATGGCGAGCGGTCCACACTTTAAAAGAAAATAGGAGGCAGACATGATCCCTTACTGGCACCAGTTTGTGATGATGGCGGTTTTCGATCCCATTAGCGCCAGTTTGTGATTGTGTGCAGCATAGGTCCTACCATGGCCACCAGTTTGTGATGTGGTGCGTGTTTCCATTGCTACGACCACTTTGTGAGGGGTGCAGAATGGGCTTTCCACCTCTGCTAACAGTTTGTAATGGGTGTCTTAGTTTGTTGGAACAGGCTTTATACAATTTAGGTTTATTCCATAACGCAGATAGTCTGTTATGGTACGAGAGATAATATACACTGCAGCACAATGATCACAGTAAAGAACACTATCAGAAGTATAAACAGGCAGAGAAATCAGGCGTCAGCGGTAGCTCAGTCGATCCCGGTCTGTCTGTATGTTCCAGACATCCCGATTATGTGGAGGTTTCCCATTTGCAGTTCCCAATGGTGGTTACACGGGAAGGTAGACTGGAATGTAGGGGCGTGGTAAGCAAAGGTTTTCAGCTCTTTTGATGGTTAACATAATTGGGGATGCAACTATGTGTGAGTTACCTGTCAATCAAAGTTGACCTGATCTGATCCGGCGATTGCCTCGCTAGTTAGAATGTGATTCATGTAATCTTCTTATATTACTCTATTGATATTTGATATATAAACATACTAAATAATCCTCATAGTTTGTTTTCATCCTGAGTGAGTTTTCCTGCTGAGTGTTTTGTTTTCATTCTGAGTGTTTTCTTTCTAAATGTATTGATCTTATTCTGGGTGTGTTGTTTACATTCTGAGTGTGTTGTTTTCATCCCGAGTGTGTTTTCCTCCCATATGTGTTGTTTTCATTCTGGATGCGTTGTTTTCATTCTGAAAGTGTTTTCCTTCCAAATCTGTGGTTTTCATTTTTTTGTGTGTTTCCTTCCGAGTGCGTGGTTTTCCTTTTGAGTGTGTTGCTCTCATTTTTCTTATCCATTCTCAGGTGGGTTTTTTTCACATCTTGCCCTGTTCATAAAAATAGAGATTGACTTATTTTTGTAGCTGTTTTCCCCTACGGAAGATTTGTATGATGAGCTGTCTAAAGATGGCAACAAACTTCTCGATGCCTAAGCTTGTTGATTATTGAATGTCTAAAGATCTTCCATGCCCTTTTTTTGAGCACAGCAAGCTGATTTTTTCGCCAAACCAGTTCACTTCAAGTTTCAGTTAAAAAAGTAGAATCACTGATGAGAAGCATAACCTGGTATATCTTTATCAAACTTGGCAGACCTTTATCTCCATGCATATTTGGTAGTGCGGTATATGCAGACTGTACAGGTGTTGAACATCGATATGTAGCTGTAGTAGCAGTGAGCAGCATGTGAGCAAGGGGAGGTGCTGGAATGAGGAAGGGGGTATGGCGCCCATCTCATGCTGCGAGAGAGTGGGCGGGGATAATACCATCAGGACGGTGTTCTCCATGCACGTCTGTCATGAGCTGAGACATTCACCAGCAGTAGAGTGCGAATTGAAATAAAGAAAAGAAAAATCAGCAGCTGAGCTAGGGAAAGCTAGTAATTTTAACTTCTTAATGACGATTCATAAGTGGCGGTGATCTGAATAACAAGTAAGGGTTGTTTTGTCATTAGTTATAACTAGGTTAACAACGTCAGCGGTGGTGGAGTTGTCAGGGACAGATATAGAAAGTTGCTAGACTGACTATTATTACAGATTGCAGCAAAATTCTGGATATCAAGTCGGTTTTCTCGGAATAAGTATAGCAAGTAGATCTCTCTTTCTCTCTGTCTCGCTTTCGCTCTCTCTCTCTTTCTCTCCAGTCCTGTTGTATCACTCATAGAAGTAGGACGTGTTTCTAGTGCTGTCCTCAATGTGAAAGATTCCCCAAATCCTGTGTTTACCCCCCCCCCCCCTTTCAGTCCTTGGACAGGGAGCGGGTGAGGTCCTCTTGGACCCTCCACCAAATTTTACACATCTGCATGATTTTTTTTTCAAGGTTATGTGATTATATTGCATAGTGCTCTAGCGTATTCACTGGCGACCACAACGAAACTCTAAATTGCTTCACGGACTGACATCAGGTCGTCAGGTGTCAACATGGCTCCCGTTGCCACATCGGTGTCCCTGGATTCTGCTCCGGCAACTGACAAGATGGACTGCTCAAACGGAACTCCAGTGAAGGATGATGGGATGGGCATCAAGCGACCCAGAAAGAATGAAAACTCCAGTGACATGAAAAGCGAATTTGAAAGAAAGGAAAAAAGTCTGAAGGACGACGATAATGAAGTCAACAAGGCAACTCTCGTGGATGAGGTTAGTGGCAGTGGGAAGGGTAGGAGAAGGCTGTTATTCCCAGAATCCTGCGAAATGTCCTTCATGGAAAAGCTTGAGTGGGCAATGCAACTTGGAAAAGAACATATTTCAGTACCCCGTAGAATTAGATCCCGACTTTCTGCTCTGCGACGAGAGGATTGTTTGGGTGAATGGGCACACATCATGAGGCGAGGACCGATGCCAGCTGGTTGCCCTCATGAAAGGAGAAGTCCCAGAGAAGACATATCTGGGACGGGGTACAGGAGGGTGGCGCCGTATGTGGAGCTGCCAGTCCTGTGCCTCAAGTGTAGCAGATGGTGACACAAGTCGTGGACCTGTCAGCAGGACGCCAGGTGCAGATTCTGCGGCAGGAAGCATGACTCCAGGATTTGCAGAGAAAAGATAGACAAAGGAGAGAGGGTGAAACCTTGCTGCTGCAATTGCGGAAACTTGCACAATGCTGGGCCTCTATCATGCAAGGCGAGGCCAAAGGTAGAACCTAATTCCTCGGCTTCCCATAAAGAAACCGAGGGAAAGGCAAGAGGACTCACCACCAGACGACCTGTACCGGCCCCCAATGCTTGGTTGCAAGGCCCACTGTGAGGACTGCAATTACAGGAAAATGACGCGAATGCCATGAATGGACAAACCAACAGCCAGGCGAGAGAAGATATTGCAGCCACGGAAACAACGAGGGACAGTGATGCAGATTCTCTGGTAAAAGAGATATCTGGAATGTTGCATACATTAATGCAGAGGATGAATGCAAATGAAAAAAAAAATTGCGATAGTGATGGATAGTTGTGTAGCAGTCAACAAAAAGGGAGTGGAGGCTGAGGAAGAAACTTCCGCGCGGGAAGCCTCACTGATTTGGTGATTAAGAAAAATACAGAAAGTAAAATTACGATTGAGGAAAAAGAAAGAAAAATAATACCGAGTGTAGTGGAAGGAACAACATCAGCGATCTTCAGGTCATTGTTACTTAAGTGCAAAGACGCTGAAAAGGAGAAGCTTCTGAGAAAGTGGGAGTTAGTTCAGGAGGAGTGGCCAGACATCCAGGAACAGACTGTGTAATTTAGTGTTTATCCAATGATGCAGAAGCGTAGAGCTTTTATAGACTTACAGGGAGCTTTTGTTGAGCTAATGGGGAAGTGATTCTATATGAATTGACAATATCAGGTGTAACAGGAAAGTTGCTGAGATGAATTGGTGACTATCTGACAGATAGGAAAGCTTGCGTATGGTTCCAAGGCTGTTTTTCAGAGGACAAATTTTTTGACAATTTTTTTGAGCTGGGTACTCCACAATGTACAAATGAACAGAATAGCTTCAGAGGAATACCCTAAGGCTGTTCAGCCAATCATATATGCAGATGATATATTGATACAAGATACTCAATGCCATTTACAAACAGCGCTGGACAGATTTATTAGTCTTGCTCAAACATTGGGACTGGTCATAAATTAAGAAATGTTTCAGAGTAAACAAAGAAGTAACGTGCCGCTTACCCTAGACAACAAAACAGTGGAGAAGGTGTCAACATATAAATATCTGGGTATGTACATTGGCTTCACTGCTTCAAGCAAGGATACTGAAGTAAATCACGTACTAACACAGTGCAAGGCTCGACTGCGGCCGCTCAGGGCACTTGTTTGTCGCAAGATAGGAACTGGGGTGCCTCTGCTGAGGCCTGTCTACATCAGTACAGTAAAAGCTCTGGTGGATTATGTAGCACCAGCATTTTCTATAGCTTGTCAGGGGAGGCTCCGAAGGCTCGAAACCATGCAGAATGAAGCTATGCGTATTATGCTCGGGTGCCAAAAGAATGCTAGGATAGACATAATGAGAACAGAGACAGGATTGCAAAGTATTGCACAGAGAGTAAGCAAGATTAACGTCATAGCAGCCGTCAGGCTCATGAGAGGGAATAGTGGAAAAAAATAGTGAGAGATATGGTCAGCGGTCTTAATGACATCAGGACTTTTTATGGACAAGGTAAACGAGGATATATGAAGGAGCTGGAAAATTATATAGAATATTATGGCTTGCAGGGCTTTTGACATTCGTTTCAGGCATCCCCCAAAGTGTCACCATGGGAGGACCAGGCGATTAATGTAGATGTCGATCCCCTCTGTACGATTGAGACTGTATGAACCAGGTCAACTTAAATCAAGATATGGTCATATAATATAGTCTAACACGCCTTGATATTGCTCATGTCTACTACGATGGGTCAGTTTTGAAAGATGGCAGAGCAGGATGTGGGGTTATCATCAGACAATTCACTGCAAGTGGCGTGGTCACCACAAGCAGTGGGATAAGACTGAGTAATCATATATCATCAACACAGGCTGACTTATGAGCAATATTGACGGCACTTAAAAAGATTGAAATTATTAGTAAAGATGCATTCTTTTTTGTGGATAGTAGGGGAGCGCTGGACTCTCTTAACAGCAGGGACCCTGTGTTTGAGCACATTTTAACGAGCGCCGATTGATTGCTCATAAGCTGCGAGGCCAGGGACGTG
>NW_028234409.1:42276896-42279396 GCF_977035675.1 Penaeus japonicus
GTTATGTAGTTTTGTAGTATTTTCATACAACAATAAACTTGATTGAAGTGTCAACTGTACTACATATACTTCTCAGTGACCAGTTTCTAAACGCATAAAGACTAATTTTAATTCTACCAGTAAGTAATTCCATCCGTTTTATATGGCTTCTACCATCACGTCTCCTGGTGAACGAGTATTCTTAATGCTTCTCCTAATTCTAATTGCTATCACTACCCCTTCTTCTGCTACAACTACTACTGCTTCTAATATCGATAATGGTGGTAGGAATGAGAACAGAAGTAAGAATAACGGTAATAATAATGAGGAGGTGATGGTGATGATGATGATGGTGATGGTGATGATTATGGTGATGGTGATGATTATGGTGATGATGAATAATGTGATGGTGATGATTAATGTGGTGATGGTGATGAAGATGACGGTGGAAATGGTGAAGATGATAAAGAGAAGGAGGAGGAAAATCGTAATAACAATAAAAATAATAATAGTAACACATTCCGCCTCTGGATCCCCTACACGCCGCCGGCTGGTCGAAGCAGCACCGCCCTTGTCAGATCGGAAGCCCTTTCTTGCGTAACCGAAGTCCATTGTGGATCCGACTGCGCGACCGCCACTCGACCATCAATGGAGGTCATCTCGGTGCCACTGTGTAGAGGGACTTCACCTGAGCGCGGGAGGGGGGGAGGGGGGGAGACACGGAGGGAGAGGAGAGTGACTTGGACTCTCCCTTATGTCTCTTCTTTTATTGCTTTCCTTCTCTTTCTTCTTCTCATTCTTATTATTATTATTTTCTTCTTTTGTTTTTGTTTTTCTATTTTTCTTCTTCTTCTATTTCTTCTCTTTTCTCTTCTGTTTCTTTTTTTTTCTTTTTTTTCTGTTTCTTCTTCCTCTTCGTCTTCTTCTTTTTTCTTATTCTTCTTTCTTCTTCTGTTTCTTCTTCCTTCTCTTCTTCCTCTTCTTCTTCTTCTTTTTCTTATTCTCCTCCTTCTTCTTCTTTCTTCTGTTTCTTCTTCCTCTTCTTTCTTCTGTTTCTTCTTCCTTTTCGTCCTCTTCTTCTTCCTCTTTTTCTTTCTCTTCCTCTTCTTCCTCCTCTTCTCATTTATCTTCCTCTTTTTTTTTCCTCTTCTTCTTCATCTCCTTCATCTTCTTTTTCTTCTCACTCTTTTTCTTCTTCTTCTTTTTCTTCCTCCTCTTCTTGTTATTCCTCTTCTTTTTCTTTTTCTTCTTCCTCTTGTTCTTCTTCCTCTTCTTCGTCTTCTTTGTCTTTTTCTCTTTGTTCTTCCTCTTCTCCTTCTTATTCTCTTTTCTTCTTGTTTCTTCTTATTCCTCTTCTTTTTCATCTTCGTCTTCTTCTTCTTCTTTTTCCTCTTCTTCCTCCTCGTCTCCTTTATCTTCCTCTTCCTCTTCCTCTTCTTCTTCTCCTTCTTCTTCCTCCTCCTCCTCTTATTATTATTATTATTATTATCATTATCATTATTATTATTATTATTATTCCTCTTCCTCTTCTCCGTTTTCCCCATTTTTTTTCTCTCTCTACCTCAGTTGATCGAAATTTCCTTTGCTTTATTAAAACATTTTGAAACTATCCTTATTGCAATGATAATTTTCCTTTTCATTTTATAACGTAAATATGGATGAATTTTAGAAAATGGAATAAAACTGTCTGGGTCAATTAAAGGAAATGAAAGCATGAAATAAATTTTAAAAAGAAAGAAAAAAAAAAGTTAAGCATCCAGGATTTGAAAAGAATGAAACAGCATTGGACACGTAAAGACATGTAGCGGGATTTTTTTTTCTTTCTTTCTTTTTTTTTACATTTATTGATATTTAAATTTTATAAAAGGAGAATTAGTTTCAGGATATATTCCTTTGGTGTTATTTTTATCTATCAAGATAACGAGAATTTTTTTTAAGGAAAGGAAAACGCACAATACCTAGTTGATTATTATCATTATCATTTTTATCATCATTCTTATTATCAATTATGTTTTGTTGTTGCTCTTGTTTTTGTTTTTGTTTTGTTTTAACTATCGTCATTATTGCTATCATGGCTCTTATCCTTACTATCATCATTGTTATCCCTTTATTATCATTATTCTATTATCATTATCATCGATATCATGAATGTCGTTATCATTATCATCAATATCTTTATCATCATTATCATTGTTATCCTCATTATAATCACAATTAGTATATTTAAAGATGTGTTGATACTGTTATCAACATACAACCATTAGGTAAAGAACTAAACAACAAGGTGTACCGGAAGTCTGTCCAATAATAATAATATCAATAACAAAATCATAGAAGAGTAACTGATCCAAATTTCCCATAGAAATAAGTAGTCTTGTTGGGAATAAATATTTGATCCAATTTCGAAAATAGGGGAAACGAGCTCATAAACGCATCTAAATTACACACTAACGCACAGTTGGTAATTCCCAGATCTCTGATTATCCAAACCAAATTAAATTCGTATAAGATATCACGTCCT
>NW_028234409.1:42291896-42296896 GCF_977035675.1 Penaeus japonicus
TTCGTATGTCCGTGCTATATACACAGGATTATATTCTTAATTAAAAGTGTAAGCTAATGATTAAACATCAAAACAAGCGGAAAACTGATCAGCAAGGAATTATACCCTGTAGCGTCTCGTATCAATACAACTGGTTCTTCTTCCTGTATTTGCGAACTTATTGATGATCGTAAACACAACAGCTGATTGGAAAAGTGTGATGGCAAGTTCCGAGGTCGGATTTCAATTCAATTCCAAAGTCTGAGAGAAAGAGAGAGAAAGTTGTGGGTAGGAAGAGGCAAGAGGAGAGAAAAGAGAAAGGAAGAAGAAACAGAGAGAAAATATTTCAGTGTGCAAATATTAGATGTTTTGATCGTATTGCTAATGAGGATTTGGAAATCAGAAAGTCAAATCTTGCTGCTTATTTATTTCAGGCTAAGATTATAGATCGCTCTAAGTAATATTGACCGTGTTGATAACAGATACGATAGTTGTGTCTTAAATCACAAAAACCCGCTATCAAGATGGGTCTTCAGAATGACATATTGGCTGCACCATGTCTATTTTTTTTTTTTTTTCTTCTTCTTCTTTTCTTTTTTTTATAATGTGACGTTCCTACTGCCGAAGCCAAATTTCCAGCAAGGTTATCTCAACCTCTATATTTACCTACTTTCGGATTAAAGTAGCTTTGTATGAGTGAAATTCGATTTTACTATCTCTCTATCTTCACTTTAATTTCAGTTCTTATGTATGCTGTTACATCTGTTCATCTCCTTAGTCAAGTAATATCGAGAAATATGTATAATATTTGTATGTATGTGCATTCAAAGGCAATGCTGTTTTTGTTAATTTCATTTTAAGAAATGCGAATATATGTTGCCTGAACCATCATGTTTTAACAAAGGCAAGTGCGTAGTTCATGAAACCACATGGCATGCATCATGCGTGTAAAATATGTGATTGATTCTCTTTTCCGTGTTTTTCACTCGTGGTATGCTAAAAGTGCGTGATTATGTTTTCTTTTTTTTCAGGAAATTAATTTTATTTCGTTCTTACTACGTTCTTATTTCTTTGTTCCTCTTTTTATTTCTTTTTTTTTTTTTTCTTCTTCTTCTTCTCTTGAAATAACCGACGGTTATTTGGAATTCTGACGTGCATTGTTTTGTTTTTTTCTTTCTTTCTTTCTTTTTTTTTTCTTTTTTTTTTACCATAATGCAATCTTTTTCTCATGATAAAAACAGTTCTTGGATGCAGGCTCATTCGTATATATGTATACAAGTATATATTCATTTAATTTAAACAGTAACCTGTAATACAAAGGCAAAGGAAACCACGGACACGTGAAGCATTATTATCTTGCGTTCCCTCGACTGATGTCTTTCCATTATAAATAATCTAATCTTTCTCGCCTTGCTGTTAAAAAACGCATCAACATGTTTTTCCTTCTTTTTCTACTATGTTTTTATTTTACTTAATTCTTTCGTTTCTCTTTGCCTTGTTTTTTGTTGTTGTTGTTGTTTTTTTGTGTGTATTAATCTTTCTTCTTTTTAATCTCTATTTGCGCTCTTTTGTAGCTGTCTTTGAAGTATGTCTGTCCGTTTTTCCCCTCAAAAAGCACAAAACGCTCTGTCATGAACGGTGTAATAACGGTGTCTTTTCTACCTTCAGCTACTGTCTTTGAAGTGTATATACGACACGCATAATTATAACATTGGAAGCTGTAGCAGTTGTAGTAATAGTGGTAGTGGTAGTAGTCGCAATAATGATAATAATAATAATAATAACAACAACAATGATAAGTGATGATACTGAAGATGAGGAAATGTTATCAATAATCGAAGCAACGAAGTCCTAACGCCCCAAAAGTGATGCATTTTGGTGCATTTTGGGCGTGGCTTCTTTTTTTTTCTTTCTTTCTCTCTCCATTCCTACACGAGTCCCTATGGATTGCCTTCATTTTCCACCAATTGACCTCGAATTGGGACGAATAACAGTTATAGAGACGAAACCACACACACAGAGAGCCGGGAAGAAACAAGCGAGGTTAGGCAAGCGCGCGCGAAATGATGGAGACAAACCAGTCCTGCATTTTCCATTCCCGAGGGACCACGCCGATAAACAACACACGGTTCGTTTCGCCACAAAAGAGACCGATTACAATGCACCTCCTCCTCCTCAAAAAAAAAAAAAAAAAATGTTATCACTTTCTTCTCCCTTTCTCTCTATCTGTGTTTTTTTTTTTTCCGTTTATCACAATGGACTCTGGTGTCTTTTCACCCTTCTTCTTGACCCCCCTACCCCACCCCACCCCACCCCCACCCCCATTCTCATTCCCTTACCTTTCCTCCATCCATCCGATCCTCTATCTCCCCTCCTCCCCCATCCCCCATCTCACCACTTCCCTCCCCTCCCCCCCCCTTCTCCCTATCTCCAAACCCACTCATCTCCCCTCCCCTCCTCCCCCCCATCCCCTCTTTAAACAAAAAGGAAAGAGAAACAAATGCCTGCTGATCGTCTTTGAGATCACGTCTTAGAAGACTGGCTCGTTTGTCTTCTGTGCAATTTGCAAGACACGTGCAAGCATTGGGGACACATTTCGAAGACAGGGAGGAAGGGAATTGACTTGTAGATTATTTACCGAACGGCAGAATGAATAAGATGTTTGGCTAAAAGCGGGTACGTATATTCTTTAGAAGGAAAATACACGAATGAGTTGATCAGCTGATTGGAATAGAGAGGATATGGATCATGTAAAAGAAATCATTTGATATAGTTTTACATTTTGATTAGAATTAGGTTGACATTTGGTCTGTGCTAAGTAATAATGGCTTAGCACTGTAGATTCAGTGCGACTTAGTTATTGAGAAGCGCTTATCGATTCCAGTAACATGGACATAGATAGCAATGGACTTGGTTGAAATTGTGCTATCTTTTTTACTTAAAAAAAAAAAAAAAAAAAAAAAATATATATATATATATATATATATATATATATATACATATATATATATATATATATATATATATATATATATATATATGTATATATATATGTGTGTGTGTGTGTGTGTGTGTGTGTGTGTGTGTGTATATGGCCCGTAGTAAAGAACCTGTGGGGTGGGGCGTCGGGAAAATGTGACGGGTGTCGGGTGTAGGGCGTAGGACATTTTATCCTACGCTCCTATTTTATTTTATTTAACCTATTTCCTATATATATATATATGTATATATATATATATAATATATATATATATATATATATATATATATATATATATATATATATATATATATATATATATATATATATATATGATTAAAAATAAATAAATGAATAAATAACGCTTTAATGTGCCGGCCTAGGTACCGGATCATCAATTATTCTTTCACTTGACTTTATTCATCCTATGCATATGTTATCTAACACTAAAAATAACATGAGCAATAAAAAATATCAAATCATCGAATGAATATATATTACTTATTTTGAACTGAAGGTATATGCTGTTTTATGTAAAACTGTATTTCACATAACGCATAAAATTTTCAGTGATATGCATCTATACCATTGCGATAAAATTAAATTAAATGCAGCGAATAAGGGAGGGACAGAAAGAGATTAATCCATCTATAAGATTTATGCATATATGTATATTTATATATATATGTATATATATATATATATATATATATATATATATATATATATATATATATATATATATATATATGTATATATATGTATATGTGTATATATATATACATATATACATATATATGAATATATATATATATACATACATATATATATATATATATATATATATATATATATATATATATATATATATATATATATTATATATGTATATATGTATAATATAAATATATATACATATATATATGTATATATATACATACATATATACATATATATATATATATATATACATATATATATATATATATATATATATATATATATGCATGTATATATATACATGTATATACATATATACATGTATATATATACATATATGTATATATATATTATGTATATATATATATATATATATATATATATATATACAGTACTGGGAAAAGTAATAGACAATTTTTGGGATTCTTCACTTTTTTATCTTTAGCACCTCATATCTTCACAAATATATTACTTACATTGCCTATTTTTTTGTAATAATGCAGAGAAATCTTTAATCTACATAAATTAATTTATTATATACTGATTATATTATTTTTAAATGATAAGAATCATGTTTTTGGATTGTTACCTATCTCCACACAAAATTACCTCGTCCCTCAGCCTTGTGTTCTTAAACCATTTCCACACATATCCACGTTCCAGGAATTCCGGTTTCCGGTTACTAATCATTGTTTATATTACCTAATGTGTGTGACAATGTCCCAGTATCAATTGACCCATAATTAGTCGTAGAAGTCATTAAGGATAACCTGTTGAAGCATCATGGGCAGAGGAAAAGACTTGAGTCAGGCTGATTTTTCAGCAATCGAAATTTATCTACAAGAAACATCCCTCGACTGTAAAGAAATCGCTCATAAAGTTAGTGTATCATTATCTAGTGTGTACAGAGTGAAAAGGAAGATTGAAAATATAAAAAATTACGAGCCAAAACGTGTTGGAAAGTGTGGAAGGAAATCCTGTACCACCCCAAGACAGGAGAGAATTCTCGTTGATATGGTAAGAAAAGCCCGTACAAAGTCGTCAAGACAACTAGCAGCTGACTTAGTGGACTATGATGTACAATGCACACCCTCAGCTGTTAGAAAAAGGTTAATAAGCTGGGTAACCGTTCCTGTAGGCCAACTAGAGTGCCAAGACTAACCGAGGCCATGAGGAAGAAAAGGCTGGCTTGGGCCAAGGAACACAGCCACTGGACATCTGATGACTGGGAAAAGGTAAATATGCATTAAATTTTGCTGAATTCGTTGTCTTTTCTACACAGATTAATCAAAATAACTATTTCTCTAAATAAAATAGCGAA
>NW_028234409.1:42306896-42309396 GCF_977035675.1 Penaeus japonicus
GTGTGTGTGTGTGTGTGTGTGTGTGTGTGTGTGTGTGTGTGTGTGTGTGTGTGTGTGTGTGTGTGTGTGTGTGTGTGTGTGTGTGTGTGTGTGTGTGCATTAGTGAAAACACTCTTCCCTATGTTCGTCATTATGTATCTATTCATATCCATATATATGTCTTCAAAATTTTGCACATGACTAGGCTATAGAGAGAGATTACACTTTGCCCATCATTTTGATAAAATGCCCCAGTTTTTGATCGCTTAATCGAGATTAATGGACATAATAATTGGTTTAGAGGACAAAAATACACTGAAAGTTGGAAAATGAATATTTTTTGGATGGGGGGGGAGGGGTGAATGTGCGTTTTATTGGACTTAGATCTTAATTGTATTTCTCTTTCTTGTTTTATTTCATATTGTTTTTATTTATTCATTCGTCTATCTTGTTTCACTTTATTCTTCGTTTTGTTTAGCATCTTAGTTTTTTTTACGTTTTAATTTTCCTTTTGGTTTTCAGATGTGGCACATTTCGATATCAAAAACAGACGAAAGACCATCACTGATATACACGGCGAACTTCGAGCTTGCGAAAAAGAAAAAGAAAAAAAAATATGGGATTGAATGGAATGCATGAACAACTTTTCCTGTAAATTCCCGGACAGGTTCGGAATCTGGTCCGATTAAGCAGGGCTAAGGTATGAGGAACTGGAATTGCGTCGATTTGGTTTATCATGTTCTAATAGTAACTGTAGCTTAATGGTAGCGATGATAATAACGATAAAAACAGTAATATTAATGATGAATAGAATGCATCTGAATCTATAATGGTTTCAAATTTATTCCGGTTATGACATTAATATCACCGTGTAACATTTTTTTTTTTTTTCATAGATTATAAAAGCTAATATGATCGTAACACAGTCGATTGCAATTGCTGCTAATCACGATAACGTTCCCTTTCGGCCATTAGTGTTTATCATCAATGATTACTGATGACGATCCCCTATCACTAAATCCCGGAACTCCCCTGGTCGCGCACTGTGGCACTGTGGCACTGTGCTGGCGGGACTTCGACTTCAACAGTGCCACAGGTGCCTCGCCGAGAGCCCTTTCGTAACCTCACTCACGGTTCAGGTCGGGGAATGCATTAGTCCCTTGCCCTAATCTCACTCTTGAAATCATGTACCTCGAGGCAAGTTTGTAGGGTATATTGATGTTGCAGGATATGTTGATTATCGGGTTCAATTGATGGGATTGGCTGAGTTGAAGGAGGTAAGGAAGATAGGGAAATATATATAGAGAGTTCGGGAAAGAAGAGGAATTAGAGAGAATGGAGAATAAGGAGAGGAGGGAACGGGTGGAAGGGATAAAGAAAGGTGAGGAGAACGAAAGAGGCAAAAATGGAACAATACGGACGTAAGTATAAGGGAAGGGAATGTGAGGGATTAGAAAGAAAGAATAACGGAAGTTTAAGATTAGTCATGAAAGAGATTCATTAGGAAGAATGTTTTTTTTAAACCTTGTATCATTATTTTAACCGTGGATGAAATGGAAACCCGATGATTTGAACTTTATGTTATGGAGTGTAAATTTCCCTTTTTTCTTCTTCTTCTTCTTCTTTTTTTGCTATAATTATGAAAGAAAACTTTCAGATATATTGCTTAATACTCTATACTGTGCCGGATTACCAATTTGAAAAAAATGGGGTTTACTTAGAATTAGGTCACTGATAATCGAGACATTTCAGACGGAAGGAAAGATTTGGTCAACTTGATTATTTTTCTATTTCACCGCATTTTATACAGAAAGAGGACAAGAAATGTAGGTCTCTGTTAATGAACCTGTCTATCATCTGTGCTATAAGTGGTGTCTATTTCTCATTCTCACAATTCATAGAGAAATAGATCAAGAAAGCCAGTTGTCAAAGTACATACTTTTCCTCGGGGTGCTGTAATTTTTCTTCAAGAGAGCGATCCTGAAGTGCCATATCTATTTCCCATATCTATTTCTAATTTCCAGGATACAGACACGGCTATTTAAGGACCTTCTATACTACATTTGTATTTATGTATGAATCAATGCCTCATTCTTTGCTTCAGAGTCGTCGAGCAGGTGAATCGTTTCATGACGGGGTTGTGACTATGATAATGCTACTAACTCCTGGATGCCACAGAATTATATTTGGATGCATGTTGTCTTATGTAGAGTGTGGCTGTACTGTAAAACTGTAAGAAGGTGCGAAGGTTTTCAGAAAGTAATTTATAAAAATATTTATATTTGGATGCATGTTGTCTTATGCAGAGTGTGGCTGTACTGTAAAACTGTAAGAAGGTGCGAAGGTTTTCAGAAAGTAATTTATAAAAATATTTATTAATTAAAAGTATGATATTCTACTGTACATCATTGCATCTTGT
Source organism: Penaeus japonicus (assembly GCF_977035675.1). Lineage (NCBI taxonomy): Eukaryota > Metazoa > Arthropoda > Malacostraca > Decapoda > Penaeidae > Penaeus > Penaeus japonicus. Next base: position 42,309,295 of record NW_028234409.1, read on the forward strand.
TTGTATAAGGATGTGCCAGGCATGTCACCATCACGTTTCAATGGTTTATAACAAACGTTCATTGTTTGATGCTGAATGACTGTTTTTCGGCGCTGTTCACTT
>NW_028234409.1:42351896-42354396 GCF_977035675.1 Penaeus japonicus
TAACACTGGCCTTGACGATCGAGGAAGTGTAAACAAAACAGAAAAAAAAAGTCAGAAAGTTCTATTAATGAAAGTTTAGTGAATTGTTCGAAGGTTGTGTACGAATCTTGTTCGAAACGGCTCGAACTTGATTCGTGAGAGATCTATAAGATGTATGACTGAAAAGGTCTGAAAACTTATTTGCGAGTAAGTCTGGAAACCATTTCAAGCGGCAAAAATGAAGATACACAAGATTAGAAATGCGCAGAAAGGTAATCAAAAGTTAAACCCGTGAAGGATTAAAGATTCTCTGACGAATAATCTGTTTTTTTTTATGAGAGCAACATGAATTAAATCTCATGTAAGTAAAGGACTGAGAACTAAAGAAAGAGTAAAAATACTCTAGCAGATTAAACTGTGCAGCTTTCCATAAGCAAACAATAGAGCAATACTTCAAAAGCCATATCCACTCTACAAAATTCTGATTATAAGGACAACATCTGTCGATGCATCTCTTTTTTCCGTCAAAGAATTGAATTAACAGCAATAGATGAATAAAAAGTATTCCCGTTTTACCAAAGGTGCGGATTCGGATTTATACTAAAATAAAGATGTGATTTGCTGCTTCCATTTTTAACCGACTGGCGCGTTGAACAACAAACCATTATGTAAACAGTGACGGGGAAAATTGTTTTAATGATGGTTGTCATTCAAAAGTTCAAATAACTGCAGGAAAGGTCTGTTGTTGTCTGTTGGTGTAAATTATTTAAGTCCACTTTTCTCTCTCTCTCTCTCTCTCCCTCTCTCTCTCTCTCTCCCTTTCTCTCTCTCCCTCTCCCTCTCCCTCTCTCTCTCCCTCTCTCTCTCCCTCTCCCTCTCCCTCTCCCTCTCCCTCTCCCTCTCCCTCTCCCTCTCCTTCTCTCTCTCCCTCTCGCTATCTATCTATTTGCCCATTTATCTATTAATATACCTACGTTCTCTCTATCTATCTATCTCTATCTGCCTCTCTATTTACCTACAGTATTCCTCATCCTACAATACCTCTCTTCTTTGTTTATCTTAACTGCAAAAGTATCCAATGCAAAGCGATCCGTCTAGAATGGAAATTTATTAACGAAATAATTCAGTCTTTCCAGTTGAAATTAGATGAGCAGGTTGATTTTTTTCTTTTTTTTCATTACAAAGAGGTAGGAGCTGGCGGTGGCATGAGTTGGTGTTATTGTACTAACTGTTGTGTTGCTGATGGGATTACTGTCTGACATTTTTTCCCAGGTAGATCATTATGATGATATCATTTGAGTATTGTTTTTTTTTTCCTTTCTCTACTATTATTTCTCATTTCTATCTATCTATCTATCTATATATATATATATATATATATATATATATATGTGTGTGTGTGTGTGTGTGTGTGTATGTGTGTGTGTGTGTGTGTATAAATATATATGTGTATATATATATATATATATATATATATATATATATATATATATATATATATATATATATATATGTATGTTTGTATATGCATATATACTATATATATACATAAATGCATATATATACATATATATATACATGTGTGTGTGTGTGAGTGTATGTGTGTGTGTGTGTCTGTGTGTGTCCACACACTGGAGAAACAATATAGATACTCAACGTTTAAGCAGCGCCTACCAGCAGACCAACCGAGCGCCGAGGAAAAACAAAACAAAAACACGAAAAAGAACCGTTAAAGGGAAAACGTTAATCAAATTCTCCGGAACGAGATGGTGAACAGGAAAAGAACACGGCGAGGGAAAAGTGGAAAGTGACTTTGGCACTGATTTTATCCACACCTTTTTTTAACATTTCTTTTTTTTTTTCTTCCTCTTTTTTGTATCTTTCCGCCGTTGAGATTTCATTTAAAATATTCAGCGACGACGAGCCTAAAACCTTTCTTCTTTTTTTTCTTCTTTTTTTCTTATTATCTTCCTCGCTTTCATTCTCAGATAAATACAATTAAATGTTCGTTTTTTTAGCGTCGGATACAATGTGATTCGCCGACAGCGTATCGTAATCCGGTTTTACGAAGCGCGTCAACGCTAAACGGACCTTTTCCGGTCGGAAATTGCTACGAAAACTGACGTCGGAAAACTAGAGATGAAAAAAAGAGTGAAATACAAAAATGGATATAGGATTTAGAAGTGAGTGAGACTTTGTGACGAGTTCTGTGAGCCAGGAAGGGACGGCGTGGCGTGGAATGGGGAGACAGAGAATAGAGACTGAATGGAGTGAGAAAGTGAGAGGAGATAAGAATGAGAGTTGGACAGAGGTAGAATATTAGAGAGAGAGAAAGAGAGAAGGGGGGGAGATAAAAGAGGAGCTAGAAAGTATTCAGAAACAGCAAGCCTCATTGAAAATAAATAAATAGATAAAATTTACACAAGTCTACCCCAACATTTTAAACATTTTTTTGAATTTCTTGTCAGTTGACACCCATTTTCTATGTGAAACAATACTCACTTCATCATTATGAAAATTA
>NW_028234409.1:42364396-42366896 GCF_977035675.1 Penaeus japonicus
CAGGGGGGCGTAGCCTCCTCTTGGCAAAGGCTGACTTCAAAACTAGGCAAAGTGAGGTAAGTAATTGGGTTAAGATTTTGCATATGGAATATGCCCTGAAGTAGCACGAGGTAGCACGAAATGCCTTAACCCATTGGAGCTGGTTGACGTGATAGCACGTATTGTGGTTTTCGTGTCAGACGCCCTGGACGAGCTATGAGGGGAAACCGCGTGCTCAGGTAGAGCGAGCGGGCAACCCAGGCTCGCGGCTTGTGCACCAGAGAATCTCGAGGCATTAGGCTTATACGTTCGAGAACCCCGGTATTGCGACCACACAAAGCCGGAACGGCTCCAGCGTGAATGGGTTAAGAAAGGGGGGGTTCAGAGGGGACAAAGCCCCCCCTTGGCTAGGGCATAATTCAAAACTAGGCAAAGGTAGGTAGGTAATTGGGTTAAGATTTTGCACATGAAATATGCCTGAAATTCATATATTACCCCACAATTTCCCTGATCTACTTCATGCCCTCCCCTACTATCAGGACACAGAATGTAGGGTCCAGGGGTGGAAGTGCGCATTATCTCTACTATATATGAATAGTAGAGGTTGAGAGGAAGCCATCAATACCAATTTTGTGGTATTTAGTAGTATGACGTTATTCGGAAAATTTACCATATATGAATATTTCACGGCCTTTACACCTCATGCTTCTGGTAGATAAGGTAGATAATGAACTTAACCCATTGCCGACGGGGCGCCTAACGATCTAGCTGGTCGGTACCAGCTAATAATTAGAGGGACGGGGAAAGGGTTTTCTAAGCCCTCCAGTTAGCGCAGACTAGCTCAAACATTAATTTTCCATAAATCCATCATAAAATGCGGGTTTAGGCTGACTTTGGAACGCTGTAGCTCTAGAGCTAGCACCGTTACAGCACATGCAGGTAATTCATCAGGGGTTTCCAGTCCACAGCTTGTTGCTAGCCGTAAATATGTAAACACAGCCATGTTTGAATTTCAGGGTGAGGATGGTGTTTTTCAAGGTATTTTGTACAAGGTATGTTGCACGAAGTGCCCTAAAAAAGGGGGACCAAGAGGGCAAAGCCCCCCCTGGCAAGGGCTTAATTCAAAACTAGGCAAAGTTAGGTAGGTAATTGGGTTAAGATTTTGCAAACGAAATATGCCCCGAAGTCAGACGAGGTAGCACGAAGTGCCTTAAAAAAAGAGACCCAGATTGTGGGGTCCAGAGGTGGAATCATGCATTATTTCCACTGTATATGAACAGTAGAGGTTGAGAGAAATCCAACGGTATCATTTTTATGGTATTTCGTAACATTTTACCCCGTAATTTCCCTGATCTACTTCATGCCCTCCCCTACTATCGGGACCCAGATTGTGGGGTCCAGAGGTGGAATCGCACATTATTTCCACTATATAGGAATAGTAGAGGTTGAGAGGAATCCATCGATACCACTTTTATGGTATTTAGTGATGCGGCATTGTTCAGAAAATTTGCCCAGAATTTATCTTAAAATTTAAAATTTTATCAAAAATTAAAAAAGTAAAGGTAAGTAGCACAAATAGCTCTAAAAAGGGAGGGCCTAATCCCCCCCTTGGTTAACCACAAAACTGGGTAAGGTTAGGTTAGACATTGGGTTGGGATTTTGTAGACCTAAAAGTACCCTGGAAACTGCACCCTAAACAATCAGGCGAGGTAGCACAGAGTGCTCTGAAAGGGGGGGGGGGGTAGACTAAAAAAATACCAGTGCATGCAAAAATGCATTTAAATATTGCTTTATTCTATCTCAATCATGATAGCTGTGAATGCAATATGCCATGTGGGTGGGTAAATTGTAAAATATGATATTCAAACCCAACAACCTTCCTAACTTTGTCTAGGTTTAAAGTTTTCCCAAGCCCCATTTTCAAAGCACGGTGCTACATACCTTGACCTAGCCTTAAAGTTAGCTGTAGTTAAGGGGGGCTTTGGCTCCCCCAATCGAGGTAAGTAGTACAAAGTGCTCCAAAAAGGTATTAGTCCAGAGAAGGGCAAAGCCCATCCCTTGGCTATGGCAAACCTTGAACCTAGGTAAGGTTAAGTGGGTCATTGGGTTAGGATGTTGTTTATGACTATTGCTCTGAGGTCAGGGCAGGCATCCCCAATCAGCCGCTATCACAGTGCACACGGTAGGCCATGGCATTATAGTGTATCAGTGGCATATTTATGTGTATATTACCAACTGTTATTGTTATTTTACCCCATATCCCTTATTTCCTTCATAGGGACCAAGATATGAATAGTAGAGGGTGAGGGGAGTCCATCAATACCAGTATTGTGGTAATTAGCAGTGTGGCACTATTTTGAATATATACTGATCTGGGCTCAGATACAAGCTCACTGGTAGAACCTGAAGAGCCTTGGCATAGTTTTGGATTACCAGGTGGCTTTGCCTCAAAAAGATGTGCGACCAGGTGGCAGTGTGATCTGCTTAGGTTTGTTACCAGCAATGGGCATCACTTTTTTTT
>NW_028234409.1:42371896-42381896 GCF_977035675.1 Penaeus japonicus
CAATTCAGTCCTTGTAAGAATTAGCATTGTAGCATTATTTTATTGATGGAGAAGACAGTGGTGATTCAGCATTGTGGTTGTTTGCTGGTGAAATCTCATCATAGAAAAAAAGAAATCAGGTCAAAGTCATCTTGTACTCCAAAGAGGAAAAGGGTTTTCTGAACATCTCAAAATGTTTAGTATTTAACTCAAGGATTCTACACAGAAATATATTGAGCTTCATTGAAAATCAAGGGAAAAGAAGAGCCCAAAGGGCTAAGGAGTATAAAGAGAGAAATTAATATGTGCTGCATTTATCAGGTATGAGAAAAGCAACTGTTGAGATTTTTGGGTTATAGTTGTCTGTTATTGAGTGCCACACTAGAAGAAAAATCAAGAAAAGAGAAGAAGAAAATTGACCAAAGAAGGAGAAATAGAAATATCATTTCAATATTAACTGAAGTTGTTTGATATATGTAATTTTGAAAATTTGGAATGTTTAGTGCTGAATAGGAGTATATACAAACTTGCAAATGTCCTGTATAGAACTGTTAAACTATTTGTGATGCACTGTGCCAGATCTCCTACTTATCTTACTTGTTTTCCCTCTACAGCAGTAATGAAGACCAAGAGTCAGGGGCCAGCATGGATGAGCCAGTTCGGAAGAAGAGCCGTTCTTACGAACAGGTGGAACGTTCTGTGAATCAGTCAAGTAAGACAACTTCATTCTTTGGTTCACTTGGAATGAATTTGTTATTTTAGTGATTTTTTACATTCTTTTCTATTTACTTATTGATGTATTGATGAAGCAACAATTATATGTCCAGTTTTCTTTTCTATTTTTTATTGATTGATTGATTGATTGATGTTAGAGTACATGAAAATTACATTTTAATGTTTATTACATCAAGAATCTGTTTATCATCCATGTATTTTGAATGAGCTTGTCAATACTTTAAAGTGCTTCAATAATGAATACTCCATGAGCACATTTCCATTACAGACACGTGGTATATAGGGAATTTACCCAAAATTTTCTCGGGAAAAGCAGCGAGGGTCTACACCTGGATCACTTCCTTTGCAACATTTCCAGCCCCTGCAGTTGATGATAGCATCGATAAGATGCTGCCTGTGGTATGTTGATCATATTTACTCCTTCTTTCGTGTGTGAGCTTTTTATGTCTTCTGATAACAACATCAAGATTCTTCACCTCCATATTCTTTCTTAAGGTTGTCAAAAAAGGGAAATATTCTAGCTTTGTTTTACTTATTTTTATTTTGGTTGTGAGGAATTTTGAAAGTTCTCAAGAAAAAATGCAATATTTAGATAATCATTTCTCTCTTTATTCATTAACTCTTGCAGTTACACCCAGGTACGTAATCAATTATTTTGGACCTCCAGGTTAGGTACAAGCTGAAGGAGGATCGCAGGATGAGCGGAGAAGACTTACGTGCAACGAGGGACACAGGGAGAAAAGAACGCAACCCTGTTACTTCTGGCCTTTTTGCCGAGCCTAGCTCTGCACGGGAAGAGGTAGGTTGCATTATACATTATCATATTTTTTTTTCTTCTTCTTCTATGGAGTTTAGTTATATAACATTGTTGTTAGGTTTAGGGTAACAGTTGTTGTGTCTTCATTTTACTACGTCTTATTCAGTACTCTTGTCTTTGCTGTTTTCTTTTGTTTAGACTAGTTTTAACCCATTCTTTTCAGTTGACATCCTATTACCATGGTTAGAAAATATCCCCAGGCCCAGGTGACGTCCTGAGGTACCATGCATTTTTTTTCGAGATCTGGGTGAGCCAATAATAATGTACTGAAACGTCTGCTGTAGAATGCTAGATTGTTCCGAGATCATTTTTTTTTTTTCATAATATCTTAGACTCTGTTACTTTAGTTTAGGCTTATAAATGTCATAAAAAAAGTGATACTGATGACATCATGATAATTTCTGCTTCCGATCGATTGAATAAAAAGATCTGAGTCGAAAAACTATTGTTAAATCAAATGTGATTGGCCAAGAAATGAAATAGAATAAAAAATTACGAATGTAATACCATTTCTAATTTATCAATTATCCATGATATCATGTCACATTATGAGGTACATACTCATATGTACATGTATGATTTTTTATATCGTTCTTTTCATTTTGGAAAAAAAAATTGTAAGTATAAAATGTCTTTTTTGATACCCTACTAAAAGAATGCTTCCACTTTCCATTGGTATTATCACATAAAAGTGAAGAATATAGGCAAAGTTCAATAAAATAACATTAGAAAAGCATTGCTGTAACATGTTTTTCAACTAAATTAACTCCATGCAAACCATAATGATAGGGTTGGTGAAAAATGCCCTGAGCAGCAGGAAAACCCCCCAGAATGAGGCATCGTGTGCTTGTTATCTTCCTGGTGGAAGCAGGAGTAGGCAAAAATACATCTCGGCACAAATGGGTTAACCCTTTCATAACAGGACATATTTTCGCCTATTCCCACTTGCGCCGGGAAGATACCAAGCACACAATGCTTAATACCGGGGTGTTTTCCTGCTGTGTGGGGCTGAACCTCTCAGATCGATTTTCACCCACCCTATTCTTGTGGTTTTCATGAATGTATTTACAATGTAAAGGCAGGCAAAAGTATTACCATGTTCAGAGGACATGGACATGATGTAGCAATTCTTTTCTAGTGTTATTTTATTGAACTTTCCCTATATTTTTCACTTCTATGTGAAAATACCAATGGAAAGTGGAAGCAATCTCTTAGTGAGTTTTTTTTTACCAAACGAAAAGAACAATATAAATAATCATACATTTGAGTATATACATGTACCTCGTGATTTGATATCATGGGTAATCAACAAATTAGAAGTAGTATTACATTAATAATTTTTTACTTTATTTTCTTTCTTGGCCAATCACATTTGATACAATAGTTTTTGACACAGATCTTTTTATTCAACCGATCAAGAAGCAGAATTTACCATGATGTCATCAATATCACATAATTTTCTGTGACGTCTTTTTTTTATGTTATATCTCATTTTATAACATATAAACACCTAAACTAAAGTAACAGAGTCTGAGATTTTATGAAAAATTATAATATTTAAGAACAGTATAGTGATCTATTGCTGACGTTTCAGCACGTCACAACTCCCCCACCCAGAACTCGGCGAGAAAATGCACAACATCTTGGAATGTCACCCGGGCCTGGGGATATTTTCTGACCACATGAACTGACAAGAATGAGTTAAATATATGGAAAAAGTCCTCACAAACACAAAATGTTGAATGGTATTTAACAGAATATAGAGTAATGTAATTAACCCATTGCAGACAGGGATAAATTTGCTTGCCCAACCTCCAGGATAGGTTTTATTTTAGAGAGAGACCACTTGAAGCAATATAATTTGAATCATCCCACTCTCTTTCAGTCTTTCATTGTAAAACTAGAGCGTTTTTTGTGTTTTATTTTTTTGTGTGTTTTATTGAGTTTAGAGACTTCTATGTGCCATATAACAGGCTCTATCAGTGCTGCAGTTGACTAAAATTGTAGTATATTATCCATATTAGCTCATTATTTTATTTATACTCAATGTGATAGAAGTATTGCTGTTTTATGGGAGGACAAAAGGCAACTTTATTGTTTTCATATTTTTGTGCTGTCATGAACAAATGAAAAACACATAACCACCAACAATGAAGATAAGATGAAGAGGAAGGAAACCTGTGATTTTGACTGTGAGTGCCACAGTGAAAGACATCCATATTGGCACAAGAGCACATTTTAGACACTGGATATGGATTGAGTCCCCTTCCTCTTCTCATTCTGCTTGCACATCCTTCATCGGCAGAAATTTAGAGCAAGATGTCGTCAACTTGCTATGTGCCATTGCTCCATAAAGATAGTGCTTGCTAGAGACTGTGGATAGGCACCATTCAAGGCTCTCTCTCCTGCTGGTGCTAGGAGAAAGTGGTGCCAACTAAGTTTTTGACATTAAGTTATCTTAACCCTATGATGACGGTGCGTCACACCCGTGTGACTTAGCTAAATTCCCAATGCCGGGGCGTCATGCCATTGTGACATTTCCAATGCAATATTGCAATGGCCCGGCGGAGGGGTTTTCACTTATCGCCATGCCCCGTCGGGAAAGGGTTAATATTACGGTAATTACAGTAATTATAACAGCAATTGCCATCATCACTCACTCCCTTCTCATAACACAATAAAATAGCACAGCGATCCAAAATCCCCGAACATCATGTAATACCGAATGTAATACCATTTCTAATTTATCAATTATCCATGATATCATGTCACATTATGAGGTACATACTCATATGTACATGTATGATTTTTTATATCGTTCTTTTCATTTTGGAAAAAAAAATTGTAAGTATAAAATGTCTTTTTTGATACCCTACTAAAAGAATGCTTCCACTTTCCATTGGTATTATCACATAAAAGTGAAGAATATAGGCAAAGTTCAATAAAATAACATTAGAAAAGCATTGCTGTAACATGTTTTTCAACTAAATTAACTCCATGCAAACCATAATGATAGGGTTGGTGAAAAATGCCCTGAGCAGCAGGAAAACCCCCCAGAATGAGGCATCGTGTGCTTGTTATCTTCCTGGTGGAAGCAGGAGTAGGCAAAAATACATCTCGGCACAAATGGGTTAACCCTTTCATAACAGGACATATTTTCGCCTATTCCCACTTGCGCCGGGAAGATACCAAGCACACAATGCTTAATACCGGGGTGTTTTCCTGCTGTGTGGGGCTGAACCTCTCAGATCGATTTTCACCCACCCTATTCTTGTGGTTTTCATGAATGTATTTACAATGTAAAGGCAGGCAAAAGTATTACCATGTTCAGAGGACATGGACATGATATAGCAATTCTTTTCTAGTGTTATTTTATTGAACTTTCCCTATATTTTTCACTTCTATGTGAAAATACCAATGGAAAGTGGAAGCAATCTCATAGTGAGTTTTTTTTACCAAACAAAAAGAACAATATAAATAATCATACATTTGAGTATATACATGTACCTCGTGATTTGATATCATGGGTAATCAACAAATTAGAAGTAGTATTACATTAATAATTTTTCACTTTATTTTCTTTCTTGGCCAATCACATTTGATATAATAGTTTTTGACGCAGATCTTTTTATTCAACCGATCAAGAAGCAGAATTTACCATGATGTCATCAATATCACATAATTTTCTGTGACGTCTTTTTTTTATGTTATATCTCATTTTATAACATATAAACACCTAAAATAAAGTAACAGAGTCTGAGATTTTATGAAAAATGATAATATTTAAGAACAGTATAGTGATCTATTGCTGACGTTTCAGCAAGTCACAACTCCCCCACCCAGAACTCAGCGAGAAAATGCACAACATCTTGGAATGTCACCCGGGCCTGGGGATATTTTCTGACCACATGAACTGACAAGAATGAGTTAAATATATGGAAAAAGTCCTCACAAACACAAAATGTTGAATGGTATTTAACAGAATATAGAGTAATGTAATTAACCCATTGCAGACAGGGATAAATTTGCTTGCCCAACCTCCAGGATAGGTTTTATTTTAGAGAGAGACCACTTGAAGCAATATAATTTGAATCATCCCACTCTCTTTCAGTCTTTCATTGTAAAACTAGAGCGTTTTTTGTGTTTTATTTTTTTGTGTGTTTTATTGAGTTTAGAGACTTCTATGTGCCATATAACAGGCTCTATCAGTGCTGCAGTTGACTAAAATTGTAGTATATTATCCATATTAGCTCATTATTTTATTTATACTCAATGTGATAGAAGTATTGCTGTTTTATGGGAGGACAAAAGGCAACTTTATTGTTTTCATATTTTTGTGCTGTCATGAACAAATGAAAAACACATAACCACCAACAATGAAGATAAGATGAAGAGGAAGGAAACCTGTGATTTTGACTGTGAGTGCCACAGTGAAAGACATCCATATTGGCACAAGAGCACATTTTAGACACTGGATATGGATTGAGTCCCCTTCCTCTTCTCATTCTGCTTGCACATCCTTCATCGGCAGAAATTTAGAGCAAGATGTCGTCAACTTGCTATGTGCCATTGCTCCATAAAGATAGTGCTTGCTAGAGACTGTGGATAGGCACCATTCAAGGCTCTCTCTCCTGCTGGTGCTAGGAGAAAGTGGTGCCAACTAAGTTTTTGACATTAAGTTATCTTAACCCTATGATGACGGTGCGTCACACCCGTGTGACTTAGCTAAATTCCCAATGCCGGGGCGTCATGCCATTGTGACATTTCCAATGCAATATTGCAATGGCCCGGCGGAGGGGTTTTCACTTATCGCCATGCCCCGTCGGGAAAGGGTTAATATTACGGTAATTACAGTAATTATAACAGCAATTGCTATCATCACTCACTCCCTTCTCATAACACAATAAAATAGCACAGCGATCCAAAATCCCCGAACATCATGTACGTAATGACACCCGTCCGCAATGGGTTAAAATTTTGTAAAATCATTGCCCTAATGGCACCCAGTATCAGTAGAGTATTCCCAACCATTCCCCTTCAAATCAAAGAAAAAATGAAATAACAAGAAGTATCATAATTCTTAACCCATTCACGACGGGACGTATTTTCACCTACTCCCACTAACGCCGGGAAGATATCAAGCGTGCAAAGCTTTGTGCCGGGTTGTTTTCTCACTGTGCAGGGTCACGCTGATCCTCTCAGAGAGTTTTTCATCCACCCTATTCTTATGGTTTTCATGAATGCATCTACAATGTAAAGGCACATAAAAGTATTGCCATGTTCATAGGAGTTATTTTAGTCAAAAAACATGTTACAGTAATGCCTTTTTAGTTTTATTTTATTGAACTTTGCCTATATTCTTCACTTTTATGTGAAAATACCAGAGGAAAGTGGAAACAATCTCTTAGTGGGGCATCAAAAAATATGTTTAATACTTTTTTCTTTTCTTTTTTTTCTTTTTTTTACCAAAACGAAAAGAGAAACAAAATAAATAATCATACACATAAATCTGAGTATGTACATGTACTTCGTGAGGTGACGTGATGTGATATCACAGGTAATCAACAAATTAGTAGTAGTATTGCATTAGTAATTTTTTACTTTATTTTATTTCTTGGCCAAACACATTTGATTTTACAATAGGCTTTCGACTCAGATCTTTTTATTCAACGGATCAAGAAGCAGAAATTATCATAATGTCATCAATATCACATCATTTTCTTAACGTTATATCTCATTTTATGACACCTAAACTAAAGTAACAGAGTCAAAGAAATTATGTAAAATAAACAATTTAGTGATCTATTGTTTCAGCACGTCACATTGCCCCTCCCAGAAATCGGTGAGAAAGTGCACAGTGTCTCGGGACGTCACCTGGGTCTGGGGATATTTTTCGACCTCATGATAGGACATCAACCGGTGCGAATTTGTTAAAAGCCTGAAAGGGAATTTCTGTTTTCCGAGCTGGTACAGTTAGGCATCAGATTCTCTGAAACTACAACATCTTCATTCCTTTTATCTGTTCAGCTTTACTCCATATTCCAGGATGAGATCCAATACTTGGGAATGACGTCTAGACTGGCCAACACCAGTGCACCTACCAAGCGCCCTGCCCTGGCACGACGTGGGACAGACATCGAGACACCCAACGCACCACCCACTTCCAGGGGAATCGGTGCCAACTTCCGTTTCAGCCCAAGCATCACGTCCACTGCGTCAAAGCAGTCCTCAGGGTCATCATCTTCACTGTCAGGCCGCAGCGCACGGGAACCAAGTGAGTGGTGTTAAAGAGATACATATGAATATAGGTGTGTGTATATTTTTATCCCTTATCCTTTATCCCTTTTTTCCCCCACGCTTTCTCAATCATTATTATACTTGAGTCTTCAATTTCAAGCATCTTTCTATATCCACAATTTCAAATACTTTGATTCTATGTAGGATACAACATTCTATCGTATGTGTGTCTCTCCTTGCCCTTAGCAGACTGGTTCACCAAAAACAGCAGGCTTACCTCGATTGACCGGAAATCGATATCAATAGCTAAGAACCCAGTGAAGAACCTGCATGAGAGATGCTTTGGAACAAAAAAGAGGAAAGCATCATTGAATTCATCGTTTTTCTCACGCACTAAAACCAGCATTCCTGATGTGAGTATACATTAATTTTTTTGTTTTTGTTTATTGTTTATAGTTGTTCTTCACTTTTTTGGTATTGACCCAGAAAATTGACATTGCTAATTTGTTAATGACAGACGTTGTGATATGACGTCATAGACCTGCAGATTTTCCCACTAGGGATGCAATATCACATCATAGCTTTTTGTATGGCCAGCATGCCAGGTGTATGTGTAGTGGCTGGCTGCTGCCTCAGGGGGCAAATAGCCCAAGGTGATAGGTCTGTCCATTTTGAAATACCCCAGCATTGTGTCTAGGCAGAGCCAAATCCACCCCCACTTTATCGGGTTAGCCCCTAAAGACCACAAAATATTTAGCATGTGTCCCCCCAGCTGCATTTGGAGTATGATTTTTGAAGTTTCACCAAGGCCAATTTTGGTCTTTGCCATTCCAAGAGTTTAAATTTGCACACCAGAAAATGTGTATTTCATTGCTGTGTATCAAATACAGATGTCACAACTTGACCTTTCCCTTTTATTGATTCATTGCTTTTCCTCAGATTAATTCTTCTTTCAATTCAGCTTACATAGACAAAGCTATGTAAGATTAAGAGAAAATTAGATATATATTTAGTATACTCATAATATAGAAAACATTGCAAAATCTCCAACAGTAAAGACAGTCATGGATTTATCAAATGATTAACAACAAAGTAAAGTAAAAGAAGCATAAGTGAATAAGGTAAATGTATGTTTATTTGTCCCCTTTTTTTTACTTATCTAGTCAGTAACAGTGTTTAACTTTTCTTACCTTTCTTTCTTTTCTATTTTCTTAAACTTCAGAGTTATCGTTTTGAAGACAAGATGAGGTACCAGCAGTTACTTCAGCAGTTCACGGACAGCCCAATCTTGCCTGAATCTTACTCTGTGTACAAAGGATCATCTAGTGTTTCTGCTGCATCTGACAGGTATGTGGTGTGGGTTGAGGAAGTTTATGACCTATAATTTTATTTTATCACATGCAAACACACACACAAACAGATACATATACACACAAATACGCACACATACTCACACACACATACACCCACACGCACACCCACACGCACATGCACACACGCACATGCACACACGCACATGCACACACACACACACGCACATGCACACACACACACACACACACACACACACACACACACACACACACACACACACACACACACACACACACACACACACACACACACACACACACACACACACACACACACTCTATCTCTCTCACTCTCTCTCTTTCTCTTTCTCTTTTGTGGTATAGCATATATGAATATTTTATGGGTTTTTTTATTTCTATCATCATCACAATTATCCAGTTATCATCTCTATCTTCTCAGTTATGAATGTTTGTCTTGTGTCCACAAATACAAATTATATTAATCTTTGTTTTACAGCCGCTGTGGCAGCCCCCAAGGGTTTATCACTCGTTCCCGCTTAAATTCAAGTTGGACGAACGAGAAGCGGCAACAGCTCGAGGAATCTGAGTCCCCTGTATTCACGAGTTCTAATTTTTCTGCTGTATATTCAGCCCGCAAGTCAAGGTATGGGTTTTTGTTTTTTCTCCTTCTTTTCTATACAAGCCTTCATATAGTATGATATATATATATATAGATATATATATATATATATGTATATATATATATATATATATATATAGATATATATATATATATATTCATATATATATATTTATTTATTATTTTTTTTTTTTTTCTGATAAATTTATTCATGATATTCAACATTAGAATGGTATTGGTCATGAGATATAGGTCATTAATTCAATTAATAATTCACCC
>NW_028234409.1:42386896-42389396 GCF_977035675.1 Penaeus japonicus
TATAATGGACTTCAGTGAATTTGTTCTACATGTGTCAGTCTATCACTCTGTCCTTAGGTTTACTTCATCATGAACATACTTGTTGACATTTACACTCATATGGATGTCTATAATTACTAAAGTGACCCTCTTTATAATGTTCCTGTTTTTTAATATCAGTTATATCTGTTAACCCCCACAGGCACTCAGAAGGTACCTGGAATCAGAACACGAAGATAAAAAGAAGGCGAAATATGATACTAATGACTGGACACTGGAGAACATGAAGGTATGAATATTGACTGCTTTCTTTATAAATTACTTTAGTCACATATTTAGGTATTGTATTTTCCTGCTCTCCGAAGTAGATTCTTCTCTTTTTATCTTTCAAAGTTTGTTATATACATCATATATAGATAGACAGATATAATATATAGGTGTGTATATATTGATATATAAAAACACAAACTATGAATTGCCTGTAGCTCAAGAGTATTTGGAATCCTTCTTTTCTTGGATTTCACATCCTTCTCTCTCCTTATTCTTATCCTGCTCCTCTCTCTGTCTTCTTCTCCCCTTCTCACATCCTTCCTCCTCCCTTTTTTTCTCTTTTCCTCCTCCTCCTCCTCCTTCTGCTATCCCTTTTTTTCTTTTCTTCTTTTTCATTATTTCATTTAGTAGATCTCTTTTATACTGAATAAATGCTCTCCAATGTTCTTGGATACTATTAGAAAAATACTATGTACTCTGACAAAGGAGCATTGTGAAGAGCCCCATTGCATACGGGTGTCATGACATGCATGTTGGCACCAATTAGGCCTAAAAGATGGGAGTCAATGCGTATATGACATTGAGATCTGCTCACAGTTGAAGCGCGCACACAGTCATGAAGTATTATGGCTGTAACGGCACCAGCTCCAGAGCTGTAAGGTTCCAAAGTCAACCTAAACCTCTTTTTTTTTATGGATTTATGGAAAAATATTGTTGTCTGTGATACACAGAGGGTGGGAAAAAAAACTATTCCCGTCCCTCTAATTTTTAGCCTGTGCCACTAGTGTCGTAGACCACCTGTTCTGACAACCAGTTGGGTCATTAGGCACCCCGTTCATAATGGGTTAATAAATTCTTTAGTCACTAAGGAATGCACAAATGGCAAGATACCATGTTGTCATTACTCAGAAAAAGTACTATTCACCTAATAAGTATATTAGTAATTGATAAAGGAGTTCCAAAATCTTATGAATTTCATTACAGACTTGAAGATGAAATGCAATAGGACTCTGAAATTGATTTTGGAATGAAAGAAAGAAATATGCATATATTATGATAATCATTGTCATCATTATAATAATAAAAAAGGTAAACAAACATTTTTCTCTCTAGTTTATAAGTTCAACATAGATTTTTTGTGATTTAATACAGACTTTCTTCTTTTTTTTCTTACCCTATAGGACATACCGCAGCAGATGAACGGCTCAGATTGTGGGATGTTCGCTTGTAAGTTTGCGGAGTACTTGTCACGAGATGCAACCATCACCTTTGATCAGCAGCACATGCCGTACTTCAGGCGCAGAATGATCTACGAGATTGTCAAAGCCACTCTTCTGTAAAGTGGATGGAAGTCTCTCAGACTCTTTCTCTAAAAATATTTATGTTTCTGGCTTCCTTTTTTTTTTTTTTTAATTTTTCATCTGCTTTTCTTTTAATTTTATGTGACCTCTCTCTGTCTTTTGTTATTTGTTGTTTTTACTTTCTTTTTTATTCTCTCCCTCTTTCCTCCCTTTCCCTTCTCTTTTCTCTTCCTTTTCCTCTTCTCTCTCTCTCTCTCTCTCTCTCTCTCTCTCTCTCTCTCTCTCTCTCTCTCTCTCTCTCTCTCTCTCTCTCTCTCTCTCTCTCTCTCTCTCTCTCTCTCTCTCTCTCTCTCTTTCTCTCTCTCTCTCTCTTAATCTTTCTCTCTCCCTCTCCCTTTTCCTCTCCCTCTCCCTTTTCCTCTCCCTCTCCCTTTTCCTCTCCCTCTCCCTTTTCCTCTCCCTCTCCCTCTCCCTTTTCCTCTCCCTCTCCCTCTCTCTCTCTCTCTCTCTCTCTCTCTCTCTCTCTCTCTCTCTCTCTCTCTCTCTCTCTCTCTCTCTCTCTCTCTCTCTCTCTCTCTCTCTCTCTCTCTCTCTCTCTCTCTCTCTCTCTCCTTAATTTTCTTCGGCATGTGTACTCTTAGATAAAGAGATGACTACAATGATTATTTATAAACCACAAGAGATAAATGTTGGAAGACAGGAGAGGAAGAAAAATCATGTTCAGTTATTCAAAACTTATGGAAAGGAAAGAGGGCAAATTTACCACCATATTTTTTCCTTTTTTATTAGTATCTTCACTTCTTAATGGGAAGCAGGGAAGGGGTATAGATATATGTATAAAGGAAAATATAAACATGTATTTTGATCAACAGAAATATCAAGCTGATCCTAGTTAGAAGTGATTTTCGATCAGAGGATTGGAAATCGTGCATTTATCCGTGTTGTTTTTT
>NW_028234409.1:42394396-42396896 GCF_977035675.1 Penaeus japonicus
AGGGGTCGAGGCAGAGAGATAGGTCCTGCCCACGTCTCCTTTCTGTTATTATGGGACCAAGAGAACATTAGGGGATGAGATATATATCTTCTGAGAGATAGAAGAAAGTATTCTCAATGTATATATTTATAAATATATATGTAAATATATACATATATAACACACACACACACACACACACACTATATATATATATATATATATATATATATATATATATATATATATATATATATATATATATATATATATATATATATATATATATACTTATATATACATACTATATATATATATATATATTATATATATATATATATATATATATATGTGTGTGTGTGTGTGTGTGTGTGTGTGTGTGTGTGTGTGTGTGTACCTATATATGTTTGTGTGTACGTCCATGCATATTTTTGCAGCTGTGTGGTCATAACACTATTATCATATCAGTTTAACAATAAAGAGCTTACATCATGACTATAAAGATAATCATACAAAAAATCTAATGTAAATACATTCATAACAAATTATATTCATCGAGTTCTACTTGCGGGGTATACATATATGTGTGTGTGTGTGTGTGTGTGTGGATGTATATATACAGTAGGTATATATATATATATATATATATATATATATATATATATATATATATATATATATATATATGTATATGTATATATATATATATATATATATATATATATATATATATATATATATATATATATATATATATATATATATATATATATATATATATATATGTATGTATGTATGTATGTATATATATTCATTAATGTGTGTGTATGTGTTTGTGTGTTTGTACACAAGCGAAAATATATAGAGAGACATAGATGGATAGACATATAGATACAGATGCAATCCATGTTATACATATACATAACGTATACATATGCACAAACGTACAAACATTCACCCACGCACACCCCGGCGTGTTCTACATGCCGTCAAGGAATCGTTGCTCAATGTCGAGTATTGACAGATAACTTAACTGGCGCTCAACACAAGCCACGGCCGCATTCTCTACTGCGGTTTCTGTCACTTTCAGGAGAGAGAGGGAGGGACTGAGAAGGGAGAGCGAGAGAGAGAGAGAGAGAGAGAGAGAGAGAGAGAGAGAGAGAGAGAGAGAGAGAGAGAGAGAGAGAGAGAGAGAGAGAGAGAGAGAGAGAGAGAGAGAGAGAGAGAGAGAGAGAGAGAGAGAGAGGGGGGGAGGCTGAGAAGGGAGAAAGAGAGAGAGAGAGAGAGAAAGAAAGAGAAAGAGAGAGAGAGAGAGAAAAAGAAAGAGAAAGAGAGAGAGAGAGAGGGGAGAGAGAGACAAACAGACAGAGAGAGAGAGAGACAAACAGACAGACAGAGACAGAGAGAGAGACAGAGCCAGCGAGAGAGAAAGAGAGACAGACAGAGACAGATAGACAGAGAGAGATACAAACAGACAAACAAACAAATACACCGACATACATACAGACAAGCAGGCTGACAACATACAGATATGTAGAAAGACACACACACCACAGACAGACAGACAGACAGACAAAGATATGAAAGGCCACGGGAAGAATGCGGCAACTAAACGAGAGAAATTAGAAATCTGGAGAAAGACAGAGACAGAGAAAGACAAAATAAACGAACAAACAAAAGCAGGAATATAGAAACAACTAAAAGACAGACAGACAAAATAGACAAACAGAAACAATATAGATAGAATTATAAACAAGGAGAATAAGAGAAATTGCGAGGACGTGAGAGTGCGTAAGTGTGGAGTGAAGACAAGGTACTGAATAAATGACCTTGCATAAAGATCAAAAGTTGCTTAGAGAGAAATTATTTTTTTTACAGTAATTATGCAACTATAGCAAGCAAGAAGTATTTCGGAATATCAGAAAAGAATTGCAAATAGTTGTTAGCATTACTGCATTTACGGTTTTAAGACTTTATCGCAGCAATTTTAACTGTACATATACTATTAATGATGATGAGGATAATGATAATGATAATAATTATGATATTGATAATAATGACAATAGAAATATCAATAATATAATTACTAATAATGGTAATCATAATTACAACAATAATGATAATCCTAATGACATCAATAATAACAATAATGATAATGATGATAATGATAAAAATTATAATATTAATAATAATAATAATAAATGCTATTAATAACAATAATAATGATTAGAATAATGATAATAATGACAATAATGATAGCAATAATAATAGTAGTAATGATAATGATAATCATACTAACAATGATATTGGAAAAATAGGAATAAGAATGACAACAGTACTAATAATGAAGAGAGTAGTGATAACACTGATGATATTGATGATGATAATAGTAATAATGATGATAATGATAATAACCATGATGATGATAATAATACGAGTAATGATGATAATAATACGAGTAATGATGATAATATTGATAATAATAATGATTATCATAATGATGATAACAAAAATAATAATG
>NW_028234409.1:42401896-42404396 GCF_977035675.1 Penaeus japonicus
TGTGTGGAGCAGTGAGTCATGGAATCGCAATTTCCTGGGTTATTGTTTAATATCCGGCCTCAAGTGTGTGTTTATATCGCACAACCACATTCGACCGGTTTTCACAACGTCAGGTTAGCGAAGGGGCCAGCCGGTGGCCAGGATGGACGGGCGAGTACGGTTGTGGCCAGCCCTGGCCAGCCCTGGCCAGCCCTGGCTAGGACCGGAAGGTTTCTCCATTGGCTGAGTGACTGACTAATTGATTGATTGATTAGTAGACTGAGGAGACTGAGTAGGTGGCCGGCCTGGTTATTGTCGGGGAGATAGGCCAAGGTGCAGTTTTAGGCGAGGCTGGCCCTTTTTCTGTCGGGGAAATGAACGAAGGCACTGCTAAAGCAACTGGCGAAAGCACTGATGGACACGAATGGCCCGCTGATTAAAATGAGCGATAGGTCTAGGCACTGCTTAGTAGAAATCCAAGGCACAGCGAAAGTAAATTTGCCTAAGCGGTCGACTCTTACTTGCCGGTGACCAAAGCACTGTTCAAGAGCAGGTCGTTTTCAATATCCAGACGATTTAGTTACTCTCGAAAGGGAAACTAGATGTATGCTATGCAAGGACGAGAAAAAAACACTATCAGAACACTGACTTTCGGATTTCTTCCATTGAAAACATCCGTGGCACTCGGGTCGGAGATTAGGCACTGTAAATGGTGATACGTTACGCAAGACAAGTGTCTGGCGTCTCTCTTGAGGGGGGCGGGGGGGAGGAGAAAGTGAGACTCCTTCGTCCACATTTGGGACACGCAGCGGCTAGTATGGCGTTAGGGTTAATTTCACCTTCTAAGGCAATGCCACCTCGACCTTGTTGCTGCGTTGTTATTCGGAGGGGTTGCGAGTTGACGTTTTATTTGCAACCGTTCATGTTCGTCAAAGGGCTGCACGGTGTAGGGAGATCATGCATGTCTTGATAATAGTGCGAGGGTAATTTACAGAACGAGGGAAGACTTTATGAACATGGATGGGGTAGAGAGTCTAGAGGTGGAGGGTGGGGAGGGGAGGAGTGGAGTGTGGAGGGGGTGGGGGTGGGGAACTTTCACTGGCCCATGGCAGCCCTAGCGAAGGTCTGTTACCAAACCACTTCTTTGCCACCTTGTTCCCTTTGTCCGTAGGCGCACTCGGGTACTATAGGCCTACGAATGGGAATTCTGCAGTGGCCGCCTGAAATATTTATCTCTGGCTCTTCCGTGTTTTGGCTCTTATTAGCTTTCTCTCGTTACTGAATGTGTATGAGCCCCAGGCTGCGGCGACGCCGGCCGTGGATAAGATAAGCGGCATCATCTTGCGGCACGGGAAGGGGTCAATCGATTTGGGAAAGGCAAAGTTGCGTGCGAAACTAGCGCTAGCCGGCGGGACTCGCCTCTCTCTCCCCTCCCCCCCCACACACTCAACCCTCTCCTACCAGTCCTACCCCCCTTCCCATCTCCCGCATTGCCGGCGGTGTCTGTCACTTCACAACAGCAAGCACTGTTCGGAATTTCTCCTTCAACTCCGCCCCCTCTCTCTCCTTCTTTTTCTCTTTCTCTCTCTGTCTCTATCTCTGTCTGTATGCCTATCTGTCTAGCTATTTATCTGTTTATCTATCTATCTATATATATGTATATATATATATATATATATATATATATATATATATATATATTTATTTATTTATTTATTTATTTATCTTTCCCTTTCCACCCTCTCTCTCTCCCTCTCAACCCTTCCCTTGCAACAACAATATCGCAGTTGTTCATCTTCTGTCCATCTCAACATGTGTTCCACTAAAAGACATGATTGTGAATTACAGTGGCTACGCATAACACTGCGATGTAAACTGTAACAGGAATTAGCCAAGTCATTTTTATGATTAATATTCTTATTTTTGCTTATTTATGGTATTATTATAGTTTTGTTTAGATATATCAATATATTTTGCTTGAAAATCGCAGGGGGCAACCATATGTGTGAGGTAGGCAGTGGGTGTGGATGTAGTATATGTGTATACGAGTAGAACCAGTCCACGCGTAGGAACCCAAGCTGCTAGTAGTGGGTGGGTTGTTGACCCCTGGAGCCGGGGAGTAGTACTAGCCTTTCTTTTTCTCTTTTTTTTACTTAATTTATGTGGTCTCGCGTTCCCCACAAGCGTTGCTGTGAGAGTTTTGAGGTGTGTGCGCCATCTCTTAGTGTTGTCGTCTTCGCTTCTCGCCTCGCTCGCTACCTGCTTGATTTCTCAATGAGGCAACAGCCACCGTTGCGTGGCCTTGCGAGAGTGGCTCACGTGCACGCTTGATGTGGTCTGATGATCTGTCTCTCTCCTCCTCCTTCTGTTTCTTTCTCTTCTGCTTCTGCTTCTTCTGATTCTTCTGCTTCTGCTTCTCCTTCTCCTGCTTCTCCTCCTTCTCCTTCTTCTCCTTCTTCTCCTTCTCCTTCTTCTTCATCTTCTTCTCCTGCTTCTCCTTCTTCTCCTTCTCCTTCTTCAT
>NW_028234409.1:42409396-42429396 GCF_977035675.1 Penaeus japonicus
AGACAGCTGGCGTACGTAATATAATATAAAAGATCTAAAAACTCGTTTTTCAAAAATCTCGATCCATGACATATTTACCCTTGAGTGGTTGTAATGTTTTTTTTTCTAAACATGTAACATCCGTTCTCGAGCTGAAAGTCGCAAAACCTCGATATTTCGATTGTGACCCGAGGTTTCGTACCTTTGTTTACGGGTGTAAAGGGACCCCCGCCCTTACTTCGCCCTTTCCCCAGGCAGAAGCGTCGCTTGGGGTTTTAGAGGAACCAACGCCTGTCTGGGCCGATCGTATATAGAGGCAAAGGCCATTTCCGTTGTGAATTTTCTTTGCTTTGTCATGAATTCATTTCCCCTATGTTGATGGCAGTCGTAGTGCAGTTAATGATTTTATGTTCGAGTCTGACCGGTTTGCCATAAGCAACGGGGGGAGGCACATACAGACAGAAGGGTAGATAGTGAGAGAGCATTGAAGTCTCTCTCCTTTTCTTTCTTTCCTCTCCTCTCCTCTCTCCTCTTCCCTAGCCCTCTCCCTAACGTTACACTATCGAATCCAGTCCTCTCCGTAGAGCCCAACCCTCTCGCGTTCCCTCACAGCTGGGACACAACCTACAAGTGCCACAACCCAGGGTGGGTATTGGCTCTTCCTGTCCTCCCCCTGAGTGCCTTATTGCAGCTGATGGTTATTGGGCATCGCCATCCTTCGCCTTCACTGCACGTGGCTTTTGGGTGCATCTGTCCCTGTCTTAGCGTTGGAGTGTCTTCGGGTTGTGCGTCTACTCTTTGGGGGATCGTGGAATATCGCGGTTTTTAGTTGTTAACACTCGCTCACACATTCACTCACCACAAGACTAGCGACCCGTAGCAACCGGAGACAGTAGCGCAACGGCTTTCTCTCTCACCTATTCGCTCTCTTTATCTGTCGAACTTTATCTCGACCTATCTATCCATCTCCGTTGTGTAGACCTTGCAATATTTAATTTCTAGTCTCGACATTTAAACTAGTCGTCGATCAGTCCATTTGCACGTGATGTGAGATATTGCCACACAGTGAAGGGTCAACTTGTAACCTTTAGTTAGCAAGATACACACACACGGGGAGAAAATGGCACGGGTTACAGTCGTCTTTTGTCTCTCGACTTTAAATGACTCCTTTTCCCTTCTCGTTAAGGTCATGTTAGAAACTCGTTTTTATGAGCAGGTTGATAAAGAGAGAGAGAGAGAGAAAAAAAAACCGTCTTTAATTATTGTAATCGGATGCGAATGATGTCGACACCGGTGGATTCTGTTTGTGTATTTGGAAGCGGGACCAAAGCGTATATATCTTTATCTATAAGAGGACTTTATCTCTTATCTCACACAGAGGCATCTTGGGTTTTATCTAGGCTGATGACCGCTAGTACAAATAAACTACGCCATGTGCCTTTTTCAGCACCTGGTAAATGGAAGACGGGATGCGTTCAAAAAACAATCTTACAAAGGATGGATCGAAAACTACAATCATATTTCGAAAGCGAATTTTGGTCCACTCTTATTCACAATCCTTGGCCACGATTGTAGATGCGGGCTCTCCAAACCGCCAAGTCTCATTGGTTATTCTGCGTTGATTTTGGGTCTCTGTCGACATGTATGGTTGATGGCGATTGTGGTTTGTTCACCAGAAAGGGTCTGTGTTTTTTTTTTTTTTTTTTTTTTCTTCAGCTGATCGCTTTCTCTCCCTCGATCGCGCTTCGCTCCCATAGATGTGTAGTTTTAGTCTACGTGTACAGCTAAATAGATATAGTATTTGTTCTTCATTTTAGTTTATGATTAGGTTTTGTTATTTCCAGTTTAGTCGAGTACTGGTGGTTAGATTTTTTTTTAGGCTCTTGGTACAACACTGGAAAAGGTAATCCCAAATTACGAACGAGTTCTGTGAAGCGACATACGCACTCCCACTTACGAAAGCGACAAAAGCGACAATGTGATTCGTTAAATTGTCCTAATTAGAAGAAGAAAAAAAAAACAAGATAATGATAACGAGTAATGTATTCTGGTTAAGATTTCAGACTTAGTTATTCTCGGAGAAGAGTGGCCAGAATATGTCATTCTATTACATCACCGTCTTGCATTGCGTTAACGGAGCCACAAGCTGCTGTGTCGCAAAGTTTCCTAAAGTGTTGTTTTCTTAGTAATGGGGAGGGCTGTAGCAACATCTACATGGATGTAGTTTTGCGTTAGGTTAGGGCATCTGGGCATCGTGGTTGATGTGTTTTGTATGATCTAGTGTATGTTTCGTTACAGTTGTGTTGGAATTGTGGGTTTGTTCTAAACTGTAAGTGCACCATCATGCATTAAAGTCTCGGGGGAAATTCCGCTCGTCAGAATGCAACGTTC
Source organism: Penaeus japonicus (assembly GCF_977035675.1). Taxonomy (NCBI): domain Eukaryota; kingdom Metazoa; phylum Arthropoda; class Malacostraca; order Decapoda; family Penaeidae; genus Penaeus; species Penaeus japonicus. The sequence goes on from NW_028234409.1 coordinate 42,411,767, forward strand.
TAATGCATTTACTTACAAGCGAAAAAAAAATCCCTCCTCATTGGCTTGTGTTTTGGACCCGAAAACGACGTCACGAGGCGAGCGCCAAACCAAGCTGTGATTGGTCAGGGGAGAGTGACGCACAGGGATTCCGCCTCGTGGTTGGCTGGGATGTAGTGACGTCACGGCCGGCTCCAGCTGATCATTGCGCAATATTTGGAGCCGGCTTCGGGATGTTGCCACTGGAGGGTCGATTATTTTCAAGAGACCGGCGAGCTAAAAGATAGTTTTCATTGTTTTATTTTATTACAATTTTATTATTTTATTAGTGTATCCCCCTTTCACTCAAAATGGAGGATAGTCTTCTAAGGAATTCGTTTGCTTAATTATTTCAAATATGCGTATTATTACGGCCTTTAGACAGACGGGTATCTGTCTTTGAGTAGTGATCTTATTCTTACATTTTTTGTCAAAGCAGCATATTCACATCATACCCACAACGACGTCTTTACAAACAAGAGGGAAGAAAATTATTATCATCATTATCATTATTCTTTTATCATCATTATTGAGCTTTTGGTATACAGAAGATATACCGAAATCCACGGTATGACATCTTGCCCTTTCTTGGTATTTGCCGAGCTGTGCGTGTGCTGGCGTCAGCAGGGAGGGCAGTCAGACCCTGTGTAGCCGACTGACAGCCCTGTATGTGAAATGTAGAGCGTTTCCAGGAAGCCGTAGGAGAGTTAATGGCCGTTGCAGGGACCCAAGAAAAAAAAAATTACCGTCAGTGTTAGGCCCGAGTTCGAATCCAAGTAATATTTGAATGAAATGTGATGTCAAAAACGTTTCAACATGCACGTGAAATATCATCATGCTCCACCTTACCCTTTAAATAAATATATATGTATTTATTTATTTATTTACTTATTGCAATGTTACAGTTTCCTCCTGGCCACGGAGCTTCTATCATAACATCCACACACCATTTCTTTATTAGACGTTTTTCAACGCAGCTCATGCATGTTGCTGTAGTTGCAACTTAGGACATGCCTTATGGGTATGTGACCGCCGGGCCTGCACTCATTATGATGTCCCTCGCGCTCTGTGCCGTGTTGTAATCCCTGTTTGTGCCGCTGGAGGAGAATGGTAGTGACCTCGGGATTTTGATGGGGGGGGGGAGGCTAAGGGGATGAGGGGGTTCTCTTTAGGGACTCCCTGACTTGGAATTGATTTTTCTAACGTTTTGACCGTTTGGGGCGACGAGGAGGAGATTCGGGGTCACGTTTTCTATGGTTTACTTGTGTTTTCTATGATTTCGTGATACTGTGATAATTGACGTTTTACAGTCTGATTTCGTGTCTTCTTTATTTTTTTTTTTCTCGATCCCAACTGTTCTTCGTTTTCCTTCTCAATATGACTTCAAGTTGTCTGTATTGTTTCTCGCAACAGTGCTTATGGTTTGGGTTCACTCCATGTCAAAAATTTGCCACGCTGAAATTTAACCGGTTAGTTTCTGCGGCGGATTATTTGTAAATGGTCGGTTGAATGTCACAATGGGGGGGAAAATTAACCGATGGAGTGCTGGGAAGAGAGGGGGAGGGGAGGGGAGGGAAGGAGGCGGGGCTTGTTCTAAGGGATCGATGCTGGAACTCCAGCTGAGCTTCTGCTCTCCTGGTCGTCGGCGGTTCTCCTGCTTAATGTTACTATTTTCATGCTATTATGAACTCTCTATTGTATCGTAGATCTAGTTCGCCTATGGTCGCCGCGCCTAAATTTCGTGACAGGTGCCACAGTTTTAGTCGAGTAAGGGAGACACTTGACCGGGTCTTGTCATCCGTGACAGTTGGCACTCGGAATGCGCCAGTTTTTTTTTTTTTTTTCTCTCTCGTTGACACTGGAAATCTATAAACGTCAGGTATTTACACGTGTCTGTATGACATCGGGTAGTGCGGGAAAGTTAATGTTAATGCAAATTGTAGGACTAGCAAAGATTAATAGAGAGCGAATGTTTCGATACTAGCCTCCTAGTTCCCGAGTCAGGCCCAGAAGTGAGTACACCGAGCGGGGTTGGCAAGGAGCCAGCTAGCAGGAAGGGAGGGATCTCTCTCGCCGGCAACTTGGCGAGGTCGGCCTCCTAACCCTACAATGGTTGCTTCGTCAGGGAGACATTTGGTGGTAGGACTGTAGGTCGACACAGGGCATGGTAGTTGTCATAAACGGGAGAGGAAGGAGCTTGGGGAATCCCCTCTCAGGAAGGGAAAGGTTGGGTTGCATTGGGAGGGAAGGCTTTGAGGCCCTCGTTTGTGGTGCCCGAAGCCGAGAGTGGCAGCGGCGGGGTGACCTTTTGGTAATGTTGGGTGATCGACGTGTGGCAGCTAGGAGAACTTGCTGTCTCTTTTTATGCTTTTAGAGGACGGGATATGGAGAAGGAAATGTGAAGTTGAGGAAGACTGGTGTGTCGCTATAGCTTGGTCGGTTTTCTACCCTCCGCCATTTTTTTTTTTTTTTTCACCTGCCTTCTCTTTTTTTTCCTACTGTTTAGCTGGGAAACTATGCTTTTACGAGACCCCCACAGGTCCAATGCGATATTATAGTTAATAGAGGTCACTAGACTAGATGGAATGTGAAAAGCTTTAAAGGTGGCATTTCCTAAGTAAAACCGTATTTGAGAAGGAAGAAGCCCATGGGCGCATTTAGGAATGGGGAAGTACATGACAGGCACCAGTCTGACGCGAGTACTAGACCGCCACGATTCAAGGAACAAATTCAGTCTTGGCTGAAGGAGTGTGGTGTACTGCCAAGTCCCTGTTTCCACAGTAGCAACGTATTTGTTTCTTTTTGTAGTAACGGCAACAATTTAGATAAATTGCCAAAAGCCAGATCTTGTAAATCTGTTTGGGGTTCAGTGGTCTTTGATGTGCTGGGTCCTGCTATGGGTTTGGAGTTTCATCTTTTGACCTTTGATTTCATGTTTTGGTTGTACTTTTGTGAGGGAGTGGTAGATTATTAAGAAAGATAATAATATATATATATATATATAATGTATGTATGTATATATATTGGAAAGTTGAAAATAGTGAATATGATAACTACTGGGTATAAGATTGGTAAATGACTTGAAACAATGGAAACTTTCCTCTAGAATATTTGTCAGCATAGGTAAGAGAACACAGTATTCTGTATATTTTCCTAAACATAACTTTTCTGGTTTAAGGTTGACATGCATAGGGCTATAGTAATGTCCTAAGTGTATATATAATTGTATATTAGATTGAATGGGGCATCAGGAGATCATATGTTAAGAAGTTATTATTTTCCTAACAGAAAGCAAAACTACAGGATCACTAACTCACATTTTGTCCTTTTTTTGCAGTGAAGATCGGCATCTTCTACCTGATCTTCTACGCATGTCTTGCCGGCTTCTTTGCAATCATCATGGCCATCTTCTATCAGACTCTTGACGTCAACCATCTCCCCAAGTACACTCCCGGTGGCGGCGGATCCATCCTCAAGAACCCAGGTACGTAGCAGCACTGCAGCTGTTAAAAGATGACTGGAATGCCAGTGGGGCAGTGATCAGAAGGTTAGAATAAGGGGAAGGACCAGGAAGTTTTTTTGTGGTATATTGCTGGTAATTTTTTTTTTTTTTTCTGCATGTGCTACAGCTACATTATGAAAGACTGTCTTGTTTGGATTTTTTTTTTTATTATTGATAAATGCTGATGAATTTTTGTTTTTTTCAGCCATGGGTTTCCGACCCCTGCCTCGAGCCGAAAACGTTGAATCCACTCTCATCTGGTACAAGAATGGCGACAGCGCTGACATCAAGCATTGGGTTGATTCTCTCAACGAGTTCATCAAGCGTAAGTTGTCACTTGGGACAACCTGTACTTTTCAGCAAGGGGTCTAGGACTCATTTGATGTAGTACTCTTCTTCATTCCTTGTCTATACACCATATCCCTGAGTGGTCTTTAACATCTTTGTCATCTTGTCATCTTCTCTAGCATACGAAGGCACCAGCGATGTAATTTCTGGCCAGCACGTGACTGACTGCTCTGAGGACAAACTGCCAGCAGAGGGTGAGGTCTGCCGCTTCCAGGACACCTGGCTGACGGGCAAATGCCAGAAGGCTGAGAGCTGGGGCTACAACCGCGAATCTCCTTGCATTTTGCTCAAGCTTAATAAGGTTAGAAGTTAATTTGAGTGGGTTTTTCTTTTTATTAATCCTCTCTCGATGGGTGGTACACCATTGGTACCGCGCATTCAAGGGCCTGCTCGCAGGGTGCCGGCATACGGCGTCGATCATTTAATTGATTTAAGCCTATGCGTTCGAGAGCCCCGGCATTGCAACTTGCAAGGCTGGAATGCCCCTGGCATGAATGGGTTAAAGATACAGATCTGATATTTTGATTTTTTCTTTTATGTCTCCAAATATTATTTATGTGAAAATAACTCCTGATCAAAGTTTTGTTTTTTTCTTAGTTTACTTATATTATAATTTAGAAGAGCCCTGCTTATTTCTTGCTTTCTCTCCATCTCTCTCGCCCTCCTTCCCCACTAAGCTAAATCCTATATTCCTTCACAGATGATCAACTGGGTTCCTGATGTGTACACAAGTGTGGAAGAGCTTCCCAAAGAGATGCCTGATACTCTGAAGGAGCACATCCAGAAGCGCACTACTGAGAATCAAGGAAAAGTACCAAAGGTAGGTTTCGGATCTCTCTCTCTCCCCTATCTATCTCTCCTGTAGAAAAGAAAACTGCTTTCTTGGTTTTATTGCGAAACTTTGAATAGCTGTTTGTCAGATTGAAGGCTGCTCTGACTAGGAGCGAGGTGTTGCCCCACGCACCCCGAGAGGAGACTCTCTACCACATTGTATAATTTGTCTGAGAATATGTGTGAATCTTGTGTTTTCTTGTGACATGTGACATATGGAATGTGAAGAAGGAAGTTGTCTGAGAATATGTGTGAATCTTGTGTTTTCTTGTGATATGTGACATATGGAATGTGAAGAAGGAAGTGTAGCATTAATATATAGCTCTTGCAAAGGGATGGACAAAGCAACACTGGTGTATTTGATGTCACAGTAAGAGGGGTAAACAGATAGGTAAAGCAAGAACCATACGTATGTATATGCGTATGTGTATGTGGTAGGATATATATGTAACAACTGGAATGACATGAAAGATACAAGTTACATTGTTAATAGCCTTATATAGAATAAAATTACAGCAGACTTATATAAATACTAATAGTTATTGCAAGGTTACATCTTCTCTCCCTCTTGCCTCTTCCCTCTTTCCTCTCTCTCCTTTTCTCTCCTCCTCCTCCTCTCCTCCTTCTCCTTCTTCTCCTTATCCTTTCCTTCCTTCTCCTCTCTTCTCCTTTCCTTTCCTTTCCTTTCCTTTCCTTCCTTCTCCTCTCCTTTCCTTCTCCTCTCCTTTCCTTCCTTCTCCTCTCCTCTCCTTTCCTTTCCTTCCTTCTCCTCTCCTTTCCTTCCTTCTCCTCTCCTCTCCTCTCCTCTCCTCTCCTTTCCTTCCTTCCTTCTCCTTTCCTTCTCCTCTCCTCTCCTCTCCTCTCCTCCCTTCTCCTCTCCTTTCCTTCCTTCTCCACTCCTCTCCTCTCACTTCTCTTCCCTCTCTCTCTGTCTGTCTGTCTGTGATAGGGGATATTGATCATGGATGCAGTGGTTGAATGGGAATACTAGTAATACTTGGTAGAGAAGTGACAGATAATTGCCATGAAAATTACTTGACCATTTCAGTAACACGTATGCTTTCCCTTTCCAGATGATCTGGGTGTCCTGCAAGGGAGAGAACCCAGCTGACGAAGAATATGTTGGCCCTATTGTCTACTCCCCATGGCAAGGGTTCCCTGCATATTACTTCCCATACATGCATACCCCAGGCTACCTGTCGCCTATTGTCGCTGTCCAGTTCGAGCAGCCACAGTCTAATGTTCTCATTAATATCGAGTGTCGTGCTTGGGCAAAGAACATCGTGCACGACCGCGGTAACCGCCTTGGTCTCGTGCACTTCGAGCTGCTCAAGGATTAGATTCGCTAATGCAGCAACATCACTCGAGAGTAGAGGACTGCACCCAACATCAATTTGAAAGTGACAGTTTTTTGCATTTTTAAATTAGCATACTCTTTTTCTCCTTTTTTAATGCCTGCATCCAACATACCGTACTGTATTAATCGTGTTCAGTCATGTGGTACAAATTTTGTGTTTTTTAATCGCCGGTATTAGGATTCAAGGGTTAGCAGGAAATTTGGAAAAGTAATTGTGTGTCCTCCTGTATTATCTTTGTTAATAAGTTATTTTAATTTGTGGAAATGTTATGATTGTTGTAAAAGATTTATGTAACGAAGGAAACCGCAGGGGACAAAAATATCTCAAATTCCAAATTGTTATTCTTATCTATGTCAGTCTTAAAAAAGGTGCCACAAGAAATGTTGCTTGAGCTGATGTAAGTTGTCACATTGTGTATTCATTGTGTAAATGTTGCGAGATTTCCTGCTGAGTGTGCAGTACGTAGAATAATAAAGAGTAGTCCTGTTGCAAATCTTTGTTCAGAGTTCATGTAAATAGCCTTATACGCAGATGAAGATTATATTTCAACACGTGCAATCGATTATGTGTACTGCTGTCATGCAGCATGGTGGATCTTGATGCAGACATAGATACTGCACAGAATAACAGCACTGGTTCAGAGGTTGCCTCACTGGGTTCAAACCGTGGGGTCACGTCTTATCAAATATAAAAGACAAATTACTAATTATATGCCATTCGTATGCAGTTACTTCATTGCATAGGGTCGTCAGCAATCGCATAGTTTTTTTGAAGGCTTTAAGCTTCAAGTATGCAACCTTTTTGGCATTTATTTAGAGCTAGTAAGATCCTCTTGTCACACATGCACGAAAGATAGAGATGATGAAAGGTCTGGCATCATCGACCACCTATGTTGTTTGTCAGGTTCACTTTTATTCATGAATATTGGGTCCATCTCGGATATGATATGATTTCCCACCATTGTTCTGTTATTGAGCAATAAAGATCCTAATTACCAAAAGTCTTGTATCATTCACATGATTAATGAGGTTACCAAATACATGAGTGTGTACTCTTCGCCTTTTATGTACATGTATATATATTCTGATTTTTATTAAAAGGTTCTTAGTGGATAAAAACTGCTTTTAACTTAACATGTGCATACGCACACCACGTTAAATACCCAAAACAGTCACTCGCGGAGGATTTGTATATGATTTAGAATAGGAAAAGCTATTACCTTTGACTGTGTAAAGAACCATTTTGGGAAAGGCCAAACACCGGTATCCTTTTATTATATTCATAGAAGTCACGGCTCTTTGGAAAAAATATTTATCTGCAATTGATACTGCTTTCAAAATTGGTTCTTCCGTACCTTAAAGCTAGGAGATCAAGGGCATCCAACGCGCAGCCGAATTCCTTCCCTGTAGTAACTAATCTCTGACATTGTCTAATTCTCGCTTCTCGAACTTATTTACTCCTTGCCCCTTGAGGAAGGCATGGGCGATGTTCCTATAGAGACATATTTATATATAGATAGTTATATGTAGACGTATTTATAAATATATATATAGGGAGAGAAAGTGTAAAAAAGGGTCTGATAGCGACCTCTACGCGTATAGTTGTATGTTCGATTAAAGATTTGTTTGAGAATATGTGAATCACGTGTTTTCTTGTGACATGTGACATTTGGAATGTGATGAGGGAAGTGTTGCGTCAATACGTAGATCTTGCGAAGGGAAGGGCAAAACAACACTGCCTATGTCTGGCGTGACAGAGGAAGGGGTAAACAGATAAGTGAAGCAACGAGCGCACATGTATATATGTATATATGTGTGTGGTAACATGCTATGTTACAACTAGAATGACATGCAAGATGCAAGTTATATTGAAGAGTTTATTATATATGCTTTCGCTATTGCATTATATATATGAAAATAATATTCGATTGACATAATAGTGACATCAGACATAGGATATAAATACAAATGGTTATTGAAAGGAGAAAGAGAGAGTGAGAGTGAGATTTGATATAGTTTATTTGCAGAACAATTTACATGCCATGCAAAAAAACGGTAAGATGTCAAGCATCTATCCAAATTGGCTAAGCTTCTATTGCGTAAAGGGCTTAGTCAAGCACAAATCTTACATACCTGAGGGGCTGCATTATGCTGGTTAACATATTTACATGTTTTACCTAGTCGGTAAAAAAAAAACTTTTATGTCACTGATCATATCAAAGACAAGACCAGTGTCTATAATAAGATTAATATAATTTACAAGTGATGTTCTTTGTACAGTACCGTTCGATCGATAGGATGCAGTTTCCGTACAGCAAAGCAAGTAGTGGTTGAGACTATGTGATTTAGCTTTTTTGCACAATTTACAGTGGTATGTGACTGGTTTTGCATCCAAAACTGCATCCTGCACATATTGTATAGTATAATGATAGCCTATGCGTAGCCTGGTTAGTATAACTTGTTGCCTCCGTGACAGACCTTTATAAATTTCATAGGGCTTGTCCATGTATGTATGTATATATGCAATACTTTCATAATGCCAGATAGTGCCATGTCCATTCTTTTTCATCTTTTCTGTAGCCCATACCTGATCCTCATAATCTCTTAAACAGCTATTAATACGTCTTTTCATCTGAGTAAGAGATAATGGTATAGCATAGTATGGTTCTTCATAGGAAAGTGCGAATTTGGCTAACTGGTAAACTTTTTCACATGATGGTATTTCTATATAGATTATTCATGGAGAATTGTTGTTGGAGAAGCTCTGTCAAAAACACCTTTAAAGTCTATTAAGTATGAACACTGCTTTGCTTCCGTTTAGGTACTGTGCTAAACACATTTGTGTTCCTTTCCCTTTCTGGAAACCAAAGATAGATGTGTCATATGCAATTCCATCATCCTCAGGTGCAGTTGATTTGCTAGTTTCTATTGCTGCAAGAAGCTCGTTAATTGTAGTAGCTTTAATCTTATTGATGTCTTTCCATACATAACCCATGGGAGTTGTGGAGTCAATTGATTCTGCCCAGGCATTCAAACTCTCTTCTTCCTTTTGAGTAATTATTTCGCTTAAATGTTTTAGCTGATTTACATTTGATCGTATTACTTTTTTTAAGAAGCTTTATCTCAGAGTCTTTGTTTAGATTTACACGTTTGACTCTGATACTTAATGCCCAGTGATGGCTGATTAAGGATGGGATGAGCTCTGTGGTAATAGAAAATGAGTCTTTTTTAAGGGACATAATTGACGTACAGGGTCACTTGTGTGTTGAAGATAATCATAATATACCTTACCGTTTTTGCCAATGGTGCTACCCTCAGAGCCAAGGAGAGGATGGCGAGCATTAAAATCTCCACATAATAACACAGTATCATTATGTATCATATTGTCAGGAGGTTTAGGTACCTTCTCACTATCATGCGGGTTATATACATTAATAATAATGATAGTTTTGCCATCAAGAAATAATCTAACACCGATATATTCAGCACATGTGTCACGCTTGTCATCGATCACTTTGGATGGTATGGAGTTCTTAATATGTATACCAAGCCCTCTTGTAGAGGGATTAGCCATATTAGGTTTGTCATAATAAGTGTATCTCGTAATTTTTGCATAGCGAGCACTAGTTCTGACTTATTGAAGGCAACATCCTCAGCGTGGAGATATTGAGAGTTGCCTTGCGTTTCTACAAACTGTTAATGTTCCAAGTAATACATTTCAAATAATTACTTGGATCCATCAGTCGTTATTTGATTATTTCCAAGGCCCATCATCGGATGCAAATCGACGGGCGCTGTGGGCTGTTGTCGCTCCAGGAGGGTGAACATCCTTTCCTGGAATTTAGATTGTTGGACCATTTGTTGTTGCATCATGAGCATCATTTGGCCCTGCTGGGTCACCATCAGTTCCATCTGCTTAACCAGCGTGTGCAGCAGTTCCTTTATTTCGCTGTTGGACTCTTGTTTATCTTGTTGCAACGCGGGCGGTGCTGGGGCTGGAATTGGAGCCGGAAGTAGAGTTGAGGTGGGCACTGGAGGTTGCACTAGAGTTGTGTTTGAAGTTGCAGGAGCTGGTGCTCCTGTTGGTGTTGGTGCTGTGGATGGTGCCTGGGCTTTTTTTGAAGGGCTTACCACATTCTTCTTTGGAAGAGGGGTGGCGTTCTTGGCAGGAAGGACTATCCTTCTTTCGGAAAATATGTACATAATGCAGAATTCGCATTATGCTCTTGGCGGCAGTTCACGCTTGCATGGGGGAGAGTGCAGTATCGGCACCGCGGATTGTCACGAGTGCAAGCACGCGCTCCGTGTCCCCACTTGGAGCAGTTTGAGCAAAACGAGGTGAGGGGTTTGAAGACGGCACACCTAAAAGGTGCCATACCTTCAACCAGTTTGATTGACTTGGGAATTATCTCCCCCTCGTATGTAATAACAACACGCTGGGTCAGCTTCCCATTTATTTTCAAACGCCTTGCATTTAAAACATTTTCATTGTGTCTCATATCATCGATCTCTATTTCCTTTGGGACGTCGAACACGATGAGGTTGGTGCATTGTCCTTTCCCGTAGACTTTTGCTTTTTCAGGGATTTCTCCCATTGCTCCGACTGTTGTTATCTGTGCAAGAATTGTTTCGTTCTTGCAGCGAATGTATACATTGTTTCGTCCAACTTTCAGTTCTAATGATTCCTTGATTTTTTTGTAAGGATCCTCTTTAAAAGCTTGGCATATCCATGAGAGTGAGAGTGAGAGTGTGTATGTGAGAGAGAGAGAGAGAGAGAGAGAGAGAGAGAGAGAGAGAGAGAGAGAGAGAGAGAGACAGAGAGAGATAGAGAGAGAGTGAGTGAGTGAGTGAGTGAGAGAGAGTGTGCGTGTGCGTATGCGTGTGCTGGTATATAGCACTTTATTACATCCGCGTAAACCTCCAACCTTGTTAGCAGCCATCGACATCCATAGTTGTTTATTCTCCCATTCGTCAGAAATACTGACTACCCTGCGTCTTGCCCTCCCTCTACTTATGATTTATACTCTTGCTCTCATAAACTCATCAGATCTCATAAATCTGTTTCTCACTTGGGGCTGGCTCCTTGTCTGAAATGTGTTTTTTTCTAGTGAGTCACACTGTAGAGACTGATTACCGAGTTCAGTTCAGAAAGCAAACTTCTGATATAGATTTCCTTCACATTATGAAAAGAAACATAAGGTATTTATAAAACTTGAGAACCCAATATAACTCTATATTACTATATATATCATATACAATCATTTCTTTCAAGGACACTAGAAGCCGATTCACGAAAATTGCTTTTTGTATAAAACTTATTAGATCTTATTTCAGTGTTCTGTTATCACAATGTGTTTATATAAATGTAATTTGAACATGAACCTACATATACTTTCTTTGAGTTTGATTTGAAGTTGGATTAACAAGTATGATCCTTTCAGTGTTTGTACACTGGAAGTACATTGTACACTGTACATCATAGACAGAAATGATAGATGCATATTATATTATCATTATCATTATCCTTGTTATTGTTATTGTTATTTTTACTGTAATTATTGTTAGTATTGTTATTTTTATTATCATTATTGACGCCATTAATATAATTATTACTATCATTACTATTACTAATATTGCAATTATTGATATTATTACTATTTTAAAATTATCATTATAATCATCTTCATTATCATTACTACTATTGCTACCTACTACCACCATTACCATTAACATCATATCATCATTACTGAACCACACACAATACTGGAGGTGAATAACATATGATCTTATACCAGTGCAAATATGCAAGTGAACAATCATAAAAAAAAAACACATACACACGTAAGCATTGAAATTATTCCCGACATGAAATTAAAATGAAATTCAATGCCAATAATAAAATAAGCGTACTCAACGAGAAATTACGTAGTTGGAAAATATACATATATAATTTCTTCTTATCTTGCTTAAAAGAATAATGTCCAAAAACATCAACACGGGAAAGGACAGTAAACAAAAGCACATGGTAACGAGGAACTGTCGCCCAGATGGTTCCGATAAGGAGTAAGTACTCGGCTGTTGTGGGTCTGCGGTTCTTAAATCTTATCTCGCTGACTTTGACTTAGTTAACTGAGACAAGTGGTTACTTACATCTCATGGGAGAGTGACTGCTGATGACGTGGAGGGCCTTAAACAGAGTTCGATGGGACAAATGTAGAGAAAGGTTTGAATAACAACGTAAGACTTGTACAGACCGTTATGATGGTTATTGTGTTCAGAACCACGCCTTGATACGTTTTTTTTTTCATATATATATATATATATATATATATATATATATATATGTGTGTGTGTGTGTGTGTGTGTGTGTGTGTGTGTGTGTGTGTGTGTGTGTGTGTGTGTAAATGATAATAAATAATATAATATATATATAATATATATATATATATATATATATATATATATATATATATTTTTTTTTTTTTTTTTTTTTTTTTTTTTTTTTACACCTTCGAAACGCGTCAAATACATCTCTTGCGTTGTTTAGATATTCAGACTCATTCAAAACCTTTTTTCTACATTTATTATATATATATACATATCTGTATATATGTATATATATATATGTATATATATACATATATATATGTATATATATATGTATATATATGCATATATATATATATAAATTCATATTATCCATATAAATATATATTTATATTTATGAAAGTATATATATATATATATATATATATATATATATATATTTATGTATGTATATATCTATATATACACACACCATGACCCTCCTTCCAGAGAGATTTCTCACCTGCCAATATTCTCGCTTATTTCCTGTGATTTCTTCTTTATTTTTGCCATGTTCTTATTAAAATGAACTCTTGCCATCATGCCAATCATAATAGGTGTACCTGCAAACTAAAATGTCGCCTTTTGAGCGAGGTAAAGCATAAGGAGAGTCTTCCTGTAGTTCCCAGTGGAATTACCAGTGCTCCGACCACTGGTAAATTTAGTAATGTAACTACGATGGTAAGTTGTTCGTGAATGCCGGCGCGGCCTGTCTACAATCATAACTGTAGTTACCAGCGAATTTACCATCGTAAGTGCGTTAGTGAAACCGGCCCCTACAAGGCATGGGGATAGAGATGAAGAGTGATGGGACTTGTAGCTTTGATATCCCAAGTGACACGAGCAAACCCTGCAAGAAGACGCAGAACTCGATACCGCTCCCTACCATTTACAGTGAAGCTGCTGCCACCATCTCATTCAAGCCTATATAAAAATGCAGTGCAAGTTAATGAAGAGGGAGAGGGAGGGGGTAAAACGATCTTGGATGTAGGGTAACAAAGGAATGTAAAAGTAAAAAAGTTTTAAAAATTATATGTATGTATATATATCTATACATGTTTATTTTCTTCACACACACATACACATACATATACATACACACACACACACACACACACACACACACACACACACACACACATATATATATATATATATATATATATAAATATATATATATATATATATATAATATATATATATATATATTAAAAGGTGAGTCACAGAATGACTCCGTGACACAAATACGTTGAGTGCGAATGTCAGTTAAGTTCTGTATTGCTTTGCAAAACACATAATATATGGATCACATACTGTTACAAAATAACAGTTCATGATTTTCATTTGTGCGCAAAGACAGTAGTAAAAATAAAAGTAAAAAATTGATGCGAAACGCAAAACTTACGATTCCTTTGCTGCTTCAGCGATACATGATTTAGCTGTAGTTGTTTTTCTTTCTCGCGTTTTAAGCATGTCATATTTCTAATAACACGTCAGCTAAAACATCTGTTACAGAGAGAAAGAAAAAAACGGATGTTACCTGGAAAAAGAATCGCTGCGAAATAATTACCAATGAAAGCACAAAAAGACTAAGCCACGAAGAGATCTCTAGAGTTTTATTAATTAACTGTAGCTGTATTTTGCCGTATTGCACACAAGTTGATATCATCTTAACCACCAACCAATATCGAGATGAATGAAGTTTATTAGAACAATACATTCACAACCGGTTCTAGTTGCACTATTACCGCTCGACCCAGCGTTGAAGCAGAGGCGAAGAGAGAGACTGGCAGAGAACGAGAGAGAAAATAGACCAACATTGAGAAAGTAAGAGGCAAGTGAATGGAGCGAAGGAATAAAATGATTGAGAGGGAGTGATGGAGAGAGAGAGGGGATGAAAGAGAATGAGAGAGAGAGAGAAAGAAAGGGAAAAAGAGACATAGAGCAAATGATAGAAAGCGAAAAATCAAGACGAGGAATGGTGGAGAGAGGGAGAGACAGCATTAACATGATGAGCGTTGATCATTAACTCGACACCTGCAGACTGTGACCCAGGCTAGGGCAGGTGTTCCCTCCCAGTTAAAGGCAAGACTTTTGACTCGGTCGCAATTTCTGGAGCTGGTAGGTGCTCTAGCGGAGTGTTCTAGCCTTCGTTCGGTGTGATTTACTCCATAACAATCGAATTCTTTGACCTTTCTCGGACGTCAAAAGTGAAACATACTGTGAGAAAAAAAAACTTGTCAGCGGTACCATAATGCAATTTATACATCGAGTTTCGTAGACATTTGAGTTCGTTCTTGTGACCCGAAATCAAACACATATCTGATTGGAGGTTGTGGGATAAGATTATGATTTCTAATGCGATTTTCGTTTCGTGTTCTTTAAAAAATGTTGAAGAGTGATTTGCGCATGTTCGAACTGGTGTAGGTCTACATGCACCTATTTTTTCAGTATTTTTTTTTTCATCTTATATAGTTAGCGATGCACTTGACAGGTTGGCGATGGTAATCATCCAGCAATGAACAGTATGGTATTAGTAAGTATCTGAAATACAACGATTTTTTTCGGACATGCAAACAGGCGATCGTTACTAACTTTTCAAATGAAGTTTCAGATCGATAGAAAAAAATATGCAGTCATATTAGGCATGGTTCTCCTGTACATTTTTTTCTCATCACTTTTTGTTTACATTACCTATTTGTATATCTGTTGGTCCAATTTATATGTCTCTGTCTATACGTATAGATACCGATTTAGCTGAATATAATTGCTTTGTATATAATGTAGATCTGTAATTACTCCCATAGTCATTGTCTCTATTTCAGAATGGTATTATTGTTTATTTTCATCATATTGTTATCATTCCTACTTTAATTTTTGAAGGCCCTCAATTTGTATGTTTCTTAACGCAACTAGCTGACACTTGTGGCATGTTTAACTTAGTATTTGCATTTGGAGCTCCTCTTACTTCCACTGAAAATTAAAAATGTAATGATAATGATAGTGCATATTTCCATAAGCACGCACACGCACGCACACACACACACACACATTCACACACACACACATACACGCACGCACGCACACACGCACGCATGCACACACACACACACACACACACACGTTTTCCACAGAACTGATTTCGTTTCCACCATGGATCACTGAATATTCACTTTACCCAACTTACCCTTTTCTCTAAGTCATCAGGCATTTCCTTTTTTTTCTTTTATTTCCTTTCATGATACAAGGTATAGCAGGAGCCGAAACACCATACTGTGCAAGAATGTTTGGATTAAGTTCAATGTTTTTCTCTTTCTCTACGAATTACTATTATTCTCCTTTTTGGTACTGTTTCGTTTTTTGTCTTTTTTGTCTCCCTTCTTTTTCTTCCTGTTTGTTACTATTGATCAAACTCCTTTCATAACAGCACACGACCTATCGCTTCAACGATCATGAAACCTATACATCTAACCTCATCTCTTCTGAATGACCATCTGCCTCGAGTACCTCACCTGGAGTCAATTAAGCTTGGTTAACACACTTGTGAAGCTTTACAGTTTCCCACAAACAGCCAGACTAATTATTGCTCTCTGGGAATTGCTTGCTTTATTAAGCACTGGAATTAATGTTGTAGTTGAATACACAAATAGGTTCTTGTGTATTTTTTCTTTTTTTTCTTTTTTCAATTTTGTAATTTCTTGGCTGCGTTTTCTTTGATCGTGTAATTATATTTTTTTTGTTGCCTAACCTTATTTTTAACTGGTTGGATATGTCACAAGAGTCTTTTCATTTTCGTTATTATTATTCATTTTCATCCCATGCTGCATGTGTAAATTAGTGAGAATGACATAAAAAACGACCTGTTTTTCGGCTATTTATTTTGTTTCTTATCATTGTATCTGCAGTTTGTTTAAAAGTCTGTATATCTTGAATGTATTTCCCCTTATTATATCAGCAATATAACGTGTAGTTGTAATATAATGATTAACATAATAACTTTCTTTTCAGATAGTATGAGCAGACTATTGTGAAAATAAAATCATTCAAAAGGGGAATATCAAAGAACACATAAAAGTCGGAATGAAGAATATGTGCAAATGGCGTGAGATTTTCAACGTGATAAATATGCAAATGTTCAAGAGGCAGCTAAGTTTAAAATGAAATGAATACATAATATATTCATTATCTGTCGCCATCAATTCGCCTGCTGTGACCATGTGGCGACTGATCTGTAAGGCTTGTTGTTGTTGTTGTTGTTTTCGTTTTTTTTAATCTGGAATCTGGAATAATTTCTCTTTCGTTTTAGTGACATACAACCTAAAAGACAAATGTAGAGATATCATCGGTAACTCATTTCATATGCAGTAATTATCTTCAAACAGAACTACTTTCCTTCATAAACGTTACCTTCCTTTCCAACCTTCAGGCCTCCGACTTCCGTCGATGCCCCGCAGGGTGCTTCTGCGGAGAGTCATGCCTGTCGTCCTGGTCGTTACGACCTTGACCGTCCTGGTTTCCCAAGGAGTCTTCGATCTGGTGCAGGTGCCTCCCGGACCCTACTCGCTCCCCCTGAACTCTTCCTACCAGCAGGTTCTCAAGAGGAACGCCGGGCGAGCCGTCCGCAACGGGACAGCCCCCGATGACTTCCCCTTCGAGTACTTGATCAACGAACCTGAGTTCTGCGGCAGCAAGGAGGGCCTCGACATCCTCAACTTCGTCGGCGTCGCCCCTTGGGAGGTGCGAGCGCGAGAACGCATCAGGAGACTCTGGGGCAACAGCACCTGGAGGAGCGTGTCTGGGTTCAGCACCGTGTTCCTGTTGGGAACGACAGACGACCAAGGCGTCATGGAGGCGGTGCAGAAGGAGAGCCAGATGTTCAGGGACATCATCCAGGTCTCCTTCCGCGACACCTACGACAATCTCACCCTCAAGACACTCTCCGGGTTCCACTGGGTCGACCGCTTCTGCACGAACCCGACGTGGGTCCTCAAGAGCGACGCGGATGTTGTTATCAACATTTTCGAACTTAAAGAGTGAGAAATTCTTCTTTCTTTGACTAGAATCATTATAATGATTTAAACTTTATAGGTTGCCTATATGCTATGGGTATAAACATATTTGTTATAATTATATTCACAGTCTCCATGTTACGTCTCCTCGAATCCCCTAGCTATTTAGCCCAGTACGACGAACGCACAAATAGCACGA
>NW_028234409.1:42434396-42441896 GCF_977035675.1 Penaeus japonicus
GTGCAATATCGCTTTTTCTATACACGAAGGTATGTTGTTTTCTGACGGAAATTATATGTTGAAACGACTGTATTAACGGCGAGGCAATATCTATTATTATTCAAGGTCCGCTCCCCTGAGGGTTGAAGGGGTTAGGTGGGACACAAGGTTAGAACACAATATATAAAGACTACAGGGGTCCAGCGGGCAGAATACCCAGGTTAGGGGTTAAGTGTATTACCAGAGGGTTTGCCAAAAGTGTGTTCCTTTGATTTTTAAAATTTGGTGCGTTGGTTTGTAGATCTTGATTAATGGCGGACACTACCAATTTTAGACTTTTTTCTGTTTTTTTATGTGCTTTTATTACATATTTATTACATTTAATCCTGTTTTATCCTATAATTTCCCTGATTTAATTCATACCCTCCCCTACTATCGGGACTTAGACAATTCCAGGAAAAGTAATTTGCAATGGAAAACAATAGCAGATTCACGTAATACACATAAGGAAGAATTGCAGACAAAAATTTAAATTGTGAGATTCAATGTCTGTATGAAAATGGAAATTTACCCAGTATTGGTATTGATATATTGTTCTCACCCTCTACTATTCATATAGTGGATATGATTTGTGATTCCACCCCTATACCCCTTACTGTATAAATCTGAATCTAAGTGAATGTTATTGTAGTCCTTGCATTTCAGATTTGCCCAGAAGCTACATCCCTTTTCCAGTGCTATGAAGCTGATTGTGATTAGTTCATATATAAAAATCTTGTCTTGTTCATCTATTTACAGAAAATGTGAAGAATCAGTCCTGTTCATCAGCGGGATAATGTTTGAAATTACAACCATTAATATAAAAATTATTTAAAGCATTAGTACTTTCTTCTGCACAAATATCAATATTTCACACATTAGATACATATATATTTATTGTGATATAGTCCTCTGAACTGCATCAAGGATTAAGGATGCCTTCACACAAGCCACACAAGCTGCAGCAGTTTGTTACCTGACTGGGCAGCTCCACATTTAATATACAAGTAACTCTTGATGCCACAGATTCCAGCAACTCATTCTTGTTACTTGATATAATGGCATCTAGTGAGACATTCTTCCCAAAGCCCCTGGGTAACACCTATGAACAAAGTAGTGGCAATTAATGGAACCATGTACAAGCTTGCATTTAAAGTGGTGCCCCGACCTGAGTGGCGGCAATTCCAAATTGTGTCAACCTTTTATGACTCATTGCTCTATCAATACCATGTAATGTTTACCTTCCATATACTACATGCAAGTTGGAAATTAAGATATAGGATAGCAATTTGTTATAATTCTGTTGAAGAAGGTGAGAAAAAGTAGAATTAAGAAGTTCAGTGATGTATATGTGAATGAAAGAATATACATAATGTAAAGCATATAGTATGAAAATATAGAAATCTGCTTTTAATTTGATGTAACAGGCCTCATTATAAAATTCATCCCTTATTCAGTTAATAATTCTTACAATGAGGACGTCAAAAAGTACAAACCTACCTTTGACATTGTGATATGTGTAAGCAATAATTTCTTTTTTGTTTTAAGATTTCATCACTTTTCTCTTGTAGATATGAAATTCATTTTTCTTTTTTTTTTTTAGTATATTCATTTATCTGTATTAATGTATATTTTTTCTTTTTCTTTTTTCATGTAGTCACCCCACTCATTTCCTTTATCAGACTTTTTTTTTTTGTGGGAAAGATTGAACAAGGAATAAGAAATAGTAAAAAGAAATAAATTTCATTGATAGATTTTTTTTTATTTTCTCACATGTTATTCATAATTATCACTGATAGAATGTGCTTTATCTATAAAATATCATTTTGACCCAAACAATACTAACTATATAGTAGCAAAGGGAAGCCACAGGGGGCACATACACTTTCATAAGATTAATGAATTATCAGTTTGGTATTTCTCAAACTTTAAACAGTTCACCAATGACTCAGATATGACTCAGTCATTGATAAAACACAAATGGTAAAAGATTCGCTCAATGAAGAGAGAAGCATCACAGACCCTCTATGTTTGAAAGTTCTGAACCTAACCCATTTTTTGCCACAGGCACCTCCCCCCCTCCTGAAATATTGCCTTTGTATTTTTGTACTCCCCATCAAAATATGGTGTTGCTTTTTTGCTCTTTTATAGATACCTACTTATTATTTTTATTTTTTATTTTTTTTCTTTGGCTTTGAAGAATGTAATACTTTTCACCATTTTATTCATTCTTTTTATTTTGTTTTCATTAATTATGCTATACAATATACATGTTTGTTTATTTTTTTTTACAGAAGACTAACTTACACATTTTGCCCTCAGAGGAAAGACTACACATACAAGGGCCATGGCGACAGTGTGGATCAGCTGTGTTGGCACCCCACGCACTCAGAGCAGCTCACCTCAGCCAGTGGGGACAAGACAGTCAGAATATGGGACACAAGGACACACAAATGTTCAGCCACGATAAATACGAAAGGTTTGTGGCATTCTACTTATTGCACAAGAAAGTTGAATGTAACCCATTCGCATCAGTTGACTTGCTGTCCTGTTCAGTGGTTATTGGGTCAGACGCCGGTGACAAGATATTTGGTTAAGGCCAGCGTGCCGGGTGAGTGGGTGTACAACGCTTGCTTGCAGCTAGTGCACCCGAGAATCCTGTGGCGTTAGGCTTATGTGTTTGAATACCCTGGCATTCTGACCATTTAGAGCCAGAATAGCCCTGGTGTGAATGGGTTAATTTCCCATAACCACCTTCGATCTTGGAGAGGCCTGGTTAAGGATAAGGATAAGCCAAATTTGCGGAGCAGATGCTACACCGGGCTTGTATGCACTGAGGCGAGCCCGCCTGTGTCAGCATGTGCTGACTCGTGAGAGAATGTGCCAATGAGGGTTGACTTGATCTGGGCTTGGTCCTTACCCAACGCAGTGCCCAGCTACATCAGTAACCGCCAGGTAACAGTGGAAGCTCATGAGCTTGGATGAGACTTGATCTGCCAACCACGGGGATGTGAAGTCGACATACTACCACTGAGCTACCAGACGGCTAGAGGTCTGGTCACAAGCATGATAGAAGCATTGTGTGTGAGCTATTTTTAAGTGGCCACATGTCATGTCCTCAGTTGTACATTCTATACCTCTCTGCCACCTACATGCACAATATTCTCTTGCTTAGTCTGCTCTTGGTCATTGTCTACATCTGAACATCGTCCTTAGTGCGTGTCCATGGTACACACACTAGGGGTCCTTGTGCACTGTACTCTTGGCCATCTTCCACATTTACCCTTCCTTGTCATCACCTTCCATCCTGAACCTTGGCTGGCTTTCTACAGGCATTCTGCTTGGCAGTACTCTTCCACCAGCATCCCAAGGTGCTCCAGGAATCTATTGTGTCATGCTCCTGGTCCTCTGCTAACGATCTGTTGGTGTTCTTTGGACCAACATCATACACACAAGGGCCAAATATAGGAGGGGAGAAAGAAAGCAAACAAATTTACAATTTTTTATTTGTTACTTTTAAAGTCTGTATTTTTTTTCTTATTCTTTTTCTCAATGTAGATAAAGTAGAAAAAGATAAAGGAAACATTAGTTGCAGTAAACTAGATTTACTTAAACTGCAAACACAAATACTATAGAGTAATGTACAAAGATACTGTCTACTTGTCACAGATGGCAAAAAAATTCAGACAAAAGAGCTTATGTTTTCAGGCAGCTTAGACATTATTACCTTTATGCCTATGGCAACTATAACATAGCAATCCTCATTTTTTAAGGAAGCATTTAGGCCTCCATGTGACTACTGTAATTTGTAGTGGTTAATGCATAGAAAATTACAGTTTTTTTTTTGTATTTGTGTGAATTGATGATTTAGTAAGCATTTGAGTGTGAGAGTGAGTGATTTTGTTTGGAAAGAAATTTCAAATCCAAAAGAGGAAAGTTTATACTAACATCATTGAGATCAAAATAATAAGACAGTACTGCAAGATTAATTAAACAACCACATTGAGCTCAACATGGAAATGTTATGAGCACTGATGTTCAAAAATGTGACGTAAGATATGACTTATCAGTGAATATTGACTCTTTACAAAACCTCAATGTTCTGCTATGATTTATGGGCCCACACCAAACACAAGCAAAACGGATCAGAATGAGCAATTTCTTTGGTTTTACATACTAACCTGTTGTTGTATCTGTGGAACACAAATCTATTAATAAATTGATGCAGCCAAAGTTTGTCTAATCATGCATCATGTCAAGTGAGGGAAAAAATTACAAGAATGCAAACAGAGACACTTGAGTTAGAGAAAATTCTCTTGAAAGAACAATTAACCCTTTATCTGTATCATGTTGTACATGATACAGGAGCTTTCGCCTGACGATGGGTGTCATGATGTACATGACATTCAGGGATTTTGGATCACTGCTATTTTATTGTGCTATGAGTAAAGAGTGAGTGATGATGACTATTACAGTTATGATAACTATAATTACCATAATATTAAGTAAATTGAAAAATCTAAAACCTAGATGGCACCACTTTCTTCTAGCACCAGCAGGAGAGAGAGCTTTGAATGGCACCCATCTATGGTCTCGAGTAAGCACTATCATTATAGAGAGATGGCACACAGCAAGTTACCAACCTTTCTTTAAAGTACTTCCAGTGAATGATGTGCAAGCAGAATGAGAGGAGGAATGTGACTCAAACCATGCCCAGTTTCTAAAAAATTTCCCCCTGGGCCAGTAGGGATGCCTTTTACTGTGGCACTCACAGTCAAAAACACAGGTTTCCTTCCTCTTCCCTACCTCTTCATATTATCTTCATTGTAGATGGTTAAATGTTTTGTATTCATTCATGACAGTACATGAATATGAAAAAATAAAGTTGTTTTTTGTCATCTCATAAAACAGCAATACTTAGTATAAAGAAATTAATGAGTTGATATGGATCCAAAACTACAAATTTAGTCAACTGCAGCATTAAAAGAGCCTATCATATGACACATATAAGTCTCTCAATACAATAGAACACACAAAAATGGCTCTAGTTTTACAAAGAGTGACTGAAATAATTTGGGAAAAGTCAAAGTATGTTACATGAAGCTGCCTCACTCTGAAATATAACCCATCCTGGAGACTGGGCAACAATGAGTTAACAGCTTGAATTAAGCATTACTCTGCATAGTCCCAGCAACAATAGAGCATGTCACCATACATGTAATAAAGCAGTCACAAATAAGTCATCCCCAATTATGTTATTACTGTAGCTGTGTTTTTTTACATTTGTGTGTACTCATTAACCCATTCCCGACGGGGGATTTCTAGCCTAGAATGTCCAAATGCCGGGGTTATTCGAATTAGGCCTAAAAAATTGATAAGCTGCACATACTGTGCCGCCCGGCAACTGGGCTTTTGAATGCGCGGTACACATGCTGTACCACCCGTCCTGTGTGGGTTAATGTGTTGATTTTGTTTCATGTCACCATAGAGCATGGTAACATTACCCTATTTCTTTTAGTCTTATTCACCCTGTTTTATCAGTGGGTACAAATAATTGGACTACCAGGCATCTCACCGGATACCTATATCATAAACCTAGATCACTGATTGGACCCTGTAGGGTGAGAGCCCTAAACTAATCTAATATTGAGATATTTGTACTTTAGAGAGAATAATGGAGTTTGATGATTCCAATAAAAGATTGGCAATGCCAAAAGGAAGGAGACAATTTTTGAAAAAGTAGCTAGAAGTCTCCCTGGAGCAAAGACCCTTCCAAACTGGTACTAGCTTAACCTATTGGCAGCGGATGGCATGATTTGCTGCAAAGGCAGAGTTTGTCATAGACACGGATGGCACCATGCCAGACATGTAAACCAGCCATCCCACTGCACAAACATTTATGTAATACTGCAACCAATGGGTTAAGGTGGGGGATTGCTCATGACACCTGCCTTATGCCAGATTGACAAATTTAGAAATCAAGGAATATACATTGCCATGATTGTATAAGCATCATTGTACATAGAAGGCTAACAGTTTAAGAATCATTGGTTTAATCTTTCAGGAGAGAACATCAACATCACATGGTCCCCAGATGGTCAGACAATTGCCGTTGGGAACAAAGAGGACCTGGTGTCATTCATAGATGTCCGTAGTCAAAAGATCCGCCACGAGCAGCAGTTCAAGTTCGAGGTCAACGAGCTGTCGTGGAACAATGCAAATGACCTCTTCTACCTCACCAATGCTCAGAGTGGACAAGGATATATTCATATATACAAGTGAGTAGAACTGTTGTTGGAAGTAAAGTCTTTGTATATTTGTATTTTGGCTGCCATAAGCTGTTGCAAAACTTTCTGATGACAAGAATTCATCTTGTGCAGGCCAGTGTATTTCCCCCTTTGTATGGAATAGGCATATAGAATTAACATAAAAATCTGGGGTTTCATGCAGCTTATCCCCTTCATATGACCTTGACATTGTTGTGACAATTTGACATTTCATAGACATGGTTGGACTAAGGTTGTGCCAAACTAAAAGCAGTGGTGCATGAGGAGTTTCGTACAGCTGTCAGCATATAAAGACTTACACAGATAAAGGGGAGAGGGTAGACAGATTTGAGGGGAGTTGGCATATTGAACTTAGCCCAGCATTTGTTGACCAGACATCCTCAGAATTATCCCAGGGGGATGAGATGCTGCTTCATTTTTTTTTCCATTCAGATAAAGGAAAATATACAAATTAGTAAAGGAAACATAACAATTTTACCCTGCTAAATGGTGTAACAAATATGTATGAAAACAGTCTGTTTATGTGCTTTTGCATAGCAAGAAAGACAACACTAATGTATAGACATTGATTGAGCAACATATAGGCATACTTCCATGGAGTGGCCAGTGTATTATTTCTTGAGCTTTTGATTGCTTCTGTTTCGTTCATCCTGACCTCTGAACCTGTGTACACCTTGTCATTTGCCAGCAATTGGAAAATAATGATTAATTTTGTATTCTGTGTTGCCCCAGTTATTAGTTTATTGGGAACTTTGTAACTGGATCCAGTGTCTTTTTGGGTAAGGAAATGTTGAATAAGTGAAGACTGGATAGATATGAATGATAAAAGGAGGAATAATGGATGTTTTGTTAATGAGATTGATATATGATCTGAGTTCAGCTGTATTGTTATCTTAAAAGAATGAATACATTGTTCATTAAAAGCGCTCTCAGATTTGCACCTCTCCTGGGTGTTTTGCTTATTATTTTATTAGTTGACTGGCTTATAGGGTTTACCAGGTGATCTGCCAGGACTTTTTTTCAGTTCAGAGATCATTTGGTTGCATTGATGGAGAGAGAAAAATTGTACTCTGAATTAAGTAAAGTATTGGATAAGTAGTATATATAAGATTATTATCCAGGTCACAAGTTCAGTTCAGTTAAGTTCATATGAATGTCATGGTCACTAAATGGTATGTTATATATTCCATGTTAG
>NW_028234409.1:42446896-42456896 GCF_977035675.1 Penaeus japonicus
TATTTAGAAAAGTATGCAGTTGTGAGAATTTTCTCATGACTGTATTATGATAAAACAGCAGTACAGTACAATAAAAAAGGGTCTGTGCATTGTTTATAGAGCAAATAGAAAAGAGAATATGCAAAATGTACATCATATATATTTCATTATTGGCGTTACACTAATTAATCAACACTCTTGTCCAGATTGGAGTGGCCTGTTCGCACATTGAGCTTTTCTTTCGACGGCCAGCTTTTAGCATCGGGGAGCGAGGACCAGACCATCGACATAGCTCATGTTGACACAGGAGAGAGAGTTGCACACATCAGTGTGGCATATCCAACCTTTACGTTAGCCTGGGTAAGGAGTTTGTGAAAATTTTAATTACAAGAGCCAAATTATATTAGAAAATTTAATTAACAAGAGAGTACTTGAAGTGCTTTGTGGAACTGTGGATCATTTACTCAAGTTACAGTGTGAGATTTGGTTCCATTTTAAAGTAATTCTATGAGGATTTGTGTTTTAAAAGAAAGTGGCAAGCTCATTTGGAATTTATAATAAGTAATGAATTTTGAAGGATATTGTGGTTTGCTTTAGAAAAAGGAAAAAAGGAAATTAAGTCAGTAGACCTTCATTAAAAAGATATTGTAGAATCAGCAAGCTCTGCAAAAGTGTTCAGCCACCTGTGCTCAAGTAAAGATAGGTTATGTGTAAATTTTGAAAATTATCTCATCTTTTTGGGGTTTGCTTAGGCAGTAAATTGTAACAAGGCACTCATTTATTGTAGATATGTGTCAGCAGTCTATGGAGTTTACTATATTTTTTATTATTAAATTCATGTTTATGTGTTCACTTGTAAGAATTTTTTTTTTTTCTTCCTTTTGATATGTATTTTTTGTTTTCGTTTCTCCCTTTTCCTCTTTACTTTGATTATATATTTTTCTCCCCCTTTTTTTGCTTCTTTTTTCTCGTTGCTGTATGATCTCCACCACCTCCTTCTCATGCTCCCCCTTCCCTCATTTTCTAATGCTCCTCTATGCTCTGCTTCCCCACCCCCATACTCAATCTTCCCGTCTTTTGCAAGATGGATGATAGTATAATATCACTTGCTTTCCCTTTCAGCATCCACGACTCTTCTTGTTGGCATACGCCTGCGATGACAAGGACGACCGCGAGCGAGACCGAGACGCAGGAACGGTGAAGCTCTGGGGTCTGTCGGGGGAACGGAGTTGATTTCTGGTCGAGTCTTTGGGTTTTGATGTGGTGGGGATTTTTTTTTTTTTTTTTTTTTTTTTCTTTTTTTCTTTTCTTTCTTTCTTTCTTTCTTTCTTTCTTTCTTTCTTTTAGAAGATGAGGTGGAAAGAGAGAGAAAAAAGGGGGAGAGACATTGTTGATGTGCTGCACGTCGGTCTTATCTAAAAGATGTTTGAGTGATTGTGTTGATTTTGTTCAGTAAACGGGAAGCATAATAATGTTTTGCTCTATTGTGAAGTCATGTAATAGAGAAATTATCTACGTAAATAGTATCTTTTGATATAATGACACTGAAATAAAGCTTTTTTTAATTTATGTAGTTTTCTTTCCTCCAAAAATGGTTTAAAGTATGTGTTTAAATGTTTTAGATATGAGGTGTTTTTGTTCATCCATGATGTTAAATGGAAATGTTTCTTTTCAGATGTTTTCTTTTTACAGATTCCATGTTATTTTCATATTGTTTATTATTATTAATGTTTTCTTTTTGTATGGCTTGCATGTGCCTTTGTTATAAAGGGTAAGTCTTCCACACTGTATTACTAATTTTTATTGATCTTAATTACATGTTTTAAAATAAATATGGTTTATCTCAAATAATAATACATTAACTATTGTAATCAAATTAGAGTGCAGTGGCTGGATTGTGACTAAGTTATCACAATTTAAAATTCTTACTCTTTCTAATGACATGTACAAGAGGCAACAATGAAATCAAGATAACCATCTCCTAAACTTGCAGAAAAAAACACAAAAATCATTATTGCTGACAATTACCATGAGTAATTATGTCTGTTACCATACAAACAAGTATAGTTCATTTTATACCACAGAAAATGTATTTAGTGTGGTACTGTTGAATATTGGAAAATAATACAATTGCAGTATTACTCTGGACAAAGCTGGAATGCTCCTCTAAATATGCACGCAGCAAACTATATTTGATCTCAGTGAGGTTGTAGTAACCTTATGATTTCCACTGATCCTTAGGACATACTAAACTCACTGCCACCACTTGATTATATTTTCAGGAATGGTATTTCTGTGTTGGACAGTAAGAGATGCATTGGAAGTGCGGTATGTGAAAACATAGGAAAGTGGATATAAGAAGATAAAGTACGTTCCAAGTATCACAGGTTCCCCTTGGTTAGTGGGGTTAGGTTGAGCTAGATGGGCATGTCATTATCACATTTAACTTATGTAATCACTTCCTTTCAACATGACCTTTAGTTCTTTAAATCATTCTTCAAATCTCATCCAAATTCTCTTTAGCCAGATCCACATTTATTTTTTTCCTAGTCCTAATGTCACCACAAAATGGTGCAATTTCTCGTTCTGATCAAAGGGGGGATCAGGAAAACCAAATAAACTTCTAATGCTAAATATTGATACATATGTGAAAACAAAAAATATCCTACGAGCACATCCCAAATATCATAGGGAAAGGAAACCAGAGACCCCCCTCACCTAACTGCCTTGTAGAACCATCTACCGAACCACAAGAAAATCCAAGTCAAAATAATCAAGAGCAACTAGCTCCATCTCATTCACAGTTGGGTGGACACAGCTGTCTTGACGAACTAGATCTCTCCTTGAATGTGAAAGTCTCTGAATATTTGTACTCCTCAGAACATGGAGAGATATAGGGATGTGCATCAGGCTCAAGAAAAATAAAATAAATAAATAAATAAAGCCTGGTCGAGAGTGACCTCGTAACATGATCCACAATAAGGTTTGAAAGGACTTTGAAAATGTATGCATACATACTCTGATGGCTGTTATGTAATAGGAGTATACATATGGTGGATTTTTGCATGCAAGAATTAGAGACCTTTTTTATCTGAAAAGAATGGTAGGAATATGAACCAATCCTGTATGATCAGAGAGTGTAACTATTATTGAATGGCCAAAATATTAACCATGTAATTTTGTTAGAATGGAACAATTGCTTAGAATTACATAGTTTGTGAAAGTTTTGCAATGGCAATGAGACGGAAAACGACATATACTGGGGTATCATTTGGGAGGGACCGACTAGTTTGCTGCCTTCCGTCTAAGGTTTCTAAATGGGATTCTAATTGAGCTAAACAAAGCGTTTTCCAATTTTGTCCAAAACTTTAGCAGAGTTATGGTATGATTGTAGTCTATTAGGATAATTTACAGAAAAGATAAAAGGATCTCATTTTTCTTGGAAATCATTGCTACCTTATTGATTATCGATATTTTACAAATAATGTCCGTGAGTGAAATATATTCTACACCAATAGCAAGCTGAATATCACAGTTCTAAGGAACTGGTTAAACCACTATGTTTCAAAGTACCTCCGAACTATGTGTTCCATTTTACGTTTGACACGGAGGCTGCTATGCATTCTCTATAACTTTTTAATCGACTCATGCAGTGGCAGGACATGAAGTGCCTAATAAGGCAACTTAACAAGTGA
Source organism: Penaeus japonicus (assembly GCF_977035675.1). Taxonomy (NCBI): domain Eukaryota; kingdom Metazoa; phylum Arthropoda; class Malacostraca; order Decapoda; family Penaeidae; genus Penaeus; species Penaeus japonicus. The sequence goes on from NW_028234409.1 coordinate 42,450,571, forward strand.
AACTGAGGGCTTATTCTTGACAGGGTCGCCGTGGCACCGTGCTAATACGCGAGGTTGGGGACCTATCAGCAGGGTCTCCAAGCGAGCCCTACTACGGTCTGAGGTTGGGAACGGCGTCCATTCGTGGTAAAAGCCTCATCGTAGCTCGTGAAAGAAGCTCCCCACCGTGCTAACCCTCGTGAGCCAGGGAGTCTGCAACGGAAAACCGATCATCACAGTATATGTCCAAACACCCTTCTCATGTGACCTCATTTGTCTTCTCAGACTTGGCATGCCCCACCCCAGGAAATGTGAAATGTTCAGGTCTAACCTAACCTGATCGTATTGCATAAATGAGTAAGAGAAAAGCCAAAGAGAATGTCAGAGACTCTATTGCAATGGTAGAGAGTATCTTGGACACCATTGATATGACACCATTGATATGTTTACCGCACTTAAGTCAACGTGAGAAAATGCCTGTATACGTCCGTGCATTTATTCAAATGTTCCCAAGTATGCATTTGTGTAAATCTGCATATCATGACTTTTATATTATAATACTCCGTATTAAGTTACAAGTTTGTTAATCATCTGCATTAAATTCCACAATGTTCAAGCGTAATTGCAAGCAGACTAACAAACGTGATATGTTTATAAACGTAAAATAAGGGATCATTTAACAACAATGTTCTTATTAGAGAAAATTGCACAGCTTTGTTTATGTGCACTAAGCACGCGATGCAGCAGCAAGAGCTATGTCAGGACCAAAGATATTGTACAAAGACTATTATCTGTACTGAAAAAAATCGCTAGCAATATATCTATATATCTTCCTTGTAAATAGTTTTCAAAACGAGATAGATAAATCGAAAACACAAGATTCGTTACACAGATATCCCATTTTAAATCTGAAGGCTAAGATTATGACGTTAATTACTTAAGTAAGCCCTCTAAACTTTGACCGGTGCTTCAAGCTCGGGAGATCAATCAAGGCGCAATAGACAAGGGTTAAGATAATAAATTAATGCCGATATCAACAGTGATTGAACAGTTTCTGTAAAAAAAGGACTTAAATATTATGTTTCATTAAAAAGTGATTATTCACACACACACACAAAAGTTTACTGTGGAAGCTCAGACTCTACTTTGAATCCCATTCATTATAACCTGGAAATCTTTTACAAACATGAAAATTGATAAGTGTATGAACCTAACAATCCCCCCTTTGTTTAAAAAAGGCTTATAATAAATTTAGCACCCTAACTTTAAAAATATAATAAGGAATTCCAAACGATTGTGAACATGAACGTATATGTATTTTGAACTCATGTAACAAAAGTCAAAACAATCTCTGTGAATCATGATGTAGCTAAGGTAATTCTAATCGCCTCTGCTAAATATAGATAGGAAAACTTGTTCCTAAGATGAGATGTCATCTATTACGCAATAGGCACAAGACAACAACACAAGACGAGTAAAAGAAGGGAAAGGCCAATGACTTCTGAAAAACATTGAATCCCAAAGCCAAAATGGCGCATTGAAATATATTTTCTAGTTTGCTTAAACGAGTCTAGCAGGGAGAAGTTCTATGTAATGATAAACAACAACAACAAAAAATGAAACATTTATCGTACGTATGTTCGTGTGAAGAGATGTCATTTCCTGAATAACTTGGGGATGTTTGCTCACGCGAGGGAGAACAAAGGTTCTGGTTCTGAGTTGCGAAAGAATATCACGTAATCACGCCTACAGATAAGGCATAGAAAAGTTAAAGTGTATTGCGTGGCGGCGCGATATATAGACCCCTATCAACCTGCGATACTGAAAATCCATGACAATCTAAGATTATTGAGGAAGGGTTAGTGATGCAAAGGAGCACCAAAAGGCAACACCGATAACAGGGGTGAGCGGGAAGGCCGAACGCACATCAAACCTTCAGAGAGAACGTGTGTTTTACGTTTTCGTCAAACCCTCTTCATTTCACTGATTGATAGGTGTGGTAGAGGGAAAGAGAGGGGATTAATCTACCTCTCTGCCTCTCTGGCTCGCCCGTGGAGGCTCGGAATATTGTAAAATTCTGCCCCAAGATCACAGAGAGTTGGAGTTCCTGATTGTTTAAGGTAAGGGAACGATTGTCATGTATCTTTCACACCGACTAGGATCTTGTGGGCGTTGCTTCTGGGATCCGTTACAGGGTGAATTTTCACATAAGTAAGCTGTCGCTGTAACATTATTTTCCTCCCCCTTTTAATTATTCTGTGAAAGAGAGGCGGGGAGGAATGATGCCCTGAGTTGTGACACAAGGGGAAATGTGAGTGGGCATGGGTGTGGGTTTACATCCGGTACATATTTTTAGACATTACGTACGGACAGTTTTATTAGGGTGATGTCGACAAGCTTTAGGAAGGACAGTGGGACAGACACATACAGAGAGAAACGGACATTGACAGAATAAAAGAAACATACAAAACCACCTGCAGTGTAAGAGAGCGAAAAAAAAAAAAAAAAAAAAAACGCGACAGGGCGGGAGTGTGCGAGGCAGAATACAAGGAAAACTGAAAACCACGTGCCAACTAAGATGGTAACATGGAGATATGAATAACATGACTCGAAAGAGAGCGATGCCGAAGAATGTCATCAATGTAAAAATGTAGCATAGAGAAAAGGTAAGGGTAAATGCACACACATACATACACTCATACATACACATTCTCTCTCTCTCTCTCTCTCTCTCTCTCTCTCTCTCTCTCTCTCTCTCTCTCTCTCTCTCTCTCTCTCTCTCACTTCTCTCTCTCTCTCTCTCCACTTTTTTCTCTCTCTCTCTCTCTTCTCTCTCTCTCTCTCTCTCTCCCCTCACTCCTTCCACTCCTCTCCTCTCTCTTCTCTCAACCTCCTCTCTCCCTCTCATCTCTCTCTCTCTCTCTCACTCACATCCCTCTCTCTCTCTCCTCTCTCTCTCTCCTCTCTTCCTCTCTCTTCTCTCTCTCTCTCTCTCATCTCACTCTCCCCCTCTCTCTCTCTCTCCCCTCTCTCTCTCCTCTCTCTCTCTCTCTCTCTCTCTCTCTCTCTCTCTCATCACTCTCCTCTACTCACTCTTCTCTCTCTCTCTCTCCTCTCTCTCTCTCCTCTCTCTCTCTCCTCCTCCTCTCTCTCTTCTCTCTCTCTCTCTCTCTCCTCTCTCCTCTCACTCTCTCCTCCTCTTCTCTCCTCTCTCTCTCCTCGTCTCTCTCTCTCTCTCTTCTCCTCTCTCTCTCTCCCTCTCTCTCTCTCTCTCTCTCCCTCCTTTCTCTTCCTCCTCTCCCTCTCTCTCTCACTCTCTCCCTCCTCGTTTCTTCCTCTCCCTCTCACCCTCTCATCATCACTCTCTCTCTCCCTTCTCTTTCTTCCGCCCTCTCTCTCCCCTCTCTCATCCTCTCTCTCCTCCTCTTCTCTCTTCCTCTCACTCTCCCTCCCTCGTCTCCCCACTCTCCTCCTTCCTCCCTTTCTTCTTCCCTCCCTCTCACCCTCTCATCATCACTCTCTCCTCCCTTCGTCGTTTCTTCCCTCCCTCTCACCCTCTCATCATCACTCTCTCCTCCTTTCGTACTTTCTTCCCTCCCTCTCACCCTCTCATCATCACTCTCTCCTCCCTTCGTCGTTTCTTCCCTCCCTCTCACCCTCTCATCATCACTCTCTCCTCCTTTCGTCCTTTCTTCCCTCCCTCTCACCCTCTCATCATCACTCTCTCCTCCCTTCGTCCTTTCTTCCCTCCCTCTCACCCTCTCATCATCACTCTCTCCTCCTTTCGTACTTTCTTCCCTCCCTCTCACCCTCTCATCATCACTCTCTCCTCCCTTCGTCGTTTCTTCCCTCCCTCTCACCCTCTCATCATCACTCTCTCCTCCCTTCGTCGTTTCTTCCCTCCCTCTCACCCTCTCATCATCACTCTCTCCTCCCTTCGTCGTTTCTTCCCTCCCTCTCACCCTCTCATCATCACTCTCTCCTCCTTTCGTCCTTTCTTCCCTCCCTCTCACCCTCTCATCATCACTCTCTCCTCCTTTCGTACTTTCTTCCCTCCCTCTCACCCTCTCATCATCACTCTCTCCTCCTTTCGTACTTTCTTCCCTCCCTCTCACCCTCTCATCATCACTCTCTCCTCCCTTCGTCGTTTCTTCCCTCCCTCTCACCCTCTCATCATCACTCTCTCCTCCTTTCGTACTTTCTTCCCTCCCTCTCACCCTCTCATCATCACTCTCTCCTCCCTTCGTACTTTCTTCCCTCCCTCTCACCCTCTCATCATCACTCTCTCCTCCCTTCGTACTTTCTTCCCTCCCTCTCACCCTCTCATCATCACTCTCTCCTCCTTTCGTCGTTTCTTCCCTCCCTCTCACCCTCTCATCATCACTCTCTCCTCCTTTCGTACTTTCTTCCCTCCCTCTCACCCTCTCATCATCACTCTCTCCTCCTTTCGTACTTTCTTCCCTCCCTCTCACCCTCTCATCATCACTCTCTCCTCCTTTCGTACTTTCTTCCCTCCCTCTCACCCTCTCATCATCACTCTCTCCTCCTTTCTTCCCTCCCTCTCCTTTCTTCTTCTCCCTCCCTCTCACCCTCTCATCATCACTCTCTCCTCCTTTCGTCGTTTCTTCCCTCCCTCTCACCCTCTCATCATCACTCTCTCCTCCTTTCGTCCTTTCTTCCCTCCCTCTCACCCTCTCATCATCACTCTCTCCTCCCTTCGTCGTTTCTTCCCTCCCTCTCACCCTCTCATCATCACTCTCTCCTCCCTTCGTCGTTTCTTCCCTCCCTCTCACCCTCTCATCATCACTCTCTCCTCCCTTCGTCCTTTCTTCCCTCCCTCTCACCCTCTCATCATCACTCTCTCCTCCTTGCTTCCTTTCTTCCCTCCCTCTCACCCTCTCATCATCACTCTCTCCTCCTTTCGCACTTTCTTCCCTCCCTCTCACCCTATCACCATCACTCTCTCCTCCTTTCTTCCCTCCCTCTCACCCTCTCATCATCACTCTCTCCTCCCTTCGTACTTTCTTCCCTCCCTCTCACCCTCTCATCATCACTCTCTCCTCCCTTCGTACTTTCTTCCCTCCCTCTCACCCTCTCATCATCACTCTCTCCTCCCTTCGTCGTTTCTTCCCTCCCTCTCACCCTCTCATCATCACTCTCTCCTCCCTTCGTCCTTTCTTCCCTCCCTCTCACCCTCTCATCATCACTCTCTCCTCTCGTCCTTTTTTCCCTCCCTCGCCCCCTCGCATCATCACTCTCTCCTCCTTTCGTACTTTCTTCCCTCCCTCTCACCCTCTCATCATCACTCTCTCCTCCCTTCGTCGTTTCTTCTCCCCCTCTCACCCTCTCATCATCACTCTCTCCTCCCTTCGTCCTTTCTTCCCTCCCTCTCACCCTCTCATCATCACTCTCTCCTCCCTTCGTCGTTTCTTCCCTCCCTCTCACCCTCTCATCATCACTCTCTCCTCCTTTCGTACTTTCTTCCCTCCCTCTCACCCTCTCATCATCACTCTCTCCTCCTTTCGTCCTTTCTTCCCTCCCTCTCACCCTCTCATCATCACTCTGTTCGCCTTCGCTTCTTTTTTCCCTCCCTCTCTCCCTCTCATCATCACTCTCTCCTCCTTTCGCCGTTTCTCCCCTCCCTCTCACCCTCTCATCATCACTCTCTCCTCCTTTCGTCGTTTCTTCCCTCCCTCTCACCCTCTCATCATCACTCTCTCCTCCTTTCGTCCTTTCTTCCCTCCCTCTCACCCTCTCATCATCACTCTCTCCTCCCTTCGTACTTTCTTCCCTCCCTCTCACCCTCTCATCATCACTCTCTCCTCCCTTCGTACTTTCTTCCCTCCCTCTCACCCTCTCATCATCACTCTCTCCTCCTTTCGTCCTTTCTTCCCTCCCTCTCACCCTCTCATCATCACTCTCTCCTCCCTTCGTACTTTCTTCCCTCCCTCTCACCCTCTCATCATCACTCTCTCCTCCTTTCGTCCTTTCTTCCCTCCCTCTCACCCTCTCATCATCACTCTCTCCTCCCTTCCGCCCGTCTTCCCTCCCTCTAACCCTCTCTCATCACTCTCCTCCCTCGTCTTTCTTCCCTCCCTCTCACCCTCTCATCATCACTCTCTCCTCCTTTCGTCTTTTCTTCCCCCCTCTCACCCTCTCATCATCACTCTCTCCTCCCTTCGTCTTCTCTTCTCCTCCCTCTCTCTCCCTCTCCTCCACTCTCTCCTCCTCTTCTCACCTCTCTCCTTCCCTTCCCTCCTCTCACCCCTCATCATCACTCTCTCCTCCCTCCGTCTTCTTCTCCCTCCCTCTCACCCTCTCGTCATCACTCTCCAGTCGCTTCCTAC
>NW_028234409.1:42471896-42479396 GCF_977035675.1 Penaeus japonicus
GGAAAGAAGAAAACAAAATAATAGTCACGATTTTTTTTTTTTTTTTTCAAAAATACCCATTTTGAACGTGATCTATGGCCCACGAGAAAACAGAAACATCAAAATCCCTCGCAAGAAATCTTGCAAGATTTCTTTCCTCTTTTTCACATTGGCCCCTTGTTTAAATCAGGTTTATTTTATCGTCTTGAATCCCCAATTTAGCGCCGGGCTGACGGTGTGTCTACCAAATCGAAGGAGGAATTCGCACGGACGAAATACGACGAAGCGGACGAAAACCGGTGGATTTTCTCCGTCCTGATTCCTCGCAGCCATCGCGGACAGACGTGCAATGGGACGTACGAAAGCATCGAATCATTTGATATATAAAGGGAAATTAATTCCTTTCCATTTTACCTGCCGGGAGACTGGGAGGTATTACCATGGGAATCACGAAGTGTTATTAGCGGTGACAGATGAGGGTATGCGTGCGTACTGATAGAATTAGTGATGCGAGGAAGGTTATGAGGGAAAAATAATAATTCCGAAATTATTTGAACTGTTCGAGTTCGGTGAGTTTCGTGCGGCTAAGTGGTTGAGATATTGTTGCCAAGGTTACGATGCTTCCCCTGGCTCGCTCGCTGTCAATTTTCTAGAAATGTGGCCATGATTCGGATATCATTTATCCATAGATTAATTGTAAGGCCATCTCGACGTGCCGTGGATAATATACGGCCGCTGACATTATCCAGAAGGATTCGCCAGCCTGTCAGAACGGAGGCGCGGTCATTGTTTTCCCTGTCATCAAGTACGCTATGTTTTGTGTTTAAAGGCAAAACCGCTCGAGGAGTTTCAAAAACGCGCGAAACAAAAATAAAACGTCGAGTCAGTTGAGGGAAAAATTCGGTCATTTAATGGATTGCGTTTATCCTCTCCGGGCGAGCTCCTCTCTGTGACGTACCTCCCCTTAACGTACAGAGCTGACGGCGCTAAATACACTTTCAGACATACACACGCACACGCCCACCGACAAACAGAGACGGACACGCACATACGCACGCACGCCAACAGAGACGGACACGCGTACGTACATACGCACGCACTCACACGCCCACCGCCCGACCCATCACCTCCGTACGCACATACGCACACACACACGCACAGGGCGGATGCACTTACGCACGCACAAACACCCATTACAAAACATTATGTTCACGTACGCGCGCAATTAAGCTCTTCCGAGGATGATGAGAAAGGTTATTACGCAATCTTTCAATAGAAGGAACAAGGGTTGTTGTAGTGTGTGGTTAATAAAGGTGATATTTGTATATAAGGAAGGCTGCAACGACCTTCGTGCGGCAATATACAATGAATTGAACGGCTTCCCCCCCTCTCGCCCCCCCATATCTACCAATCTTTCTACCCCATCTTACCAACCCTGTAACTTAACAAAGTACATCTTTAACGTTGTCTCAACAATGACACTTGATATTATCCAAGTAAAAAATGACCTGACCATGGCACTGATGCCTCCTCTCTCCCTCGAGTGCCATCGGTCACCTCTCGTGGGAGTTGACCAGTGTGCCTCGAGGTTGAGGTGAATAATTTGGTGTGTTTTTTGTTCTGTTATTCTTGTTTTGTTTGTTTTTTATTCTGGGGGAGCGGGGGGTTAGGTTGTTTTGGCGGTTTGTTGCGTGCTAGATTTGGCCTTTTTATTATTGTTTGTGAGTTATCTTTGTTGTTTTCTTTTGTTTGGTTGACGTTTTCGGTTGACAAGATGTAAGAATCTCTCACTCTCTCTCTCTATCTATATCTATATCTGTGTGTGTGTGTGTGTGTATGTGTGTGTGAGTGTGTGTGATTGTTTGTGTCTGTTTCTTTATATGTCTGCATATATTTATATATATATATATACATACATACATACATACATACATATATATATATATATATATATATATATATATATATATATGTGTGTGTGTGTGTGTGTGTGTGTGTGTGTGTGTGTATCTATATCATATGGATATTTTCTTTATAGTTTTCTATGATTTTATACATCTGTTAATTTTGTGTATGTGCGAAAATACATTTATTCAATTCATAATTATTTTTAGTCATTATATTACGATAATGATGATAATATGTATCATGACAATGATTATAACAATGATGATAATAATGTTAAGGTAAATGATAATGCTAATAATTACGATGATAATCCTAGTAACTAAGGATGAGATTAATCCTAATGATAATAACCGCTAATTACCGTGTCAAGTGAAGTAACCATTATTAGAAACAAAAAAAAGTTGAAAGCTGAAAAAGACATGCTATTAACCTAAAAAAAAAAAATCGATCTGAAATGATTCCTTACTTCCTTAAGGTTGAAAAAAATAGTCATTAGGCGAAGTATCACTTACAAAAAGATATCGATTTTTTTTTTACAATCTTTTTCTTACTTAAAGATTTCTTTTCATTTTGATTAGATGAGAGGGATATATTTTTTTCTTATCATCGGTTGATTGTAAACTTTAGTTATATTTCCCTCTATTTCCCTTTCTCTCGATTTTTTTTATTATTTTTTTTTAAATTCGAAAAAGGCTAACCTTTAGAGGTTTTCATTCCGTCGTTGTTCCTGCATGACGTCAGTAATTTCTTTTTTTTTTCTTACAGAGAAGGAAATCACAGCAGTAGTCATCACCATAGCAACCGCTCGAACTGTTGTTTGCCTCCTAGTGCAATGCTAAATCATTTTATTTAGAGAGGGAAAAATGAGTGGCTAAATTGGCTCCATAGTCTTCGATTCTAGCATTTCTCGCTATCCACGCAAAAGCTCCTTGTGCGTTGCGTTTATGTCGCTCGATAATCTAGCAGTAGACCCCTGCTACACACACTTAACACCTGGCGTCCTTTGTTTCACCGCGAGTGTGAAGCACTTAATTCGCCCGATAGGTGTCGATTCGAACACTTTCCGCTTTAAGTATTACGGTATCTTGAGTCCTCATGGTCGAAAGCACTTTATTCTCCCGAGTCCTCAATTCTTACACTTATTGCTACATACACTGACCAATAGGCATTCTATGTTTTAACTCGGCTGTGTGTATAGCTTAATTCGCTCGATAGTCTTTGGATCTAGCACTTTTCGCTGTATATTATTGAGATCTGTCTTCTTTTCTTAGCGTGTCTCAGGCAATAGTGTGTGTATGTGTGTATGTGTGTATTTGTATGTGTTCGCGCGCGCATGTGTTTGAGAATATAGCACTTAATTCATTCGGTAATCTTCATTTCTAGCACTTTTCGCTACATACACTTCTTAACATCTGGCAACCTCTGTTTTAACGTGTTAAGCTTCAGTTACTTATCGTACATCTGACATCCGCTTTGCAAGCTATTGAAGCCAATGTTGAGATGATTGCAAAGATAATATGTGCTTGAAGCTCTTGTGAATGTTTGTAGATAAATAAAGTTTCATTTCTGTTCAAACACCATTTTTATCTTCTTTTGGTGGATGTGCAAGTAAATATTTGAAGATGATAATGGTGTTTTTTCCCTTTTCTTTTTTAATTCATACAATATAGGAGGCACTGTCATTGCCTTTCCCTTCTGGTAAGAATATATAGAGATTTGATAGATAAAGATGAATTATTGTTAGGAGATAAACTGTCCTCAGGTCAGACCCTAAATAATTTTTGAGTCGAATTTTATATTGATTTGTACAAATAACAGCCGATCTCGCCTTTGATGAGAGGTTAGGTTCTCGTAATTTACATTCTCACTGTACATAAATGCATATATATATATTTATTTATAGATATATGTACATACTTATATACAGTATATATATTATTACTGCCTAACCTTTTCCCAAGACAAGACGCACTTCACTTACAGTAACATCGTTGCAAAGCTGTTTTGAGAAATTGCACAAGACAGCGAAGGTCCATTGCATAATTTTAAACCAAAATGAATATCACAGAACACGCGCTTGTCCATGAATAATAATAACACAGCCTTCATTCGTCTGTGAAATATTGGTCGCAGTTACTAATTAGGCACCGCAACGGGTATCAACTAAAAATAATTCAGAGAGAGAGAGAGAGAGAGAGAGAGAGAGAGAGAAAGAAAGAAAGAAAGATAAAAAGATAACAAAAACGAGGTAGAGAGGGAGAGAGAGAGAAAAAAAATCGAAACTGGAATGAGAATAATTACAATAACACAAAATATAATCCAAAAGGAAGGTTGTTATGAGTAGTGATTTTTTTTTACTGGCAAGGGATTGGAACTCTCATTCTCCTAACCGCACCATCACCCCCCCCCCCCGCCCCCTCTTGTGGGTTACCAGAACTTCACTCGAAAAAAAAAAGTTAATAAAGAATTTGAATTTGAACGTGATGAAGATCCTAGTCTACAGTTGCTCCTTCCCCCAACTTTCAAACACTGAGCGATTACATGTGACACTGAGTGGATTATCGTTCTTTTGCAGAATGTTTGACGAGATCTTACAGCGGGGTGAAGGCTTCTGAACGTTTTTCTAAGGGAACGAACGAAGGAAAAGCGAACAGCCGGTTTGTTTCGGAGATTATTTGTATACACACCGCTCAGGAGGTCAGCAATGTGAACTTGGCTTATAACATTTGTTTTGGACCTCTTTAATTGGGATTTTTCCCTCTTGCTCTTCTTGTTTTCTCTCTTTCTCTTCTCTTTAGGTCTCTTTTCTATTCGTTTCTTTTTCTTTTTTTTTTCTCTCTCTCTCCCTTTCTTCAGATTCGAAAGTGAGTCGTTTAAGCGAGAGGGAAAGTGAGCTGAAATTCTTTTTTTTTTTCTTTTTTACTTTAATAGTAATACTAAAACAATTTTGGAAAAACAAGCGAGGAGGAGAAACCGTGTGCGAAGGCAAGGCGAGAGACGCGGGGGGGTTGGGTGAGGGGGGGGGGAGGGAGGGGGAGATTGCATGCATGGTGGGGAGAAGAGGGTGGGTGGGCGACGGGAACGAGTGGGGGGGGGGGTAGGAAAGGGTTGCAAGCACACAGCCTCTGCATTCACCGGCTAACGTCTCATGGGCCTTCTTTAAAAGTGTCATGAAAGTCGACGGTCATGTCTTTAAGAAACAGGAGAGAGAGAAAGAGAAGTCGTTTGAGGTGCCTCTCTCTGCCTCTCTCTCTCTCTCTCTCTCTCTCTCTCTCTCTCTCTCTCTCTCTCTCTCTCTCTCTCTCTCTCTCTCTCTCTCTCTCTCTCTCTCTCTCTCTCTCTCTCTCTCTCTCTCTCTCTCTCTCTCTCTCGCTCGCTCTCTCGTGTAACGTTTTCTTTGACGCATCATCTTCAATCGATTATTTTCTTTCTTTCTTCTCATTTTCTTTATTTTCGGAGGGTGGGGGGGTGAAGGGAGGAGGGGTGTTGGGAGAGGGGGGCGGGGGGACGGCTTCCGCGAAATCTCTCTCTGGGCTTTTGTTGACTTCTGACGTGTTGCTGATGGTAGGTTAGGTTTGCCTGCTTTTTTTTTTCTCTCTCTATCCCTTTCTTTCTTTCTGTATTTCTAATTGGTGTAACTCTATTAGAGCATTCTCTCTCTCTCTCTCTCTCTCTCTCTCTCTCTCTCTCTCTCTCTCTCTCTCTCTCTCTCTCTCTCTCTCTCTCTCTCTCTCTCTCTCTCTCTCTCTCTCTCTCTTGAAAAGGTATTCACTCCCATTTTGCAATTATGAACGTTCTGCAATATCCGGTGCTTCCCGGTTAAAACGATTTTCCGTGAGAAAAACTTCAGATTTTTCCCCCTCACTGGTGACAACTGGTATTGACTCTTACATATTAAAATCACCCCAAGCGTTAATTAGAAATTACCCAGATAATCCGATAATGTCGATTACATGCTTTGATTAACTTATGATTAATCTTGTTTTTCGTGTTGATCTTCGATTTATAATTATTGTTATTATCATTATTTTTGGTGGGGTGTGGATGGGGTTAACAGATGGTGGTATAAGTATTATTTACCCAGTTGTTTCGAAATTGAAATGGTGTAAATTCGTGGAATATTTAAACTTGTTCACATCGTTCTAAATACCCGTAAAATGAACTTCGGGATATGATGTTCGTCTCCTCTCTCTCTCTCTCTCTTCCCCCCTCCCTCTCCCTCTCCCTCTCCCCGTAATCCTCCCTCCCTACGTGTCTCCCATTCTCTCTCTCTCGCTCTCTCTCCTTTTTTTATGACCGTGCGTACCATAGATACCATCAGCGGGCGATGAGCGGCGCGAGCGAGGGCGAATCAACACACCAAACAAAGACCCAGCAAGTTCCTCTCAGGATGATGAGGTCACGAGAAGTTGTTGAATAAAGAGGGCCAGTCACCACATGCGCCTAACCAAGTAGGGAAATGGCCTTCATGCCACAGAACGCTGTAATATATTCAACTTGGGCTTTAAGTTTGTTATAAAGTTGTAGTTTGCGAGGCAGTTAAGAGATTCCCTTCCCCCCGAAGTTATGGCGGAGGATAAAGGTACACAATACGTCGCTAAGGCTCGTCTGGCGTTCTTTCGAGATATGATTATCTGTCTTGCTCGCTCGTTGGGATTAGCTCTGACTGGCCCCAAATAACACATGAGTCGTTAAAAACCAGTTCTCTAAAACTGTCTCCGATCTGCTTTGCTGTCGCTGTTAGATTCTGTAATAGCTCTCTGCTTGTTCTTTATTTTCCCGCTGGCGGTTGCTATTTCGCTATTACTTGTGGTGTTTTATGGCTGTTTATGCTATAAGTCTTGGTGCTCGGACCGTTTCTCTGATACTGGCGGTGTGTTTTATGTTGTTCGATGTTGTTTAACTTCTGTTATTGTTTTGCAAAACTTTTCGATTATTCTACTGTGTGTCGATTGCGAATTGCGATGTAGTTTATTTGGAAAGGTGTGATACACCGTTTCTTTTGATATGATGATTAAAATAATTCAGATTATGATAAGCAAAAAAAAAAAAAATCACAACATAAATACATAAGGATTAAATATATTCGCATGGTAAAAGAAATAGAAGAATTAAAGAAAACGCAAAGTAGTCAGATAGAACGGCATGCACAGACACAGCAATTATACAACAGAGCATGACAGCCATGGTTTAGAAAGAGCGTGCATGGGAAACAACTTGACGTACTGTAGATTATCATCTCGACGCAGGAGACAAGAGCTATTAAAAGGGAAATGCAAGTGAGTCAGAAAGATACAATGTGTTAGTAATGGAAAAAAGGGTGATGAGTAACTTAGGAAGGAGAATTGGTTGAGTCAGATAACGATACTGAATAAGTTGTAGAGAAGGGTTAAAGTGAGCAAGAAGGGCTGAATGAGTAACCTAGGCAGCCGTATTAATTTAAACAAAAAAAAAGGCAATGACTAAGTTAGAAGGAAGCATTAGTTGATTCATGAGGACGCGGTGAATAACTCTGGAAGAAGTCCAGCGTAAGTTATTACTCATGAATAAACGGAGGGTTGAAAATCACTGAGTCATAACACACGAGGCAGAATATTGAGTAAGTCTGAACTG
>NW_028234409.1:42516896-42524396 GCF_977035675.1 Penaeus japonicus
AAAATGGTGTCACGTTTCACTAGATGCCCCAAAAATGGTGTCACGTTTCACTAGATGCCCCAAAATGGTGTCACGTTTCACTAGATGCCCCAAAATGGTGTTACGTTTCACTAGATTCCCCCAAAATTGTCACATGTCACAACATGACTTACATATGGTGTCACTCATTACTAGCAAGCCTTTATCACCAGATGTCACGCAGACGGTCTCCCAGATGGTATCACACGTCACCAGCTGTCTCTCAGATGGTCTCGTACGACAAAGTTGTCACACAGATGGTATCACACGTCACCAGCTGTCTCTCAGATGGTCTCGTACGTCAAAGCTGCCACACAGATGGCCTAACACGTCACCAGTTGTCTTTCAGATGGTCTCGTCTACAAATATACCAAACAGATGGTTTCACACGTCACCAGCTGTCTCCCAGATGGTTTCGTACGTTAAAGCTGTCACACAGATGCCTCACACGTTACCAGCTGTCTTTCAGATGGTTTCGTACGTTAAAGTTGTCGCACAGATGGTCTTACACGTCACCAGCTGTCTTCCAGATGGTCTCACACGTCACCAGCTGTCTCTCAGATGGTCTCGTACGACAAATCTGCCACACAGGTGGTCTCACACGTCACCAGCTGTCTCTCAGATGGTCTCGTACGACAAAGCTGCCACACAGATGGCCTCACACATCACCAGCTGTCTCTCAGATGGTTTCGTACGACAAAGCTGCCACACAGATAGTTTCACACGTCACCAGCTGTCTCTCAGATGGTCTCATACGACAAAGCTGCCACACAGATGGTCTCACACGTCACCAGCTGTCTCTCAGATGGTTTCGTACATTAAAGCTCCCACGCAGATGGCCTCACACGTCACCAGCTGTCTCAGATGGTTTCGTACGACAAAGCTGCCATACAGATGGTCTCACACGTCACCAGCTGTCTCTCAGATGGCCTTGTACGTCAAAGCTGCCACACAGATGGTCTCACAGGTCACCAGCTGTCTCTCAGATGGTTTCGTACGTCAAAGCTGCCACACAGATGGTCTCACACGTCACCAACTGTCTCTCAGATGGTCTCGTACGACAAAGCTGCCACACAGATGGTCTCACACGTAACCAACTGTCTCTCAGATGGTCTCGTACGACAAAGCTGCCACACAGATGGTCTCACACGTCACCAGCTGTCTCTCAGATGGTCTCGTACGACAAAGCTGCCACACAGATGGTCTCACACGTCACCAGCTGTCTCTCAGATGGTCTCGTACGACAAAGCTGCCACACAGATGGTCTCACACGTAACCAGCTGTCTCTCAGATGGTCTCGTACGACAAAGCTGCCACACAGATGGTTTCACATGTCACTAGCTGTCTCTCAGATGGCCTCGTACGTCAAAGCTGCCACTCAGTTGGCCTCACACGTCATCAGCTGTCTGTCAGATGGTCTCGTCGACAAATATACCAAACAGATGGTTTCACACGTCACCGGCTGTCTCTCAGATGGTCTCGTACGTCATAGCTGCCACACAGATGGCCTCACACGTCACCTGCTGTCACCCAGGTGGTCTAGTACGACAAATATACCAAATAGATGGTTTCACACGTAACTAGCTGTCTCTCAGATGGTCTAGTATGACAAACCTACTACACAGATGGTCTCACACGTCACCATCTGTCACCCAGGTGGTCTCGCACGGCAAACCTACCACACAGATGGTCTCACACGTCACCATCTGTCACTCAGGTGGTCTCGCAAGACAAACCTACCACACAGATGGTCTCACACGTCACCATCTGTCACCCAGGTGGTCTCGCACGACAAACCTACCACACAGATGGTCTCACACGTCACCATCTGTCACCCAGGTGGTCTCGCACGACAAACCTACCACACAGATGGTCTCACGTCACCATCTGTCACCCAGGTGGTCTCGCACGACAAACCTGCCACACAGATGGTCTCACACGTCACCAGCTGTCACCCAGGTGGTCTCGCAAGACAAACCTACTACACAGATGGTCTCACACGTCACCATCTGTCATCCAGGTGGTCTCGCGCGACAAACCTCCCACACAGATGGTCTCACACTTCCCCAAATGATCTCAAAGCCTAAACGATACATTTTTTTCTCTCTCCACAGATGGTTACGTTGAAGCTTCTGCGCCTTCTGCAAGAGAACGACCATCACAGACCACTCCTTGTGCACGGGTTCTCTGTTGGTGCGTACGTGTTTTCGGAAGCCATGGTCCACGTACGTAAAATATGTCTATTTTTTATGGTTTCTTGTTTCTTCTTCTTCTTCTCTTCTCTTCATCATTGTTTTTGTTGTTGTTGTTGTTAGGTAAGCGCGTATTTGTTATTGTCGTTGATGTCATTGTTGTATTTTTGTTGTTTATGTTGTTATAAGTATTATTGTTGTTATTATTATCATCATCATTATTATTGTTATTATCATCATTATGATTGTCATTATTAGTATTACTATTTTAATTTGTATTGCAGTAAATCTTAAATATTTTTTTTGTTATGATACTGGTAAAATCATAAATATTTCTAATTATTCTAATGAGTATTTCTAAGTTATTGGTCCTAAATATTTTTTAAATTGTTTTTCTAATGAAAGACGTATTAAGCTTATTAATTTGTAATCAAACTGTAATGCATCATTCGTCTACCGTGATTATATTATTTCTGTATTTATGTATATATGTGTAATATATATATATATATATATATATATATATATATATATATATATATATATATATATATATATATATATATACATATATATACATATATACATATTATCATATCACAAACACACACACACACACACACACACACACACACACACACACACACACACACACACACACACACACACACACACACACACACACACACACACACACACATACACACACACACACACACATACACACACACACACACACACACAAACACACACACACACACACACACACACACACACACACACACACACACACACACACACACACACACACACACACACACACACACACACACACACACACAGACACAGAGACAGAGACAGAGATAGAGACAGAGATAGAAACAGAAATAGAGACAGAGACAGAGACAGAGACAGAGATAGAGACAGAGACAGAGATAGAGACAGAGACAGAGACAGAGATAGAGACAGAGATAGAGACAGAGACAGAGACAGAGACAGAGACAGAGACAGAGACAGAGATAGAGACAGAGACAGAGATAGAGACAGATAGAGACAGATGCAGAAACCGAGACAGAGACAGAGATAGAGTCAGATATAGAGACAGAGACAGAGATACAGACAGAGATAGAGACAGATGCAGAAACCGAGACAGAGACAGAGATAGAGTCAGATATAGAGACAGAGACAGAGATAGAGACAGAAATAGAGACAGAGATATAGACAGAGATAGGGACAGAGACAGAGACAGAGACAGAGATAGAGATAGAGACAGAGACAGAGATAGAGCGAGAGAGACAGAGATAGAGACTGAGATATAGATAGAGACAGAGACAGATACAAAGATAGAGATAAAGACAGAGACAGAGACAGAGATAGGGACATAGACAGAGTTAGAGAGAGAGAGAGAGAGACAGAGACAGAGACAGAGACAGAGACAGAGATAGAGGCAGAGATAGGGACAGAGACAGAGACGGAGACAGAGATAGGACAGAGACAGAGACAGAGATAGAGACAGAGAAGGACAGAGATAAGACAGAGATAGAGGCAGAGATAGGGACAGAGACAGAGATAGGGACAGAGAGAGAGACAGAGATAGGGACAGAGACAGAGACAGAGACAGAGACAGAGATAGAGACGGAGGTAGGGACAGCGACAAAAGAAGAGACAGAGACAGGCACAAGAGACACAGAGAGAGAGATAAGGAAAGAGAAGACAGAGAAGAGAAGATAGAGAGGACAGAGACAGAGTTAGAGAGAGAGAGATAAGACAGAGACAGAGACAGAGACAAGAGATAGAGACACAGAGACACAGATAAAGCGAACAACCAGAGATAGAGACAGAGATAGGGACAGAGACAGAGACAGAGATAGGGACAGAGACAGAGACAGAGATAGGGACAGAGACAGAGACAGAGATAGAGACAGAGATAGGGACAGAGACAGAGACAGAGATAGGGACAGAGACAGAGACAGAGATAGGGACAGAGACAGAGACAGAGACAGAGATAGAGATAGAGACAGAGATAGGGACAGAGACAGAGACAGAGATAGGGACAGAGACAGAGACAGAGATAGGGACAGAGAAAGAGACAGAGATAGTAGGGACAGAGACAGAGACAGAGATAGAGACAGAGATAGGGACAGAGACAGAGACAGAGATAGGGACAGAGACAGAGACAGAGATAGGGACAGAGACAGAGACAGAGATAGAGACAGAGATAGGGACAGAGACAGAGACAGAGATAGAGACAGAGATAGGGACAGAGACAGAGACAGAGATAGGGACAGAGACAGAGACAGAGATAGAGACAGAGATAGGGACAGAGACAGAGACAGAGATAGGGACAGAGACAGAGACAGAGATAGGGACAGAGACAGAGACAGAGATAGGGACAGAGACAGAGACAGAGATAGGGACAGAGACAGAGACAGAGACAGAGACAGAGATAGAGACAGAGATAGGGACAGAGACAGAGACAGAGATAGGGACAGAGACAGAGACAGAGATAGGGACAGAGACAGAGATAGGGACAGAGACAGAGACAGCGAAAGACAGAGATAGAGACAGAGACAGAGACAGAGACAGAGACAGAGACAGACAGAGAGAGAGACAGAGACAGAGATAGAGACAGAGATAGGGACAGAGACAGAGACAGAGACAGAGATAGAGACAGAGATAGGGACAGAGACAGAGACAGAGATAGAGACAGAGATAGGGACAGAGACAGAGACAGAGATAGGGACAGAGACAGAGACAGAGATAGAGACAGAGATAGGGACAGAGACAGAGACAGAGATAGAGACAGAGATAGGGACAGAGACAGAGACAGAGATAGGGACAGAGATAGGGACAGAGACAGAGGTAGGGACAGAGACAGAGACAGAGATAGGGACAGAGAAAGAGACAGAGATAGGGACAGAGACAGAGACAGAGATAGGGACAGAGACAGAGACAGAGATAGAGACAGAGACAGAGACAGAGAGAGAGAGACAGAGAGAGGGACAGACAGAGACAGAGAGAGGGACAGACAGAGACAGAGAGAGGGACAGACAGAGACAGAGAGAGGGACAGACAGAGACAGAGAGAGGGACAGACAGAGACAGAGAGAGGGACAGACAGAGACAGAGAGAGGGACAGACAGAGACAGAGAGAGGGACAGACAGAGACAGAGAAGAGAGGGACAGACAGAGACAGAGATAGGGACAGAGACAAAGACAGAGAGAGAGACAGAGAGAGGGACAGAGAAAGAGACAGAGATAGGGACAGAGACAGAGACAGAGATAGGGACAGAGACAGAGACAGAGATAGAGACAGAGACAGAGACAGAGACAGAGACAGACAGAGAGAGAGACAGAGACAGAGATAGAGACAGAGATAGGGACAGAGACAGAGACAGAGACAGAGATAGAGACAGAGATAGGGACAGAGACAGAGACAGAGATAGAGACAGAGATAGGGACAGAGAGAATGGGACAGAGACAGAGACAGAGATAGGACAGAACAGAGACAGAGATAGAGACAGATAGGACAGAGACAGAGACAGAGATAGGGACAGAGACGATAGACAGAGACAGTGAAGATGGACAGAGAGACAGACAGACAGAGACAGAGACAAAGATACAAAGACAGACAGAGATAGAGACAGATAGAGAAAGAGACAGAAATTCAAAGACAGACAGACAGACAGACAGATAGAGAGACAGAGATAGGGACAGAGATAGGGACAGAGACAGAGACAGAGATAGAGACAGAGATAGGGACAGAGACAGAGACAGAGATAGGGACAGCGACAGACAGAGACAGAGAAGGGACAGGAGACAGAGACAGACAGAGACAGAAGGGACAGAGAGACAATACAGAGATAGGGACAGAGACAGACAGAAGAGACAGAGATGACAGAGACAGAGACAGAGACAAGATAGGGACAGAGACAGAGACAGAGATAGGGAAGGACAGAGACAGAGATAGAGACAGAGATAGGACAGAGACAGAGACAGAGATCGGACAGAGACAGAGATAGAGAGACAGAGACAGAGATAGAGAGAGAGGACAGAACAGAGATAGGGACAGAGACAGAGGCAGAGACAGAGACAGAGACAGAGACAGAGACAGAGACAGAGACAGAGATAGGGACAGAGACAGAGACAGAGATAGGGACAGAGACAGAGACAGAGATAGGGACATAGACAGAGTTAGAGAGAGAGAGAGAGACAGAGACAGAGACAGAGACAGAGATAGAGGCAGAGATAGGGACAGAGACAGAGATAGGGACAGAGACAGAGACAGAGATAGGGACAGAGACAGAGACAGAGATAGGGACAGAGACAGAGACAGAGATAGAGACAGAGACAGAGACAGAGACAGAGACAGAGACAGACAGAGAGAGAGACAGAGACAGAGAGAGAGACAGAGACAGAGACAGAGATAGGGACAGAGACAGAGACAGAGATAGGGACAGAGACAGAGACAGAGATAGGGACAGAGACAGAGACAGAGATAGGGACAGAGACAGAGACAGAGATAGGGACAGAGACAGAGACAGAGATAGGGACAGAGACAGAGACAGAGATAGGGACAGAGACAGAGACAGAGATAGGGACAGCGACAGAGACAGAGATAGAGACAGAGATAGGGACAGAGACAGAGACAGAGATAGGGACAGCGACAGAGACAGAGATAGAGACAGAGATAGGGACAGAGACAGAGACAGAGATAGGGACAGAGACAGAGACAGAGATAGGGACAGAGACAGAGACAGAGATAGGGACAGAGACAGAGACAGAGATAGGGACAGAGACAGAGACAGAGATAGGGTCAGAGACAGAGACAGAGATAGGGACATAGACAGAGATAGATAGAGAGAGAGAGAGAGAGAGAGAGAGAGAGACAGAGATAGGGACATAGACAGAGATAGAGAGACACAGAGACAGAGACAGAGATAGAGACAGAGATAGAGACAGAGACAGAGATAGGGACATAGACAAAGATAGAGATAGAGACAGAGACATACAAAGACAGAGATAGAGAAAGAGATAGAGACAGAGATAGAGATAGAGACAGAGACATACAAAGACAGAGATAGAGAAAGAGATAGAGACAGAGATAGAGATAGAGACAGAGATAGAAACAGAGACAGAGACAAAAACGGAGACAGGGAAAGAGACAGACAGAGAGAGTAAGAGTGTCTGTATACATACACATAGACGCATCCTTACCCCGCCAGATGATGAAGAACAGGCGTGAGTTCGGTTCCCTCCCGGAGCGGTTCGTGGGACAGGTGTGGGACTGC
>NW_028234409.1:42529396-42536896 GCF_977035675.1 Penaeus japonicus
ACCAGGACACAATTCAGAAATGCACATCATCTCCCCTTTGAATACTCCTCCCCCCCTTCCCATTAACCCCCTTCCCTCTTCTCAAGTCCACCAGTCCTCCCTTACCCTTAAGCCCCTTCTCCCCTACTCCCCCACCCTCACCCCCACCCATCGCCTCTGGGTGAGCGTGACCCCCCAAACAGCTAACCTGACCTCCCTCTCTCTCTCTCTCTCTCTCTCTCTCTCTCTCTCTCTCTCTCTCTCTCTCTCTCTCTCTCTCTCTCTCTCTCTCTCTCTCTCTCTCTCTCGCCCGCTCGTCCCTCCCTTCGTCAATAAGGTTTAAAAGAGAAAAAATAAAATGAAAAAAGTACAGAGACCTCCTGCCGTTGCTGTGAGGATGGGGGGGGGAGTGGGGAAGGGGGTGTGGGTGTGTAGAGCGGGGAGGGGGGTGGGAGGAGTGGGGAGGCAGACAGGGGTTTGCCTCAGGCTGTGAGAGTATGCAACGTGCATCAGGTGGAGAGAGACAACCGGGCCAGCATTGCATAGCCCGGGGACATTTGGGATAAAGACATTGAGAAAAGCTGATTTTAGCATTTTCTTCCCTATTTCGAGGGAATTTTGAATTTCTCTTCCGCGTCTAGTTTTGGGAATTATTCGATGTTCCACTTGTAATTTCTCAACGGAAAAAAAAAAAACGTTGCGGTAAGAGAAAGAGGTATAAAAAAAAACCTACTCACGTCACACACACACATCTAAACTGACACGCCCAAAGACCAAAGAGTATTTAAGTACAAAATTACATATGAAGAGTGAAGAAACTTGGAAAAAAACGCACCCCACCGAACTGACCGCGCACAGCTTAAAAAAAAATCGATCGCCCTTGAACAAAAGAAGCGTAACAGAAACAGTATTATGATAAAAATTCTCTCGTGTTTCGGAGACATGCGTGGCTCTTGCTGTCTTCCAAAAAAGTTTTAAGTGCGAGATAGTTTTAGTCTCAGATCACTCCGGAGATAAGCTCTCTTGTTATTTTAAAGGTGAACAAACTTCGGTGTACTTATTCAGATTGAATGAATCGGGCTTTAGAACTTCGCTGTTCTAAAGAAAGGAATGTTTTAATGAGAGAGAGAAAGGGTAACTGGGAATAAATACGTTGTTAATGGACGTATATGTAAAGATAACCGCCTTCGGTTATTGATAAAAAAAAAATAGAGTACGGATAAAGATAACATAATCCCTTATAAATAAGTAATGGGGGGTTGACGCATCCAGTAAGCATTAATCTCTTTAAACAAGTATTATAACAAAAATGTATATATTCTCCTTAACAAGTCACATGGGTATTTCCCTTCTTGAGTTGCCAATTCGCACAAACAATTTCAGTGACTAGCGCCTCGGATGTCGAAAGGCGATTTTTGTTTTACCTTGAAATAAC
This sequence comes from Penaeus japonicus, assembly GCF_977035675.1. Classification (NCBI taxonomy): domain Eukaryota; kingdom Metazoa; phylum Arthropoda; class Malacostraca; order Decapoda; family Penaeidae; genus Penaeus; species Penaeus japonicus. The sequence goes on from NW_028234409.1 coordinate 42,530,811, forward strand.
TTCGGCTGTTGGACAGATGTTCTTGTATCCGTCTAATTTCGGGATACCTGTTTGAGAGTCGGGCTTAATTTCAGCTTCTTGGACTCCTTGGATGTTACTATATTTCCATTGCTTTTTGGCGTTTGAAGGATTGCAATTAATTCATCTCCGGAATACCAAGTGAGAGGGGTAGACACAGAGAGAGAATCATGCATACTAGACCCAACTGTTCATCCCCAAATATTAGTGTCATGTGTCAGTAAAGAGACGTGTTTGAATAATAAAAAAGAGAAGGAGAGAGGGAAGCAGCAGCAGCAACAACTAGCGAACAACAAATTCAACCAGAAAAAAATTATCTCCATCCGGCAAAAAATAAAGGTGGTTATGGCAACACTGTGCTCTCACCGTGGAGGAGGTACGTGCCTAAAGGTAGCCGTCCCGCCCAATACACCACGCACATGTCCGCTGCCAAACTTTACATTTGTTATAAATTTCTCACAGCGTTTAAACTCGGCATAAAATTGAGGAGGAATAAATATATAAAGACTACGTGCTATCTCTTCTTTCTCCTTATCTTGGAACAGATATGGAATATTCTCTTTCCTCTTTTCAATTATATTTGTGCTCGTTTCCCCACTTCCCATCATCTTGGTTGCCGAAAATTGGACTAAATTTCTTCGCTCGACATTCCGTTAACGCTATAGATTAAATCACGTTACGAAGACGTATATTGGAGGCGCTGTTAAAGTAGTGGAGGTCACTAACTAAAGGATAAGAGATTTACCTTTACCACTTGACTTGCTTCGAACACAATGACTTCTGTTTGTGTGACATATTTACTAATTAATGCCTTATTTATAGGACAGTTTGTTTCACATTTTTTCACAATATCTTGTATTGTGACTATGTGTATTTGTCTCCAATTATGACGATTAATTATCCATACGCATTTAACGGAATTCAAATTCGCATTTGTAACGATTTCCATAAATACATTTTTTCCGGTATCGCTGCAATGATATTTACATAGCATGACAGCTGAGCATTGAGCTGTAATCAAGTAATCATTAAACTTATGTAAGTTTAACTTTAGGTCTGAACTCGAAGGAAAGGATAACAAATAAATATGAATATGATAAAGCTGGTGACTTTATGCAGAATAATCACAACCCTCAGAGATCTTGCATTTGATATCTGCTTGGCCGATGAATAAAAATAAGATGGCAGACTCTCGAGTCATCCGTGCATTAGGGCGATTATTAAACGCGTCGCGGCTGGGCTTTTGGACCTTATGGGTGGCCGCAATAGCGTCGGGGATCGGGCAGCGACGGCGAGCGAGTCCCTTGTTTTAAACGGAGGGATTTCCTCACTTTCCGCGCGGCTTTTCATAATGTTTCGTCTCCGTCTTGAATGAATGTCATTTTAATCACCGATTTCCCGAATTATCCGAGCTTTCATTTTTTTTACTCTTCGTCTTACACGGGCAGAGAAAACCCATAATGAAGGGAAAGAAAACCCTTTTCGAAAACAAGCCCATGACATCGACAGTACTTGTCGGAGCTCACGTGGCGTTCTAAGTAAGTGTAAATCAATCAAAGAACGTTGAAGTAAAATGATAAAAACTCTTGTCACAATAGCTTGAAACATTTCCCATCCAAGAGATACCTTTCCGTAACTCGTCTGAAGGCAACAAGGGCGCGCGCCGACACCGCTAAGGGCGACTTTCCCTCCGCTTAGCGTGGGGAGTTGTCGCTGTGGGCGGCGAGTGGGTCGTGCATGTGGATCTGGGAGAAGTCTGCTCCAAGTAATCTACTGCAGACCGGCGCTCTTTGGCGGAATTAATGCCTGCGCCGCCATCAGGCCCCGTTCTCTGCTCTCAGAATGCGTCTGCGGCATTTCGGAGCCTCTGGTTACATCGGCGAGGATCCCTTGTGTGAGGCCGTGTCGTTAGAATAGAGTGTTACATTCACTGGGCTGAAATATATCGAGAAAAGTAAACTTTTCGCGATATTTAACTCACCAAATCTCAGCCTGACGCGGTATCGAACCGTGTGACGCAGTTTTTGGATGCAAGTAATCTTTGAGCAACTCGGGCGCTCTTTGTATCTAAATCAATAATCCTGCCTCTCTTTGGGCTCCAACTTGCTCTTTTCCAATCCAGCCTTATTCAGGCCACCTTCCTCCACACTCTACACAGATCCGATCCGGCCATGGAAGGGCGGAAGGACTCTAAATCCAGCCGAGGACGCGGTAGCAAAGATTAATATTCGCCAAAGTGAGTGTTTGATGCGGTCCTCCTGCTCTGGGAATGTTTTGAATTTAGCGGCTGATGAGCGGGGCTGCCTCATGCGACATGTTGCAATAAGCACACGTCGATGCCCTTCACTCCTCTTGTTTCTACGTCTGTTAGTGTTTTTTTAATTGTACTGTTTTTTTTATTCATATGTATTTTTCACTTGTTTTTGTGTATCGATTCCCTGTCTTGTTCTATTCATATATTTTTTTTTTTCGTGATGGATTATTAACAGAGAGTTTGAAAATCTATATTTATCTTCATCAATATTTCGCTTTTCTTCCTAAGAGGGAAATAAATTTACATTTCTACGCTACTGTCTCTATATGACTAACATGTTTCAACTTTCTCGGTTTACTTCCTTTTTCAAGTATTCTGACACGTACCGACATATTTCTGACCGACCATAATAATAACAAAACATCCAACAAATTCAAAACAAAAGAAAACAAAGAACCCAATCCGTGAAAACGATAACAGGCAAAAACCCCCCAAATCCAAACAACGTTCTAAGAACAAAGCCACTCGGCGGCCCTAATAATGTATTAGTGGAAATGAGAGTGATATCATCATCGAACTAAGCATTTTTGGAAATCCGACGAAGAACTTTGAACTGCATGTTTGTGAACAACATCGCTCACGTAACAGTGGTCGGAGGAGTAGGGGACCGCGCCCTGCCATATCGCCGGCCGATTTATTTTTGTTTCGTTCACTCACTGGGTTTAGGGCTTTCTCGATTTTAATTTGGCTACAGACATCGATGTCAAGAAAGTTGATCGAGTTTTCTCGGAAGAAAAGAGTTTACTAGTAGAGGAGACGTAAATTTCCCCAGCTAAGCATCGACAGCAAGACGCGCTCCCCCCAATCTCGACTCCCACCTCAGACCTCCCCCACCTGTTTCGTCGGCGGGCGAATTTTACATCCAAGACCATTAAATTCAACCACTCCATTGACTTAAACCTTACGAATTAATCAATTCAATTGGCAGTAGGACACCTCCCCTACCCCTAGAATAGTCTAAACCCAGTAAAACGTCCCTATTTTACCCCAAAAGAATAAAAAGGGTTGGGAGTTAGAGAACAAGGCAGCACTCGTCACTGCCTGTGATCCTCTCTCACAAACTGGTATAGAATACGCGCGCAGCCAAGTCTGTGAGAGTGTACTCTACCCTGCTCTAACTGCTGACCTAGTTAACTCATTAATAACACTTCTATATATAGTGAAACCCTGTGACAACTGCCTATCAGGATTAAGTGACAAATCTTTCCTACAATTTGCAACGTTCCCCCTGTTGGCTCCTGTCGCATTTTTCCCGATAACAAAAGGTAAGATTGGCGAATTGTTTTTTTTTTATATTGTTATTTTTGGAGAAAGTTTGGTTTAGCATATCGACAGTGGGGTATTAGAATCTTGGGAGAAGTTTAAGGGGAGATTTAGTCTCAAACTTGTCTTCTTGCTCAACGTGTCAAGTGCACATTTCATTTACCTGGCTTTACCTATGGCTAAGCTTTTTGTTTTTTGTCGCTAATGGAATTATTTCGCATACTAGTGATGGTTAATTTTGCTCTTTTATCTTTGGTGGCTGAATTAGTAATGGATTGTTCATGGAGAGTAGATGTATGTATAACACGAATTAATAATTGTTTAAGCGCTCGCTTCGGTGAATTGAAAGGTAATTTCGCTACTCAAAGCACAAGCATTTTATCAGTTATAATTCCATGTTTATTCGTGGCTGTTGCACACGTTTGAGGAAACATGAATAATGTAACATCGATATGAATCTCTCTTTTATGGCTATCCTATAATTGTTATTTTGAATCAACGCTTGGTATAAAAAAAACTACTTTCACGAAGGAAGAAATGACATTGACGAAAAGAGGTTGGATGAAGGAAGGGGGTAGGGAGGGGGGAGGTTAACGCGCGTATTAGGGGGAGTGTGTTGGGGAGGGGGGGGGGAGAATGTCTTAGACCCCCCTCAGACACTCGTCTCCCCCTCCCTCCCCCCCCACCCCCACCATCACCATCTCGGCGTCAAATCCTTTGTGTTTGGTGGATAGTTGCCGAGGTGGGAGAGTGTGTACAGACACGACCCACACACACACACACACACACACACTCTCACACACGTCTTAGATTCTCTCCTTCTCCCCCCACCCCACCCTCATACCCTCCCTCCCCTCTTCCCGTTTTTCTGCCCTTATCCTACCCTCCACCTACTCTTGTCATTCGATATGCACTCGCTTTTCTTTGATGAAACCACAGACTATATACATATTTATATGACAAGAACCAGAAGACTTTTCTTAAGAAGAATGGGCTACGCGGGAAAAAAACAACAACATTGCATTCACGAGCTTATTTACACTATTATACTTAATTGTTATTTACAATGGTGGCGTAAAAGAAAAGAACATAAAACAAACCAAAACAAATGTGCCTCTCCAATCGGTTGTCAAAAATAAGATTACACGAAGACACTAGAACACAGGAAGGGTACGAAGTGAAGGGGGGAGAGAGGGGAGGGAGAGAGGGGAGGGGAGACGGAAGGGGGTGAGGGAGGGGTGGGGAGAAGGAAGGGGGTGAGGGAGGGGTGGGGAGAAGGAAGGGGTGAGGGAGGGAAAAGGAAGGGGAAGGAGGGAGAGAAGGGGTGAGGGCAGGGAGAGGAGGGGCGAAGGAAGGGGAAGGAGTGAGAGAAGGAAGGGGGTAAGGGGGGGGGGAAGGGGAGAATGATAAGACATAAATACACTGAAAGGAATCCAACGGTAATTTGATGGAAAATGACAGTCGCGTCCACGGCCATGAAGACCCGATGTTCCGACCAAGGACAGACCGATTCGGCATATTTACAGCGTGCGTGTCCTTGTGACAAACGCACGTTCCCGAGTCGCTTTGTCCTTGTTACATACACACTCTTGTCATCGACTCATCGTGCTAGCCTTGTGTTACACGGCGAAGGCCAAGGGTCCTTTTTTAACACACGCGGGGAAAGGCAGTCGGGAGAGTGACGTGACAAGTGTGAAATGAATCGCAGGGAGAAGGAGGAAGTAGGTACACTGAGGTAGATAAGATATGATTTGATAGATGAAGGTTGGTAGTCCGAGGGTGTGACGCAAAGGTAAATGGCTTGATAGCAGTAGGTGGACGCACGCACGCACGCACGCACGCACACGCACACGCACACGCACACGCACACGCACACACGCACACACACACACACACACATGAACGCACGCACGCATGCACACACACACACACACACGCACGCACGCACACACACACACACACACACACACACACACACACACACACACACACACACACACACACACACACACACACACACACACACACACACACACAGACCGAGCCAGAGAGAAGGAATCTCACAGAAAGCACGATGCCAGACAGACAGACAGAGAAGCAGAGATAGTGAACCAAACACACCGAGACAAAGACATCAGACAACACCCATAAAAAAACTTCCGACGGTAGAGAGAGGTTAAGTGGAATGAAAACAAGGAGGATGGAGGAGGGGGAGAGGGGGGGGGAGGGGATATTAATGGATCAGTATGGAGGGTGATAGGGTTTCAGCGGAAGGAAGTGAGGGAGGGAGGGAGGGAGGAGAGGGGAAGGGGGAGGGGGCCCGGCGCGGAAGAAGAGGGGATGGGGGAGGTAGTAGGGGGGGGGGGGACACGCTCATCGATGGGGAAAGCGTACACGTGTTTATGCCGCGTGTACGGTAAACTTTCCCTTTTCCCCAGATGGGCGGCGCGGGTCGAGGGAGGATGCACGGCCACACGCACAAGCTTGCGTT
>NW_028234409.1:42539396-42541896 GCF_977035675.1 Penaeus japonicus
GAGGGAAGAGTTAAGAGAAATAGATTAAGGTAAGAGAAAAGATGAACAAGACTCTCAAACCCAGAGTAAAGTAGCAAGAATAGCCTTTGTCACTCGTGTGCCACTACGCTAGCATGGCATCCGCGCAGCTTCGGCGCTCCGTCTTATAAAAGTTGAGTTGTTTCTGACACGAATAAATATAATTCTATTGATGCAATTGCTTTCGACGTATAGAAAATAAGCCGTAATATTTAAAAAAGAAGGTAAAAAAAGTTTTGGTTCCTCGTTGCGATAGGTTACATAGATCAGAACAGATGTATTATTATGTCTTTTCAACACATTCACAAATTCACCAACTCGCAACCTAAGCAGATCGGATTGGATTTTTTATTGGATTTTGTGTGTGTTGTGTATTAGAGAGGAAAGGTGTTGATTATTATCAATTATGAAATGTCATTGTTTTGTTTGATGTTAATGAACATTATTATGATCATTATTGCTGTTGCCAATTTTTCTTCAGTATCCCTGTTGATACTATTACCTTAAGTCTTAAGCCTCACCGATATGTTTATTATAGTTGATCAATAGTCATTATCGCCGGAGAAAATGTTTCTGTTGATCCTCCGGTTGCATCTGCCAAGAGGGGCAAAATCATCAGAGACGTTCTCTAGCGAGCGAGCCGAGCCGGGAAAGAGAAATCTAATGCTAGGCTTTCTTAGAAATCTAAGGGGAGTTGAAGTACAGGAATAAGTAATTCAGCAAGCAGAGTTCACATTCCCACCCAGAGAACAGGAGGCCTTTTTAGAAGTAGAGAAGACAGGAAGAGAAGAGAGAAGACAGGAAGAGAAGAGAGAAGACAGGAAGAGAAGAGAGAAGACAGGAAGAGAAGAGAGAAGACAGGAAGAGAAGAGAGAAGACAGGAAGAGAATAGAGAAGACAGGAAGAGAATAGAGAAGACAAGAAGAGAAGAGAGAAGAGAATAAACGAAAAGAGAAGAGAATAAACGAAAAGAGAGGTAATAAAAAGAGAAGAGAAGAGAAGAGAAGAGAAGAAAAGAAGAGAGAAGAGAAGGAGGGAGCGGGACAGAATAGAAGAAAGGGAGGTATGGATGGAAAAGGGAAAGAAAGGGAGGTATGGATGGAAAAGGAAGGGAGGTATGGATGGAAAAGGAAGGGAAAGGAAAGGAAGGGAAAGGAAGGAAAGGAAAGGAAATGGAAGGGAAAATAAAAGAAAAGAAAAGAAAAGAAAACAAAAGAAAAGAAGAAAGGGAAGGGAAAGGAAAGGAAAGGAAAGGAAAGGAAAGAAAGAAAGAAGGAAGAAAAGAGAAGGGATATAACCCACTTGACAGACAGGCATAAAGACAATGTATTAATACAACGAGTTACAGGGAACTTGCTTGACCTTTGGCTCGGGGGTGAGTGGGTGTGTCGAATGCCGAAGCGGAGGGAAGAAAAGGAGAAAGTGAAGAAGAGGGGGGAGGAGGAGGAGGAGGAGGAGGAGGAGGAGGAGGAGGAGGAGACTAAAATAAGAATAGAAGATGAAGAAGAAGAGAAAGAAGAAGGAAGAAGAAGAAAGAAAAGAAGGAGAAAGTAGAAGGAGAAGTGAGAAGGATAAGGAGAAGATGAAATGAGAATGAGAAGGATAATGAGAAGGAGAAATGAGAGGAAGAGATGATTAGGAGGAGGAAGAGGAGGAGAAAATAAGAAGAAGAAGAAGAAGAAGAAGAAGAAGAAGAAGAAGAAGAAAAGATAATGAAGAATGAGAAGAGAAGATAAGTGAAAGGAGAAGGAGAAGGAGAAGGAGAAGGAGAAGGAGAAGAAGAAGAAGAAGAAGAAGAAGAAGAAGAAGAAGAAGAAGGATGGGGAGGAGGAGGGGATAGAGATAGATATAGAGATTAGTGGGGATAGAAGCAGACGAACAGAGACACACACACATGAGAGAGAGAGAGAGAGAGAGAGAGAGAGAGAGAGAGAGAGAGAGAGAGAGAGAGAGAGAGAGAGAGAGAGAGAGAGAGAGAGAGTAAGAGTAAGAGTAAGAGAAAGAGTGAAAAGACTCCTCAAACCCACGTAATGGACAAGCCTTCAGCTCGTGTCACTACATAGCATGGCATCGCGCTGCAGCGGCTCGTCTTATTAAAATGGTGTTTCTGTCACGAATTAATTCTATTGAGGCATTTGCTGTCGGTCGGTATAGAAAAAAAACGTATATTAAAAAGAGGGAAAAAAAAGTTTGGTTGCCTCGTTCGATAGGTACAATCTGAACCGATGTTTATTATGTATTTCACTCGCATCTCTAATGCAGATCGGATGGATTTTTATTTGTGTGTGTGTGTGGAGGAGAGGAAAGGTGTTGATTATTATCAATTATGAAATGTCATTGTTTTGTTTGATGAAAAATGAACCTTATTAAATGATCATATTATTGCGGTTTGCCAAATTTCTATCATATCCTTCCCATTTGATTACAATACCTTAAGTCTTAAGCCTCACCGATATGTTTATTATAGTTGATCAATAGTCAT
>NW_028234409.1:42554396-42601896 GCF_977035675.1 Penaeus japonicus
AGGTTGGTGCAGGCAATACAGGCTCATGTCACATGTGTTAGAAAATATATTTTGATGTGGATGTTTGTGTGTATGTGTGCCTTGCAGTCTCTCTTTCTTTTTCTCTTTTCTTCTTTCTTTTTTTTCTTTTTCTTTCTCTTACTCTCTTTCTTTCTTTCTTTTCCTTTTTTCTCTATCCCCATCTCCCTCTCTTTCTTTCTTTATTTATTTTCCTTTTTTTCTCTATCCCCATCTCCCTCCTCCCTCTCTCTCTCTTTGTCTCTCTCTCTCTCTCTCTCTCTCTCTCTCTCTCTCTCTCTCTCTCTCTCTCTCTCTCTCTCTCTCTCTCTCTCTCTCTCTCTCTCTCTCTCTCTCTCTCTCTCTCTCTCTCTCCCTCTCTCTCGCTCTCGCTCTCTCTCTCTCTCTTTCTCTCTCTCTCTCTCCTCTCTCTCTCTCTCTCTCTCTCTCTCTCTCTCTCTCTCTCTCTCTCTCTCTCTCTCTCTCTCTCTCTCTCTCTCTCTCTCTCTCTCTCTCTCTCTCTCTTTCTCTCTCTCTCTCTTTCTCTCTTTCTCTCTTTCTCTCTGTAGCCGGCAAGTTTTTTCTTCTTTTCTTTTTTTGAATGTTAATTTTCTCTCTCTCTCTCTCTCTCTCTCTCTCTCTCTCTCTCTCTCTCTCTCATTCATTCATTCATTCATTCATTCATTCATTCATTCATTCATTAAACAAAACAAAACAAAAAAATCAGATGTCTTGAACATCGTATTGGTTAACAACTATGTGAAACTCACCGAATATATTAAGCAAGTAAATCCATGTATTTTTTATCCTTAATTAACATCTATTGTCTTTTTCCTCAGGTAAGGCAGCAACAAGAAGGAAGGCGAAGTTAATGGAGAGAAAGGTAAAAATAATATTGATGATAATGATTGATATTAATGATGTTAATGAGGCGATTAATGGTGATGTTAATGAGGAGATTAGTGATAAAGATGGGTATTTTTGTAATGATGTTGATGAGGATTAATAATGATATTGATGATGATAGTAATGATAATGATGGCGATGATAACGGCGATGGTGATGATAATAATGATAAAACAACAATAATAATGATTATGATAATGATAACGAACAATAACAATTCAAGTAACAGTAATAACAAATAGACTTAATAACACGTGACTTTCCTGTGGCCGACGTGTTCCGTAAGACATGGAGAGAATGTCGCTATCAAACAGTTCACGAGGTGTTGTCAGCGCGCGTAGGGAGGGGAGTGTCAGCACGAGAGAAATGCCAGATCAGTGTCAGGCAGACAATTTACCTTTGGCTTGTCAGGTTCCGGTGTCAGCAGGAGTTAAAAATAAGGTCTTTTGGTGACTTCATTCTGATGTGAAGAGGAGCTGGAGAGGAAAATCGGAGAAATCGGAGGAGGAGAAAGAGAAATAGAGGGGGGAACTGGTGGAGAAATAGGAGGAGGAGGAGGAGGAAGAGGAGTAGAAATAGGAAGAGAAGGAGAAATAGGAAGAGGAGGAGAAGGAGAAATAGGAAGAGGAGATACAGGAGTGGGAGAAGGAGACAGAGAAATAGGCGAAGAAGACGAAGAAAGAGAAACCGGAGAAGAAGAATGAGGTGAAGGAGGAGGAAGAAGAAAACAGAAGAAAGAAAAATGAAACCTATAAGTGGAGGTTCTTTGTGTTCATAATTTCAGATGACGCAGGCTGATTTTTACGTATAATATTTGTTCGTTGTAACAAGAACACCCATGGTGCCTGGTTTCAGATTATGATATATGATTTTTTTTTCTTTTTTAGTTTATGAATATATTTAGAAATTGCAACCCTGTTTTCCAAAATTATGTGATATTAGACTTGCGGAGAGATTCAGCGAGATGAGGTTAGCTATGAGGCATAAGGTAGACATAGCGTGAGACATAACGGACTTAGTCATGAGGTGTGAGGTTCCAGTTCAACGAGGGTGAGGTTCAACATCAAGTTGGCATAATCATGAGAGGTGTGAGGTTCATGTCCAGCCAGATGAGGTCAGACACGAAGTAGACAGAAAGTTGAGCATTTCCGATTTAGCCATGAGGTGGCCATGAGGTACGAGGTTCAAAGAGAAGAGGTACGAGCCATGAGGGAGGAACACCGTTATCATTTCGGATTTAGTCATGGGATACGGGGTTCAGCTATTTGAGGATAGACATGATGTATAAAATCATCCACTGTGCCTCACAACCGAACAATGTACCAAGCAATGCACAGTCAGAGAAGAAAGGTATCCAGTCACCATACCATACACACCATAAGCACGGATTCGATACCGTAGTCTCAAGCGATAACAATACACACAAATAATGGTATCCAGTCACCATGCCACACCATACTTGGTACCGTAATCTCAAGTGATAACACACACACGAAAAAAATACCCCGAACGAACTGTAGTACCGTAATCTCAAACGATAACAACACACACACACACACACACAAGAATGATATCCCGGTCACCATACCATACCACACCATACGGACGAGCTTATTGACGTGTTCTCATACGATAAGACGATAAGATACCGCGAAGGCTCACTGACGCTTTTAGTTACATAATCTTATCAACGCGTAATTGTACCGGTCGCACCTCGCTCGGTTGAAACCATGTGCTGGGAACGTTGTGTTGTGCTGTACCTGTCTCGTTTTTTTTTTACTTTTCTTTTTTCGTTTTTTCTTTTTTCTGGTGGGTATTGATTTCTGTTTTGTGTAATGATTTGTACTTTTTGTTGATGTTTTTTATGATGTTATTATTGTTGGTGTCATCATCAGTATCATTATCATTGGTGTGGATATTATTATCATTATTATTATTGTTATTGTTATGATGGTGATGACTATGATTATAATGATTATTATTATTATTATCATTATTATTATTATTATTATTATTATTATTATTATTAATATTAATATTATTAATAATATTATAACCACCCCATCCCCCGCCTACTCACTTCCTCGAACGCTACACTGACTCACTCACTCACTGACTCACCCCTCCCCCTCCCCCTCCCCCTCCCCCTCCCCCCAATCCCTCCATGTGTACTGCCTGTCTGTCTCTTGTTCTCTCAACAGCTGTCCCTCTAGATGTGAGTCATCCCCCCATTTCCCTCTCCTCCTCCCCTTTCCCCTCCCCCTCCCCCTCCTTGTCCTAACCTTATTATCACCATTTCAGTTTGCTGTGACCTGGTGTGATGTGTATTCCCCTCCTCTCTCTCTCTCTCTCTCTCTCTCTCTCTCTCTCTCTCTCTCTCTCTCTCTCTCTCTCTCTCTCTCTCTCTCTTTATCTCTCTTCTCTCTCTCTGTTTTCTCTCTTCGTTCTCATTTCCTCTTTTCTCACTTTTCGCTTTCTCTCTCCTCCTCCCCTGCTTCCCTCTCCCTCCCCCTCTCTCCATTTTTCTCTTGGAGGATAGGAAAAAAAAACAAAAAGGCCAAAGAAAGAAAGGAAAAGAAAGAGAAAGAACGAAAGAAAGAAAGAAAGAAAGAAAGAAAGAAAGAAAGAAAGAAGCAGAAAGGGAGGGAATGAAAAATGGAAAGAGAAAAAAGAGAGATACATCTAACTAATAACAAACAGACAAACTAATAAAACAATGAAACATAGAATGAACAAACGAACTACAGAACTACGGTGACGACTGCTCCGCCACAGAAACTCACAGAAAGCAAAAATCTATAACGCTTTTTAAATCCCCACGCCCCCCTTACCCAAGACACCCCCCCCCCCTCCCCCTCCTGCTGTGTTGAAACCTTTCTGTGGATTGTCCCTTAATTTGCTAGGTAGAGAGGGAGTGGGTTAGGAGTGTGGGGAAAGGGGGGAAGGGAAGAGAAAGAGAAAGAGAAGGCGATGGGAAGAGAAGGGTGGAAGGGAAGAGAAAGGGGAAGGGGGGAAGGGAAAAGAAAGAGAAATGGGGAGGGGGAAGAGAAGAAAAAGAGGAGGGGAAGGAAGAGAAAGGGAAGGGGGGGAAAGGAAGCGAAAGGGGAAGGGTGGAGGGGAAGAAAAGGAGGGGAGGGGAGAGAAAAGATAAAGGGGGAAGGGCGAGGAAAGGGAAGGGAAAGGGGGTAAGAAGGTGTAAGTGGGAAGAGAGGAAGGGATTGATGGGAAAAGAAAGGGGATAAGGAGGTGTAAGTGGGAAGAGAGGAAGAGAGTGATGGGAAAAGAAAGGGGGAGGGGCACCGGCAAAATAAAAAAAAGGGGGGGGGGGTTAAGGCAAGAGAAAGGAAAGTGGGAAAGGTTAGAAACAGAGGAGGGGGGAGGGAAGAGAAAGGTGGTAAGGTAAAATAGAGAGAATGATGAGGGAGTAGAAGGGAGAAGGTAAAGGAAAGGCCCAAGGGAGTATAGGAAAGAGTAAGAGGGATGATGGAAAAGGGGGGAGGGAGCGGGTAGGGGACGGGAGGCAGGGAGGGGGGGAGGGGGGAGGGAGGAGAGGATACATGCGTAGTTTAACTTTGTTTAACTGACCAGTAAATATCGCACATCTCGGCGTATCGACTCGCCCGGGAGAGAAACGACCGGCCGATGGGGGGAAAAGTTTCGTTAAAACCTCCCATTACACGGAGGGAGGGAGAGGGGAAGGGAGGAAGGGAGGAAGAGAGGAAGAGAAGAAGGGAGTGAGAGAGTGAGAGAGAGAAGGGAGGAAGAGAAGAAGAGAAGAGAGGGAAGAAGGGAGTAGGGAAGAGAGAGAGAAGAAGGGAGTAGGGAAGAGAGAGAGAAGAAGGGAGTAGGGAAGAGAGATGGAAGAAGGGAGTAGGGGAGAGAGAGAGAGGGAAGGAGAGAGGAAAGAGGAGAGGGAGAGGAGAATGATTTTTTAAATTATATTTCCATTATTTTCGTTCTGTTCTTCGCGTCCATGCTAATCATTAAACTGCAGAATGAATTTGATCTTTGACTCTCACCTGCATGTACGTTTTCTGTGTATGTGCGTGCATATGTACTTTTGTGAATACGTATCCCTATGTGTGTTTCCCTTGTCTCTATATGTCATGTATAGCCATGTCTGTCCCCCCCGATTTTTTGTACGTTTTCTTGTTTCTCTTTTCTTTTTTTCCTGTGTGAGAGGCGAGTGACGGAGAGTTGTTTTTTTTCCTTCTTTTTTTTGTGCGCGTGTCAAGAGCTGTGTCAGTTTTAACGTCTCTTCGCCAGCGTTGGGAGTTGCCATGGTAGGGTGTGTTTGCAGGAAGACTGGTATCAGTGCCTCTCTCAGCACTTGTCGCTGACGTCACCTACGAGGCAACTTTGTTTTTCTCTCTCTCTCACTCACTTTCGTTTTCTCTTTCTGATTCTTCTTGTTTTGTTTTCACGCGCTTTCTTTTTTGTGTTGTTCTTGTCTCTTGTAATCACTTCTCTCTCTCTCGTTCTCACTCCTCTTTCTCGTCCTCATTCCTCTCTCTCGTTCTCACTCTCCTCTCTCTCTCTCTCTCTCTCTCTCTCTCTCTCTCTCTCTCTCTCTCTCTCTCTCTCTCTCTCTCTCTCTCTCTCTCTCTCTCTCTCTCTCTCTCTCTCTCTCTCTCTTTTCGTGTCGCAATACACGTCAGAGACTCAACGAGTAGAAAAGGGAGGGAGGGAGGGAGGGAATGGAGGGCAAGGGAGGCATAAGGAACGGGGAAAGGAGGAAGAGGAGGAGGAGCAAGAATATAGAAGGAAGAAAAGTAGGTGAGAAAGAAGAAGGTTGGACTAGGGGGGAGGAGTAATCAGAGAGGGAAAGGAAGAAGGGAGGAGGATAGACGAGGCGAGGAGGACTAAAAAGAGGAGGGGAGGAGGAAAAAAGAGTAGTGGAGGAGAAGGAAGAAGAGGAAGGAAGGATGAGGGGGGGAGTGGGGCGGGGTAGTTAACTGGAGACGGATTGATGTGCAGAAAAGGATTTCTTGTTGCGAGACTGACTCCTCCTCTCGTACGTTTTGCCCGGCTGACCTTTGCTATTCGTTGAACCAGGTCTCGAGATGGGAATGTTCTGTGACCTTTGCTGACGCATACATTATCTTGAGTATTTCCTGCTGCCTCTGATGCTGCTCTGCTCTGCTTGGGGGTGGGTCGGATGAGGTGTGCGGGGGTTGCACTGCACGGTCGGCTGTGTGTTTGTTTGTGGGTTGTGTTGTGTATGTGTGTCTTCTTTTGAATGTGTGTGTGTGTGTTGAATCTCATTTTTTTTTTTTTTATTTGATGTCTGTCATTTTCCTTTAGCTCACTGTCTAAACGTAGAGTAACCACGAGAATGAGACAGACAGACAGATAGACTGACTGACTGACTGACTGACTGACTGACTTAAAGAGAGAAGACAATAGCAGAAAAAAATATAGAACAAAATTACGATAGGAAAGACAGAAGCATGAAATAGGAATATCCCAAAGCATAAAGGTTGCATGCATGCTCGGCGCGGCAGTAATCAAGCATGTATGCGTTCTGATCTGATGTTATCTGCACTGCACAGTTAGAAGGTTCAAGGAGATGATGTGTATGTGGCGAGTTGAAAGCATGGGAGAGCAGGAGGGAAGTCTCTGTTGCCAACACGAGCGAGGCACTTCATTATGTTATCTGTTTATTGAGTCTACCAGAATGTTAAGAGATGACTGAAGGAAGGATGTCACCTCCTTGGGCTTCATGATATCACCTCCAGGGGCTTCATGATGTCACTTCCATGGGTGTCCTGATGTCAACTACATGGTCTTCATGATATCACCTCCAGGGGCTTTATGATTTCACTTCCATGGGTTTCCTGATATCACTCCATGGGTTTCCTGATATCATCTCCAGGGGCTTCATGATATCACCTCCGTGGGTTTCATGATGTCACCTTCATGAGCTTGGGAGGCTTGTAGATGCGCGAGTTATTCTCTGCATGAGCTGCAGACTGTAAAGATTCGAATCGCCATAAAGGGGTGAGAAAGAGAGAGGGATGGGGGATGGAGGAGGAGGAGGGGGAAGGGAGACGGGGCCGGCATGATCAGGGCGTGTTGGAGGAGGAGGAGGAGGAGGGGGGCAAGGGATATATGAATGATGGATAGACAAATAGATAGATAGATAAATCGAATGAATAGATAAAGGGAGATAGAGATGAAAGTTAGTGACCCAAAATGAATAAATAAGAGAAAATAAATAATCAAATCGAGAACGATAGAGAACATCAGAAAAAAAAAATCTTTTAAGGTCTTTATTTGCCAGCCAACATTTCTCGTCGTCGCAGATGTCTCGTGTCCAAACACCATATAATTTTCCTCCATTTGACGTATGAATAAGGATGAACGATCTTTTATTACACGAGACTTTATTACACAGCCTTTCGCGTCTCGAGAAGGTGTACTTTATTACCCAAACTTTTATTACAGGGGGACGCCTGCCTCACACTTTGCTTTTATTACTCTTGATACGCTGTTCAGTAAGTATACGAGCTTATCATTGCTCGTTTGGTTTATCATTGTTGTCGTTAGAGCGTAGAGTAATCTCTTCGTAAGATTTTTTTTTTTCATCCGTGTCTTCCTCCAGGCATCGTTTTCCTTCCACGATAGTCAGCTTTCTTTTAGGTGTAGGAAGGAAGGAAAATCTGAACTTTCTCTCCTCAATACTAGTGCTTGCATCATCCAGAAGAAAAGAAGAAGAAAAGAGGAAGAAAGTAAGACGAAGAAGAAAAGAGGAAAAAAGTAAGAAGAAGAAGAATGATGATACAAAGTTTATGAATAGTAGTTTTCTGTTATTCTGTTTCTCCGGTGTAAATCAACCGCGTTTTACCCTCGACGCCTCCACACGCTCGGGCTAAACCAGTAAACAAAATTTCCCTGGGATCAGGGTGAAGTACCTGCCTTACCGCACCCTTGTGTTTCTTGCCTCCCCCCCCCTTCCCCCCTTCCTTCCCTCCCACCCCCCATCTCGCCGCCTTTGCCCAGAAGACCCCCGCCCCCCACGCCTCGCCTTGTGGTCACCTTTCAGTCTCTAACGGGCTTTCCCTTTCTCTCTCTCTCTCTCTCTCTCTCTCTCTCTCTCTCTCTCTCTCTCTCTCTCTCTCTCTCTCTCTCTCTCTCTCTCTCTCTCTCTCTCTCTCTCTCTCTCTCTCGCTCGCTCTCTTCTCTTTCTCTCTCTATCTATCTAACTATCTATCTATCTATCTCTGTCTCATTTTCTCTTTCACTTGCTTTTTTCTTGAAGTGATGTCTTAGAATTCATTAATAGTCAACCTATTTATTAATTTTGTTTGTTAATTTATTTAGGAGTCGATAAACTAAAGTGATTTTCGAGATTATTTGATTGAACTTCATAATCACTCTTGGGGCCTTTCCTCCTCGTCTCTTCGTCCTTCTCCTCCTCCTCCTCCTCGCCTTCGTCCTCCATCTCCTCGTCCTCGTCCTCCACCTCTTCCTCCTCCTCCACATCCCCTTCCTCCTCCTCCACATCCCCTTCCTCGTCCTCCACATCCCCTTCTTCGTCCTCCACTTCCTCCTCCTTGTCCTCGCCCTCGTCCTCCACCTCTTCCTCCTCCTCCACATCCCCTTCCTCGTCCTCCACTTCCTCCTCATCGTCCTCGTCCTCGTCCTCCACCTCCTCCTCCTGTCATCTCGACACGGTCACCCCCCCCCCACCCTATCCCCTCGCCGCTGCCCTCGCTCTCCCCTACTTTTTCTTCCCCTCAGAACCAATATATCGACTTCCCAACCTCCTCCTCCTCCTCCTCCTCCCCCTTTCTCCCTCCCACACGAGCCTTCCAACCATCCCTCTGTGTGTCCCCTCCCCTCCCCTCCCCTCTTCTCTCTTCGACTCCCCCCTCTCCCCGGTCTGCCTACCTCCCCCTCCCACCCCTCTACCTTCTCTCTCTCTCTCTCTCTCTCTCTCTCTCTCTCTCTCGCTCTCGCTCTCCGTCTCTCACACGGATCGCTCTCTTTCCATTTATTTTCCGCCTCTGTCTCTGCCTGTGTCTACCCCCTCCCCACCCATTTCCCTCCCTCCCTCCCTTCCTCCCTTCGTTCCTTCTCCTTCCTCTCACCCCACCTGCCCTCCCCCCTCCCCCACTTCCCTCCCCTTCCCTCGACACAACAAGCCTTTGCAGCTGACCGCGTTATCCAGTGTCCTTCTTAACGGGGTCCGAGCATGATCTCCCAGTTGGTTGAAGAAAAAAGTTTGAAGTTAAAGTGGTTAAGTTTAGGTGGAGTTGGGGGGGGGAGGGAGAGAAGAGAGGGGAAAAGGTGGGGGAAGAGGGAGAGGGTTGGAAAGGAGTTGGGGGAGAAGGAGAGGGAAAAGGGTAGGGGAAGAGGGGAAGGGGAAAAGGAGAGGGAAAGGTAGAGGGAGAAAGAGAGGGAAAGGGGTTGTGTGTGTGTGGGGGGGAGAGACGGAAAGAGAGTCACGTGTAGTTAAGTTGGTTGGCGGTTTTGACGAGTCATTAGGTTGCTTGCTGTATGGTGGGTGTTGTTAGCGGGTGGAGCGAGCGGTCAAGGGAATTATGCGGCTATCTTGATGCTATCGGCGGATGGACGCGTCAGAGCTCTCTTTTTTGTTCTTTGCTCTTTTCCTCTCTCTCTCTCTCTCTCTCTCTCTCTCTCTCTCTCTCTCTCTCTCTCTCTCTCTCTCTCTCTCTCTCTCTCTCTCTCTCTCTCTCTCTCTCTCTCCTCTCTCTCTCTCTTTTCTCTCTCCTCTCTCTCTTCTCTCTCCTCTCTCTCTCTCTCTCCTCTCTCTCTCTCTCTCTCTCTCTCTCTCTCTCTCTCTCTCTCTCTCTCTCCACTCTCCCTCTCCTCTCTCTCTCTCCTCTCCTCTCTCTCTCTCTCTCTCTCTCTCTCTCTCTCTCTCTCTCTCTCTCTCTCTCTCTCTCTCTCTCTCTCTCTCTCTCTCTCTCTCTCTCTCTCTCTCTCTCTCTCTCTCTCTCTCTCTCTCTCTCTCTCTCTCTCTCCTTCCGTTTCTCCATTTCTTGGAAACGTATTTTGCATTTTTTTCTTTCCCGAGCCGCGTTATAGGATGCTGAGTGCTTTTCACGAGAAGACTAAATGATTTAGGTATAAAACATCTATAATTTGCAGTCAAAGGTTTCGATAGAGAAAGAGAAAAAAAAATAGAAAGATAATTATAGAGTTCAAAAACAACATAAAACTAAAAAAAAAAAAAAAAAAAAAAAATCGTAGGTCGACGGCTTTTGGTAGATGTGTTAATCATTTTGACTAATTGCACAACCTTTCGCTCAGTCTGTACCAGCAGAGTTGGGGAACACTGACCGTATTATTCATCACGTGTTTATACTTCTGCCGCTGGTCGAGTTTTGGAAGGGAATACCAAAGTCTTGTCGGTTCTTCTTGGATTCGGACGCCATTGATCGATTTCCCGCGGTCTTATTAGACGAAATTCGTAATTTTTCTGCGCGTTTGCTTTGTATGATATGTATGTATGTGTGTATATATATGTATGTTTATATATATATATATATATATATACATATATATATAAACATATATACATACATATATATACATATGTATATACATACATATATATTTATTTGTTAAGAGGACTGTCCGTTTTAGAGAAGGAAAAAAAAGTAACTCTCCCAAATTTAACCTTTTGGTTTAACCCTCACTTTTTTAGCCTCACTATTTTCGAATAGTAGTCCCGTTTTCCGCATTAAGGGAGAGGTGAAAAAGGTGGGAAAGTGGGGGGAAAAGAAAAGAAAAAAAAAAAGGCGAGAGAGAAAGAAATCTTGAAGGAAAATATATTATCCATCTAACATCGGTTCTTGGCCGACCCCGAGTCGACTGTGTCTTTCTTGCCCGCAACGTCAACCAATGCCGCCAAGGATTCACTCTTCAATTTATGGTTCATAATTCATTTAACGCAAGTTCCTCCCCGGGTACAACTTCTAATCGCTCTGCTTCGTCAGAGTCGGATCTTAGGCCTCCTCCTGGTGTACGAACAGGCCTAATTAAGCAACAGCGAAGACAGGTGTAATAAAGCATACAAAAAGCGTAATAAAAGAGCACGTTGGCAATGCTAGGGGGAGTGTTGCCAGCGTGTAGCAGTATTTTGTCGGCCGACGAGTGTTGCCACATGGTCGCCATTATTCCGGGCCGGGTGTCGAAGGCCGAATTTTGATATCTGTCTGAGGAGTGCGTGTTGCCATTTATGGCGGGGCCCCTTTTTTCGTTTATTTTATTTGTTTGGGATCTTGTGGGCTATATGAATTAATGGAGGGTGTGGTATGTGGTTGAGGAATAGGTTTTGTTCGTTTGGTAAATTGAATAATGTTATAGACCGCAAATGGCATTTAATGCACTTGAAAGGCAGTCGAGGAATCCAATACGCTTTAACAATTGGTAAAATAAGAGTTATGACATACATGACAAGTAAACCGAGTTGATATACTTTCCTTCCCGGGATGAATTGTGTAGAAATGTTGCCTCCTACGACTGAGTGTAAAGATAGCACTAAATATCTGCAACTGTCATCTTGACTCCATTGCAGCTCCACCAATTGTCCGTTGCGGTGCACAATAATGTTTCCGTATGGCATTTTTTCAGTTTTACTCTCCTACCACCCAGCATTCATTTCCACCTTCTACACCCTTTAGTAAAAAAAAAAATAACCCAAAACACACAAACTCGAAAAAAAATATTGAAAAATACAATCGTATGGGAAGGATTTCGGGAATGCATCACTTTTCCACGAACGCCGAGAGAGAAGACGTCGAACACGAGAGAGAAAGAGAGAGAGAGAGAGAGAGAGAGAGAGAGAGAGAGAGAGAGAGAGAGAGAGAGAGAGAGAGAGAGAGAGAGAGAGAGAGAGAGAGAGAGAGGGGGGGGGGGGGGAGAGAGAGAGGAGAGAGAGAGAGAGAGAGAGAGAGAGGGTCGAACAGGACAGGACATGCGTATGTGAAAAGCCCGACGACGGCTGGGAAATGACCGAAGGTTAGAAATGCCGATCTGGGGAGTGAGAGTGAAGGAGGAGGAAGGGGGGGTGGGGGTGGGGGGTTGAGAAGAAGCCATCCCTTTCCTGTGTGTGTTTGTGCGTGCGCGTGAATTTCTGTGCGTTATATTTTTTTTCGAATATGTAATTACACGTTTAGTAAGCACCGTGGGTTATTTTCGGCTGCCTAGCAATGCGCGATTTCCGTTGGAGGGCAGGTGACGTGTGTGTGTGTATTTGTGTATGTGCATGTGTATATGTATGTGTATGTCTATGTGTCGGGTCCGATCGTCTGTTTGTCGGTTTGAGGAAGTCGGGTTTTCCTTTATTATGGGACGTTGGCGATAGTTAGGAAAGACAGGAAATTAGAATAGGATTGACGGCGTAACACTAAGGGTTTATCTAAATGAGAGAGAGAGAGAGAGGGAGAGGGATAAAGAAAGAGAAAGAGAGAGAGAGAGAGAAAGAAAGAAACATGTAGCGAATGAGAGAGAAAAGAGAGGAAATGAAAGAAAGAGAGAGGAAGAAAAACACATGCGGGAGTGATGCGCAGTATGAGCAATGTACTCGCCGCTTATGGTGCCCCGCTGCGTATATACATCAAGTGTTGCGTTACAGAGTTACAAGGTGCGGGCTGTAAGGGAAGTTTATGTGAACGATGGATTGGTTTCCCAATGGGAGGAAGAAGAAGAAGAAGAAGAAGACGAAGACGAAGAAGTGGTATTGAGGTGGAAGTGAAGGTGGAGGAGGAAGGAGTGGTGGTGGAGGTGTTGGAGGAGGAGGAAGGATGCAGAAGAAGAAGAAGAAGAAGTGGTATTGAGGTGGAGGTGAAGGTGGAGGAGGAAGGAGTGGTGGTGGAGGTGTTGGAGGAGGAGGAGGAAGGATGCAGAGGAGATAAATGACAGGGGGGAAAGAATGAGGAAGGATGGTGATATAGAATAGGGGCCACATGTAGGGATGCTTGGAGGGACGTGTAAGGATGAGGAGTAGGGGGAGGGGAGGGAAGGGAGGTTGGGAGGGCGTGGGTGTCCAGGTGGAGTGGAGCGTAACACAGAGCTTGGCCTCCACGCGTCTCCTCGTCTCTCGCAGCGGAAATGTTAGGTTAGAGTTCGCCTCTCCCGCCAGTCAGTCCTTGGGGCGAGCGGCCAGAGAGGGGGGCTAAAAATATAGTCTTTCTCTTGTACTGCACCGAGGGAGGGAGGAAGGGAGGGAGGGGGGGGTAGCGGGGTGGGAGGCGGGGAGGAAGAGTGAGCAGAGGGGGTGTCGAAGGGAGGGAGAAGGTAACGGGGTGCTGTTGTAACGCACGAGCGTCGAGCGTGGGTGGACGGGGAGGTAGGGGTAGGGGGAGGGGGAGGGACACCAGGTAGCGCATAACGATCGTTACGTACAACGGATTGGAAATATTCGGTCGAAATATTCGTTCGCGAACAGGGATTTGCATATTCAGATCAGATGCGTTCCGTCTTTTGAGCCACGGAGGTGTCTTTGGCATTGAGTGGGAAGGACAAAGTGCGTGTAGAAGATTGAATCTACACGTACATTAAACCAACTGGCGGAACAAGACAAAAGATACACCGCTTAGCCAAGGTTAAGCTGCAAAACGGTAGATTATATAGGACTTCGTTATTTAAGCATGCAAGTGTGGCATTTACCTGCAGCTGTGGTCATTATACTTGTAAATGTCTCTGCCGTATTTATGACATCAGCAGGTGCACACGACGAGCTCTGAAAGTCAATAAGATTGCGCGTGAAACCACGATCGGTTTGCAGTCTGGCTTATGCGCGTGTCCGTGCAGGCATGAGGATGCGAGGAGAGGATGCACACGCTGCCTTATACCTGGCTGGGCCTGTCGTGCATCCGGAATCGGACACGCTAGCTATTTGTCATTCTGTCAAGCTGTTTGCGAGGGAGAAGTTACCTCTTTTATATGTAAAGAGAGCAGTTCGAGTCAGGATATGCAATTATTTTGGCCTCACTGCTTCATTAGATGTCAGTGAAAAAGTTTTCGAATCAGATACTCCAAAAAAAAAGGATAGGTAGTTAACCTCCGTCCCTTCAATTAAATTCTTCCGTACAAAATCCTCGGTTCATAACACCCAGACGAGATTATCTCCACCACTTTCACTTTCCGTCCATTCAGCCTTGCGTTCAAAACAGGCCTATACAAGGTGGAATTCCGGAATCATTGTTCAAGGAAATGGATCAGTAACACGTAGTATTCTCGGTCAGCGAATCCCAATCATAGTATGACGAAGCATCTTATATAACGAATGTGTAATCCTATTTAAAACCACTGACATGGAGTTTGTACACGCAACCAGGAATACACTCTATGTCGGGTCTTGTTACTGATTGTTAGCTGCTCTTTAATCGTGGCCGTAAAAGTAATTTGCGTGTCTTGTCCATTAACGCAGTTCGGGTTAAGAGGATAACGAGCAGACAGCAAGAAAACCTTCCAGTTATTGCCACAATCCAAGCTTTAAGAAAGAGAAGAAAATAAAGTTTCGATTCGGTATGAAGTTAGAAAAACAAAAGAGAAATCTATTGCGTATTCATCGTGTGAGTTGCGTACCACGAGTGTCACAAAGACTTCAGTCGTGTTCGAGATTAAGATAAAAAAAAAAGAGAGAGTTTGGTAAGATATGGCAACACGCTAGCGGCTAGATTCGTTTTTTATTTCTTTCTTTTAAGGTTTGAGGACTAACTTTTTCAAACTGGGGTCCGTTTGTCTTGCGGGGGTTGAAGCAGGTGAGTCAGTGGTAATGAGCTTATTTAACTCGATTCTTGCTTACTTTTTTGTATAGTTAAGCCGATCATAGAAATTATTTTGAAGATTCTCTCTCTCTCTCTCTCTCTCTCTCTCTCTCTCTCTCTCTCTCTCTCTCTCTCTCTCTCTCTCTCTCTCTCTCTCTCTCTCTCTCTCTCTCTCTTTCTCTCTCTCTCTCTCTCTCTTTCTCTCTCTCTTTCGTTTTGCTTAATTGGAGCGTGATCGGTTGTTGCATCACGTTTCCCGAAAAATCAAGGATTATTATTTTTTTTACGTTCAAAGTTTTGGTCCGTTCCGCAAAATTAATTCCCCGTCATGTATGTTTTGCTTCCTTTCACGTCGAAAAAAGAACGCGTGTCATGGAAAAAAATAATAAAGTTTAACTGTCAAGAAAGGTTAAACAAAGGTTAAGCTTGGCGGAAGTATGGTGTGTATCATATCAAGTCCTAACAAGTCACATGAAAAAAAAAAGTAGGAAGAAAGAGCTGAGCCACGTTATAAAAAAAGCCCCCCCGATAATCAGCGGTAGAAAGAGTAACATGATGTATAAGACCGGGGGCGGGTGGGAGGGAGGGGGGGGGAGAAAAAAAAAAAAGTATCTCTTCAGTCGAGTTGGGAAGCGAGCGCGGAGGGATGTCGAAGGACCAAGTTTACGCCGAAGGATCTTACACCAACAGAAACTCTGGTGCGAGCGAGAGAGCGGCGACGACGGCAGGGGCGGCGGTGGCGGCGGCGGCGGCGATGGCGATGGCGGGCGGACACTACACGCTGGCCCAACTGCCCTAGTGCCCTTTTTAGCTTCCCGATCGCACTTAATTCCCCGCGACGCCTTTCGCCCTAGCTCCGGGGAGGCGAGGGCGGGGGCGTAAGACGGGGTGGGGGGTGGTGTGCATGGGCGTGCGTTGTAGGGCGGGGAGGCAGGAGTGTTTGCGAAGTATATTGTCTGAAAGTTGGCAATAGCGCTGGCTCTCCCGCCACCATGACGGGGAAGGTGGGGAGTTGCCAAGTCGCAAGAGTTTCGTGTGAGTGTGTGTGTGTGTGTACGTACGTGTGTGTGAGTGTGTATGTATGTGTGTGTGTGTGTGTGTGCTGGAGGGGCTAATTCGGTGTTCGGATATCGCTGGCCGAATCTTAGTTCGCGTGGGCTTCTTAATTCCGAGAACGTCTTATTAATCAGGATAGATGTAAATATGTTTTGTAGGTTTTTTTTATGAAGGGGAGTTTGTTGTTTTTAAATGATGTTTGGTGATTTTGAGCTTGAATGCAGATCTTTTGGTGCGTTGATCGCTCCTGTTTACTTTGTAATTATGTTTTTTTCCTTCTTGAATGACGTGTCGCTTAGATATTTAACTGTTGCAATGCAGCGGTGTTACGCTTGCAGTATGAAGTTGTTTATCTGCATAGTGTTGTTTATACTTCATAAATACCTTAAATGCCTTCGTTTTTTCTACCTCATTAGGTCTCAAAATGTCCTCGGCAAGAATACGCATTCCCCGTAATCATTTCGCTATTCCAATTGTTCTGCTTCCCCCCCAAAAAAGAAAAAAAAACACTCAAATCTCCCCAATTAATGACTTAAAAAAGGACTCTTCCACTGTCTTAGTCGGAGGTCGGAAACACGAAAACTACATTCTTGAAGATGCGTTGTCACATTGTCGTTTCTGAGTGCACGATAATTTTCGCCGCGCTGGAGTGAAGGCCTTTTTTTCACTGCCTCGGACCGGAGAAGCAGCAGCAGCAGTAGGGTGGGTGGGTGGGTGGGGGAGGAGGAGGGGAAGGGAAGGAGAAGGCGAATAGGGGGGAGAGGGGAAGAGGGAGGGAACGAAGAGGGGGAGGGGGAGGGGCCGTAGGAAGCTTCAAGGACAAGACTTCATGGAAAGACCGTGTTAGGAAGTAGGCAATATTTTCCCGCCAATTTCGGCCGGGCGCACCCACGTCGCGGAGGCTGCCAGATGAACAATAATGGCGCTCATACACTTCTGTTCTTGCTGCTTGCATTGCTGTTGTTCTTGCTTACTTGGTCGGTGCTGATTACTGCTCTTGTTTTGCAGACTTTGTGATTATTTATTGGGGTTGAATTGTAAAGTTCTTCCTTTGTTTGATGCTTTTATTGTTTAAGGCTCCTGTTGCTGAGTGTTGGCTCTGGATTAACCTTGTTTTGTTTTTTAATCGGTTAGTCTGGGCTAGCAATTGGATAGTCTGTGTAGGAATATTCTTCTTTATTTTATTGTGTGTGCCTTTCCTCATTTCGAATTGTGCAGGAAGTAAACAATGGTATTTGAGCGTGGTGCAAATACAGACGATCTGATGGCATTAATTAACATGCCTTCGCAATTGGACTCTAAGTAAAAGCAGATTCGACCGAGCTTCACACGATAAGCCTTATCAGGTCACCCCTCCCCCCCCCCTTTCACCCACCGCTTTATCTGAGGGCATTCCCATGTGGGTGAGGGAGGAAAAGTCATCCCCCGTGACAAACTACAAATGACACGAACACCTTATCTCCAGGACGCACGCATGTGATCGCCACCTCCGACCGCCTCCTTCGTCACCCCTTCTGACGCGTGGACGTGTCATACAAAGAGAAATATACATACATACATATGTATTTATATATATATATATGTATGTATGTATGTATTATATATATATATATAGATATATGTATAAATATATATATATATCTATGAGAGAGAGAGAGAGAGAGAGAGAGAGAGAGAGAGAGAGAGAGAGAGAGAGAGAGAGAGAGAGAGAGAGAGAGAGAGAGAGAGAGAGAGAGGAGTGGTAAGGACTGACCAGAGAAGACCTCCACCATCCACCACCAAACTCGATCCGGTAAAGCGTCGCGCGCGACTTTGAGCCTTATCGACAACGGCGATGCCATTATCTAACCCCGGAAAGTCTAGGGTACTCGCGGCCGCCGGAGTCAAGGTGGCGTCATAGCTATATCTCTCGCCCTCGGTTGAACTGTGTTGGGCTGACTGACGCTCGTGTGTCTGTGTGTTTTATGTATGCATTTATGTATGTATTCGCAAGTGTGTGTGTCTGTGCGTGTACGCGTGCGCTCTAATATCTTATTTTGCTTTAAAGTCATTGCGATGATTTATCTCAATATCTTGGTTTATGTTTTAATAAAAGTTAAATATTCAACGGATGAGTCTCCGTTGTCTGACTTACTTTTGAAAGGGTTCGAATTTTGAGGAAAACAAAGAAGGTAATGACAGTTGCCAATTAGCTTCGGAGTTGTTTACTTTTTATAACCTTTTTGACCGTGGAAAAATCCAAACGCCGTTTAATTATTTCTTTCATTAGGTAAGTGACGTTAACTGACCTTTATTTCGATGGTATGCCAAAAAAGTATGTCTTTGAGTAAGTGAAAAGGGTTAAAGTGCTATTGTTCCTCCGGATTAAAAAGTCAGTTACAATTTCCGTAACGACAATGCATTGAGCAAGACGATCGTAACAGAAAGAATGGCTGTTATACCAAGGCCAATAACCCCCACCCCCCACCCTCACGAGAGAGACAGAGATAGAGACAGACAGACAGCGAGAGAAAATTATTTTTTCTGGATACTGTGAGTCAGACTGATGAGACTGGGGGGGAAGGGGAGAGGGTGCTGGGGCATGGGGCCAGGGGGCAGGAAGGGGTATGGACGCCAGCCGGGAGGGCATTGGAGGACGCCAGCCAGGGACGAGGCTAGGGCAAGTAAGAGGGCAGAGTACACTACAACCTGTCCATGATGCTCACCCTCTGCCTCAACCCGCCTCACTCTCCTCCCCTACCCTCGCCCCAATACCCCTTGCCCCCTGCCCGTCTGCCCTGTGCCCCTCCCCTGCCCTCTTGCCTCGCGCCAGTGGCTGGAGGCCGCGGGGGTAGAGAGGTTAGGTAGGAGGAGGGAGATCAGTGGCGGGAATATATTGTTTAGAGTGAGGAATGCATATTTCGGCGTCGCTCTAACTCGCGCGCGTTTTTCAATTTTGTTATTATAGTCGGCGGTGACAAAAGCACGTATTCTTGTTTTCTTTCTAAAGGGTGTGTTACATTAGTATGATGGGGCGTATTACATTGTTATTTCTTTTCATACACTGTTGATGAGGGGCGTTAGCCAAGCTGGACCAAGCTTACTGCTGTCGAAGGTCTCGGGAAGAAAGTTCGAGAAGTTATGTCTCTCGGAAGCTCTTTCTCATGAAGATCGTCGTTAATGTATGGCAAGATAGCCTTGGCTCCCAGTGAGCATCTGTCGACTGTCCCAGGCGTCGACATTAGGGCGAATACACTTGGTTCAATGGACTGACTCGACATGCAGAAAAATCCCAGCTGCATTCTCGAAGCCCCGTCCAATCAACAGCTTTCTCATTTATGAAGTGCCATTAAACGTAAAACAAAGAGTATGTTAATAAGGTGAGTGAGAACACTCGAGAAGTTCTACTAGCGTGTGGTGGCATAAATATCAATAGAATAAAGGTTATAATTGTCGCCATTTGTCATTTCCTGGGCTCATCCACGCGGCCGGGACGTCAAGTGGCGATATTATGCACTCACTTTCCAAAACTTTCTTATTACTTGACGGAAAGTTCTGGAAGTTCCGCAGACTCATTGGCAGTAACATTAGGAATACCAAATAAATTCGACAGCTCTCGATTCGGCCCGATAACGAATTTAAGAAAAATGGTTTAATATCGGTTGTGGCAAGAGTAAGCTCCGGCAGCCGACATCGTGGCCCGGAGAGCTAGCGAGCAACACGAAGAAATTTTTGCGCAACGTCACCGAGTTTTACTGACTCAGAGGTGGGCACATGTTTGCTCTTTAACATGCATACAGAAAGGGGGGAGTGGGGGGAGGAAAATGGATGTTGGAAGACCCCCACATACGCCTCTTCAGCTTTTGCATAGGGGCTGAAAAGAGGGCAGTGAACCTGCCATCTTTCGAACAAAGGTTGAGAGTCGATGGCGGTCGGCATCAACCTCCCAAGTCTGTTATAACGAGGTCTTTACATTTGTTTTTTTTTTCTCTTTGCTTCTTTCTGATTCTGCCTGGATGACATGATTTTCATTCCCGCGTTGCTATGGATTCCTCATCAAGTGAGCCGACAAGGCGTCGCAAGATGGTGGTAATATTATCGATTGATGCTACACTAATGTCCCCCTCTCCCCCTCCCCCCCACACACCGAATAAAGAGGTTGTTCCTTACAGGTGGGTGCCATAAGGGCCAAATTCCCACGTTCCCCCCCAACGCTCTTACTCACGAACCCCGCTAGAGCGAACCCACACCGGAACCTGCTATTATACAGTTTCCACTTCGCCAAAACCCCCATCGTCCGTTTGTACCGATTAGGAGCGGGTTCCTACGCGAACTCTGGCCGTAGGACGAATCGGGTACAGAGGCGGACTAGGCAGAAAGATCACTGTAGTAGGAGAGTCCTGAGCGAAACAGAGGTTACAAGGTCTGGTTTCTATTCTCTCTCTCTCTCTCTCTCTCTCTCTCTCTCTCTCTCTCTCTCTCTCTCTCTCTCTCTCTCTCTCTCTCTCTCTCTCTCTCTCTCTCCCCTCTCTCTCTCTCTCTCTCTCTCTCTCTCTCTCTCTCCCTCTCTCTCTTTCTCTCTCTCTATCTATCTATCTATTTATTTACCCCCCCCCTCTCTCTCTCTCTCTCCTCTCTCTCTCCTCTCTCTCTCTCTCTCTCTCTCTCTCTCTCTCTCTCTCTCTCTCTCTCTCTCTCTCTCTCTCTCTCTCTCTCTCTCTCTCTCTCTCTCTCTCTCTCTCTCTCTCTCTCTCTCTCTCTCTCTCTCTCTCTCTCTCTCTCTCTCTCTCTCTCTACCCGGGCAAAGCAAGGCGGCTGAGTGACCGGTTAGTCGATTTCTTGGCGTTAGTGTTGTCGCGAGAACACCGATTAATTCAATTCCACGCATTCCGACCTGTTTCCCTTTATTTCTCGCTGCAGGATCCTCGAGACAACCCTCCTGAACCCCCTAGCGTACAAAAGCACACCCAAAACCCCCCTTGAACCCCCGTAAAAAAAGGAAAACCCAGAAGTAAAAATCGGCAGCGGGTGACGTACCCCGCACGTGTGAGTTCGTACGTCTGTTGTTCGTTTGCTTGGTGAGTTGGTTAGACAGACTTCGCCGTTCAGTCTTATGGTAGCATTGTGTAGGTGTTTGTGTGTGTTGTGTCGTGCTCGTAGCCATTACCTTTTTGCTCTTTATCTTTCTTGTTTATTTTTTTTTTAAATATCTCTTTCTCGTTCTCTTTTTTCTGGTGTTTTCTTTGTTTTATTTTTTTTTTTTGTTCTCTTCTTAAAGTGATGTTTATTTATGATATACAGATATATATATATATGCGGCTTATGGATTCCTTACGGTTCCGTTAATTTTTGTTGTTGTTATTAACCATAAAAAAAGTGGATTATATTGAGTAATATTTAATATCATGTGTGTATCTTAAGTTAATTAAGGGTGGCGGTGATACATAAATGTGAGTGAATATAATACGTGTGTGATAACAAGACTTGAAAATGGTGAAATGATTCATGAATTTGTGTTGTTGACTGAACAAGGGATGAAGCCGTGGTGTTTACCCGAAAAGTGAATTATGACTTACTAAATTATTCTCTTGGTATTTACTACAAATGGAGACTCCATTCATCCCTACTGCCGCTGGAGATTCTATGCTTGGACGTGAACAGTTGTTCTGTGCTGTTATTGCTTGAACACATGTTTTTTCCTTTGAGAATATTGTGCTCCGTGACGAATGGAATTGGTGAACTACCCATAAAAGGGAAAGCTTACGCCCTTGTGTGAATTAGAAAAGAGAGAAAGTGCAAATCCAGAAGTGTTGGGGCAAGACAGGGGACATTTGAAAGTGACCAAGAAATGAGCACGGTATGAAAGAGCATTTCATTTAAACTGAATGGGATAGCTGCATTGAACGTTTACGATTTCCATATCCGTGAGCTTTGACAACCCGCGTTTCTGTTGATATGTGATTTATGATTTCAAGTTGAAGAAAATGAAAGGATTATAAGGGAGAAGTTGAATAAACCGTTCCGGTATGAATAAACGGGTTAATTGCTGTTCACGTTCAGAGAGAGAGGAAAGGAAGAGCTAATGTATTCATTTACGTATATTAATCTTTTGTTTTGCGTCAAACGCAGTGTTTGAATTAACCTGAAAAGAAAACTGATCGGTAAATGTGAAGCGCATGTAGTGGTTGGTGTTGATGTCACGCACATCTAGGGAGTGGTGGTTCACAGTGTGGTAATATCCGAGAGATAGAGAGAAAGGGAAGGGGGGGGGAGGGGTGTAAAAGGGGGCGAAAGGGGGGAGGGGAGGGGGGAGAAGGAGTAGGAAGAGGAGAAGGGTGGTAGAAAGGAGAGAGAGAGGGAGGGGAAGGGGTGGGGGGTAGGTAATGTGGTTTAAGGCTTGGATGAGTGGCAGCTTGTAACGAAAGTAAAACCTGAGCGTTCTGTTGGCTCGTCATGCATGGCGGGGTTGCTTACGCCTATCTGACACCGGCTGGGGATGGCGACTCGCGACATTTTCCAAGGCATATTATTTATTTCCTCGTCTCTTTGTAAGCGGTTTATCGGAGGCTTTTGATTTCCCCTCCAGTCGCGGGGTACTTTTGCGTCGGTGTGGCTGTCGTGCGGATGGTCGGTTAGGCTTAAAGGAAGAAAGGATAGAGAAATGTGGATAATGAGGTGCGTTGTGGCAAGACCGGGTTGCGTATGTGTGAAAGAAGACCTTAGTGTTGCCACCAAGTCGGTAGTTCTTTTACTATCGGTTAAAATCGCCTTGTTAGCGTGGATTGGGTAGTGTTGCAGCCAGGTGGACGGCAGTTAAGCCTTTTGTTCTTAATAAGCGAGTTGGACAAGTATGTAAGGGTTTAAAGGGTCTCTATGAACGAAAAGAATTTGTCGCTAAGGTTTTTAAGACCGTAGTTATCAGCATATCTTGTGATTGACTTATGTACCCGAAGAAATTCCATTGCGTTTATTTGGAGGGAGGATCTGCGGCAGACGGGTTGCGTGTCTGAATAATTTAGAGCGGTGTTAGAGAGAGAGAGAGAGAGAGAGAGAGAGAGAGAGAGAGAGAGAGAGAGAGAGAGAGAGAGAGAGAGAGAGAGAGAGAGAGAGAGAGAGAATGAAAATGAAAATAAAATAGAGAAGGGGGTAGGTAGGGAGAGTATGTGGTGTGTTATCAGGTGGCTCCGCAGTTTACGTCATTAAGCTTAAACTTTGTTGGGAGGGGGTGGGGGTGGGTGGGGGGAGGGGGTTGCGTCAGGTCGCCATTTCTCTCTAACTAGTGTATAAGCTGACCCTTCCTCCCTTCCTGCCCTAAACCCTCTCTTCTACCCATTCTCCCCAACCACACAACAGCCATTTCTTGTTCTTCCTCGTCTTTTTCTTCTTCTTTTCCACAACCATCTCCTCCTTCCTTCCTCTTCCTCCTCCTCCTCCTCCTCTCCATCCACAGCAGTTGTGTCTTTGATCGATATGTAATAGTTGGTGGGGAATGCGGCGGCAATCTATCTCGTGGCGCTCGTCTGTGTGTTGAAGACGTGTGTGTGTTTACGGATCCTTGACGGGCAAGGTCAGACGGCGGATGTCACTGATCACGTGGCCAACATCGCCGCCGCCGCCGCCACCGCCGCCACCGCCACCGTTTCCGCAGCCACTGCTTTTCCTCTTGTCCTCTGCTGCGACCGTGGTCAGGAGATGTTCGGTGCTGTGTGTGTCTGCCCCGTGTGTTTTCTTTTCGAAATGTTCCTCTGTGTCTTGGCAGTTGAAGACTCGTTCGGAATGTCTGGATGTTCGTGGCATTTGGTTGTTGGGTCGTCTGTACATTCCTCTTTCACCAGGCATCGTTGTGCACGCCGCTGCCCCTCTGCGTTGCCGTTTCATGACGACACGAAACCCGCAAAGTTGTTTCTGCTTTAAAAGCTGGAGAGAGGGAGAGGGAGAGGGAGAGGGAGAGGGAGGCGGA
This sequence comes from Penaeus japonicus, assembly GCF_977035675.1. Classification (NCBI taxonomy): domain Eukaryota; kingdom Metazoa; phylum Arthropoda; class Malacostraca; order Decapoda; family Penaeidae; genus Penaeus; species Penaeus japonicus. The sequence continues at coordinate 42,578,040 of NW_028234409.1, forward strand.
GAGGGGTAGGTGTTTGGCGCGGGGTCGGTACCTCTCGCGGGTTCATGATGGCAAGGTCTCCGGGATGCAAAGGCAATATTACCCCTCCCACGTGTCATCGTGGTCGCTGAGTACCCTCGTCTCCAGTGTATGTTATGAACAGCGAGTTATGTAAAGGGAGTTGTGCTAACTTAGTGCTCGCGCTGCGGCCTGCCTTTCTCTCTCCTACATGCTGTACGCGGCCCATTGTTAAACCAGAAAAGTCATCTGTCGTAATGTATTGTTTTCGAGTAGAAACTACCTACTTGTTGCGAGATACACACCGCTGCCGTTGCTGTTGCACGCTGCCCCGACGCCGCTACATTCGCAACGAGGAAGTCTTCTAGGACTTTTTTGTAGTTTGTTTTTCTTCCTCTTACGCGGAAGTGAGCGCGGGAAATTTTTCTCGTTTACGCCTTTCGACGCCTTGCAACGCCACACTGCATTGCTACTGACGCTTTTAGTTGACTTCGTAGCGGTGGGAGAGATGCGTAAGAGGGCCGCATAAGCGTGGTGAATCGTGGTGCGAGAGACGTTGCAGAAGGAAATGAAAGCATGGAAAAGTCTCCCTCCAATTTTCGCAATAGGAATGGATTGACGGGAGGGGGAGGGGGAGGGGGACTCTCCCACCTGATGTTGTCACGTGGTTGCGGTGACACAAGGGGAGGGAAAGGGAGGTAGACAAGGGAGGGAGGGAGGGAGGGAGTGAAGGGGGAGCGAGCGTCTAGCGGAATGCACAGTACGCCGTGAGTCAGCATTCGACGTCTGGGGTCCGGCGATGGCCAGTCAGCCTAGCCTGTCAGCCCAGAGTCAGAGGCAGCCCCGGATGTTGCTGGGATTAGAGATATTAAAGAGGGATTAGGTGTTGGCAGTGATAATGCCACAGGTAGAAATAAATACTAAAGTGGCTATAGTAAAGACAGCGAGATAGGACAACGAAGAACAAGGAAAGATAAAGAAATAAAAATCACCTTTGGCTCCACTTTTCTTTCACGGAAGGTTCGAACTTCTTCTAGCTCAGCAGATCCGAGGTTCCCTTACGAAGCTCGGAAGACTCATGACGTAGGCTCTTCTGAGGCTGTTTGTTACTAGCACGAGTCAGCGCCTTCCTCATCGTAAAGCAGGAGTAGACAGTCTGAGTAAGTGGTTGTGAGGCGTGGAAGGGTGAACTTATGTGTGTGCGTGTGTGTGGGTGTATGTGGACGTGTGTGTAAGAGAGTGAGTCAGCACCAGGGGTCGTCCAAACCAATGCTAAATCGCTGACCACGTGTTTTTTTTTTCTGTGCGACACTTGCTCCTCCTCGCAATCCCGTGTATAGACACTCGCGTTTGGCTGAGCACGCGTAGGTGGTGTTGTTGTGCTGTGATGGTCATTGCGCTGTGATTGCGGCGGTAGTGGTGCTACCTGGTGTGTTTAGCGACGGCCAGCTTTTCCTTTTGGTAGGTTCGTTGCTGTGGCAACGTATGGTTTTCATTCAACAGCATTGTTGATATATGTCTTATCTTCTGGAAGGAAAGGGCGATGGTGATATATCCGTGGTATCTCTGTTTTTATCTGGAACTAAAAACGATAATTGATTGTTAATGCAAACCCCCGGTACTGCTTCCCCTTCCCACTACTCCCTCTCCCCTCCCCCCTTCCCCTTCCCTGCTCACCCCTCTCTACCGCCCCGTCTCCCGGACCCTCCCAGTGCATGCAATCTCACTTTTTATGTAAAAACAAGGATATCCTTTCACGAGGAATCCCAGAGTTATCAGGAACAAAGACAGAACGTCAACAGAAAAAATGGACCTAATGGGACTTAGACAGACAGACACAGACACAGACACAGACAGACAGACAGTGAAGTAAATAAACGACAGATAGGCTATAAGAACTAAGCCGCGGAAATGCCTCCTGTATACAGCCTGAGACAGAGGAACGGGGACACACACAAGCGGGAAAGAAATAGCGGGAGACAGGGAGGAGTAAAATTCCTCAGTCGTCATCCTGGCGAGTCACAAATCGGGCGAGGGCTGATGACGTAAGAGACGGTGTGGTGGGGGGGGATGGGGCGAGGGAAAAGGGAGGGGGGTGGAGACGGGAGGGAGGGAGGGAGGGGAAGAACCTAATGCTGATGGTGGAAAGGGAGTTACGCGCAGATCATTGTAACTTTATTATCGTTATCAACAGTGGGGAGCTTCTTCTGTCGTAATGGAAAGGGTTAGGGTGAGTGAGAGGGGAAAGCATTTTTTTTTCCTGAGTGTGTTTGGGACAATGACCTTGACACAGACGCACGCACGCACACGCACAGTCGCGCTGTTGTTACAGGCACTTACAGCAGTGCCGGCTAGCGGTGTGCGTGCGTGTGTGCGTGTGTTTTTTGATGCGAGCTTAGGGAGGACGGCTGTCTTTTGACTTCTGTGTTGTGACCTTGTGTCTTCTATGCTTTCTCTCTCTCTCTCTCTCTCTCTCTCTCTCTCTCTCTCTCTCTCTCTCTCTCTCTCTCTCTCTCTCTCTCTCTCTCTCTCTCTCTCTCTCTCTTTCTCTCTCTCTCTGTCATTGTCAGATTTGCTTTTTATATTCTCCAGAGAGACTGGATTGACGTCAGAATATGTGTGTCTGTTTGTCAGTTCGTGTCTAGGTCTAGATTCGTCTGTGTGCGTGCCTTTGGGTTGCCAGTATGTCTGTGTCTGTCGGTGTTGCTTGCCTACCCGTCCCTTCCCCTTTCCCTTATCTCCCCCTCTTTCTCTCCTCCACCCTTTTCCCCATCTTCTCCTCACTCTCTCATCACCCCTCCCTTACTAATCCTTCACCTTCTTCCTTCCTTCTCCACTCATCCACTCTTTCTCGTCCATTTCTTCTCTGCACCCCTTCCTCTCCCCTCCTATTCCTTTCTCTCCTCTTTCCTCTCTCCCTCCCCTTCCACTCCTCTCCATCTCCCTCTCCCCCTCCCCTTCCCCTTCCCCTTCCCCTTCCACTCCTCTTCCCCTCCAACTCCTCTACCTCCCTTGCCCCTCTCCCCCTCCCCCTCCTCTCCCCTTCTCCCTCCCTTACTCCACTCCGTCTCCCCCCCCCCTTGTCTTGGAGACGCCCGCACTTTTTCCGGGAATTATTTACTGCTGCGCCAGTTGTTCGGTCCACTCCTTCGTTGTTTACTTTTCTATTTTTTCCCCTCCCCTCCCCTCCTCTTACCACCCCCTCCCATTCCGCTTCTCCTAGTCGTCCGCCTCCTCCTCCCCCTTCTTCATCCTTATTCTCCTGTTCCTCTTCTTCCTCTTTATCTTCCTCTTCCTCTACACCTCTTCTTCTTCTTCATTCCAACATTCCGATTGCAAGTGGAAAGTGCACGCACTGCTTTGTTTTTATTCTCTTCCTTTCTCTCCCTCTATCTTGCCGGTCTGTTCTTTCGCTATATCATAATTATCTCTCTCTTTCTGACTCTCTTTTCACAGAGTCTCCCATCGACTCCCCCTCCGCGCTCGCACGCGGACACGCGCATAGAACGTGCATACAGACATGCGCGCTCGCGCACACACACCACACCACACCACACCACAACACACCACACCACACCACACCACACCACACCACACCACACCACACACACACACACACACACACACACACACACACACACACACACACACACACACACACACACACACACACACACACACACACACGCACGCACGCACGCATTCATTCTCACAATCACTCGCTCACTCGGCCACCCAAATACACACATCTATTCAACCACCAAGTCACTGACTCATTCGAACGCCCTCAAAGGCACCGGAATCATGCGTGCATTGCGAAATCTCTGCTCACGACCTCATCTGCTTAGTGTTTTGAGTGCAGGTTTTTTTTTATCATCTGTTAGCTACGTGGTGGGAGTGTCTTTTGTTCTTTGTTGTTCATTCCATTTCACTTTCCTCTCTCTCTCTCCCCCCTCTCTCCTCTCCCTCTCCCACTCTCTCCCTTCCCCCTCCCTCTCCCTATCTCCCTTTCTTTCTATCTCCCTCCTAACCTCCCTCACCCCCTCCCTCTCCCTATCTCCCTTTCTTTCTCTCTCCCTCTCTCCATCTCTCCATCTCTCCCTCCTAACCTCCCTCTCCCTCTCCCTCTCCCTCTCCCGAGTTATTTGAGGAGTTTGTCTGTACGTGGAAAGAAGTTAGCGAAAGATTAATAAAGTTAGCGACTTTGTAGCATCAACTTTTACGCTCGCGACGTTTGTTAGGGTCTCCCCCCCTCCCCACCCCACCCTCTTGTAGTTTTTCTCCCTTCCCATAGTCTTATCCTTATCCTTATCCTTATCCTTACTTACCTTTTCTCTTTTCACATCACACCCCTTCCTCTTCTTACTTCTCCAACCCTAAAATCCTCTTCCTCTTCCTCCCTCGCACCCTCTCCCCATCCCCATCCCTATCTTTTTAGAGCCACTTACGCAAGTTTCGAAAGAAAAAAAAAACATAGGCCTATCAGTATTATGTTTTAGATCAATAAAAAGCAGTCCATTAATTAAATGCTCTACCCCCCCCCCGTCTACTATACCCCTACACCCCAGGTTGCTATACCCCTTCCGCCAACCCTTAACCCCTTTTATCTGGGTCATTTTACTGTGTCACCCTTTAAGATGATTGCGCTAGCTGTTGGGTTGTTTCATGTTGTGTGTGTGTGTTTGTTTGTTTAAGAGTGGTCGTACTGTCTTGTCGCTCATTGTTTAGTAACTCGTTTGTGTTGTCGTTGTGTAGTTTTGGTTGTCACTCGCTTTCTTTTTTTCTTTTGTTTGGTGTGTACTTTCTCGTTCTTAGTTTTTGTTGTGTCGTTCCTCTCTCTCTCTCTCTCTCTCTCTCTCTCTCTCTCTCTCTCTCTCTCTCTCTCTCTCTCTCTCTCTCTCTCTCTCTCTCTCTCTCTCTCCTCTCTCTCTCCTCTCTCTCTCTCTCCTCCCCTCTCCCCTCCTCCCTCCTCCCTCTCCCCCTCCCTCCCTCCCTCCCTCCTCCCCCTCCCCTCCTCCCTCCCTCCCTCCTCCTCCCCTCCCCTCCCTCCTCTCCCTCCCTTCCCTCCCTCCCTCCCCCTCTCCTCCCCTCCCTCCCCTCTCCCCTCCCCTCCCCCCCTCTCCCCTCCCCTCCCCCTCTCCTCCTCCCTCCTTTCCCCTTCCCTCCCTTTCCCCTACCTTGACCTTCCTCCCCCTCTCCTCCCCTTACCTTATCTTCCCCTTCACCTTATCTCCTTTACTTCCCTTCTTCCCTCCCTCCCTCCCTCCCTCCCTCCCTATCTATCTTCCCACCTCTCTCTTCTCTTCCTCTCCGCTCCCTTCATCCCATTGCGTCATCGCGTATGTCTTTTTGGTCGAGTGTTTGTTTGCATACTTGCGCGCAACTTTTGATCTGTCATTAACCACATCAAGGAGAGTTAGGACCCTTTCTGAAGGCGCCACCGACAAGCCCCTGACATGTTTTTTTCTGTGTTGAAAGTCAAATGCACACTCGCGCGCACTTACGCACACGCATACATACATACGTACACATACACATACATACACATACACACACATACACATACATACACATACATAAACACACATACATAAACACACATACATACAAACATACACACATACATACATATATACATACATACAAACATACACACATACATACATACATACATACATACATACACGCATACATACAAACATACATACATACATACATACATATACATACGCAGATACATAAACATACATACATACATACATACATACATACACTTACATACACATACATACACATACACACACACACACACACACACACACACACACACACACACACACACACACACACACACACACACACACACACACACACACACACACACACACACACACACACACACACACACACACACACACACACACACACACACACACACACACAAATTACTATCCGATAAATCTATCCGCTTGTAGAGATACACCGTTGACCGTTACGTAATGAAACATCTCAAAATAAGAGAAAAATAAGTTTACTACAAATGAACAAAGCTTCTATACCCTTAAGTAATAGTAAACGTAACTATGCAAATTAGGTTGAATTCAGCGATTTCGTGATGACCGACTTATTGACTGACTATCGGGCTAATCAGTCCAACCAGTCCGTTCATCACACGCACAGTCAGTCCCCACGAAATGCCGGCACAGTCACCACCGCCGCCGCCGCCGCCGCCGCTCGCACGGTCACGTGTGTGGTGATAGTCGGACCAAAGTTTTAAAGACAAAAGTTTGTTGGAATGAGTTGGGTTCTCAGGGAAAAGTTGTGGTGTGTGGCGGGAGGGAAGGAGGAGGAGGGAGGGAGGGAGGGACGGAGGAAGAGGGAGGGAGGGAGGAAAAGAAGGAGAAAGAGGGAGTGAGAGAGGAAGAGGGAAAGAGAGGGAGAAAGGAGAGGAGGGAGGGAGGGACAGGGGGGAAGAGAGAAAGGGAGAGAAAAGGGTGGAGGGGGAAGAAGGGCAAGGTGAAGGGGGGAGGAGAGAAAAGCGAGGAGAGATGGAGAAAAGGAAGGAAAAGAGGGAGTGGAGAGAGAGAGAGAAAGGAGATGGAGGAGGGAGGGGGTAGAGTGTGGAATAGAGAAGCGGAGAAAGGGGAGGGGGGTGGATGAATTTGGGACGAAAGGAAATGAGAAGGAGGAGAAGGAAGGGGAGGGAACGAGGGAGGAAAGGCATCAACAATAGGTATGCATCGTAGCGGTCACGCGGAGAGTAAAGGGGGAGGAAAGAACGGGTAGGTATCCGATTGGGTACGATGGGAGGGAGGGGGGGGGGCACGAGGAAGGAGGATGAGCAAGAAGGAGGCACGGGCATGGAGGAGCAAGAGGAGGGAAGAGTGGCATGGGTACGATCGCTGCGGTGCGGCTTGGGGTACGGGGAGGTCACGAGCGCACGAGAGGCTGGCTTAGGGGCACCGAAGGAACCTTGACCTGTGTGCGAAGAGGAATAGGGGGAGGAGGTGGAAGTAGAGGAGGAGGAGGAAGGAAGGAAGGAAGGAAGGAAGGAAGGAAGGAAGGAAGGAAGGAAGGAAGGAAGGAGGAAGGAAAATGAAGATGAAGGTAAAGTGGAAGAGGAGGGAGGAGGAATGAAGAAAGAAAAAAGAAAAAGAATGAAGATAAAGATGAAGAGGAGGGGAGGCTTTCTTCCTTCATTTTGAGGTCGCTGGAAAGGAAGGGAGAGGGAGGGGTGGGTATAGAGAAGGGGGGAGGGGGAGGGAAGTGTCATTGGCGCCAACGTGGGACTTTCTCTTCTTTGTGTTAATGTTTATTTTTATTAATTTATTTATTTTTTTGTCTCCTTATTTATCTCCTTTTCTTTTTCAAGTTCATTTCTTCTCATTTTATTGATCTCGCTCTTTATCATCACCTTCCGGTTTCGTCTACGCTCCAATCTTTGTTTTTACGTTCTCTTTGCTCCTACCCCAACCTCCTATCTCGCTTCTCTTCCTTATTCTTCCACTAGCCCCCCCTCCCCCATTCCTACCTCCCCTTCCCCTTCCCCTTCCCTTTCCCTTTCTCGCCTCTCCCTCTCCCTTTCATCCCCTCCCTCTTCCTTCCTCGCCTCCTCCTCGCCTCCTCCCCTTCCCCCTTACATTTTCCAAAGCCATAGCCCTACCGAAAGCAGTTAGATGGAAAAAAATAAATAAAAATAAAAAACAAAACCATAAAACACTTATACCAACACGAGGCACCACAGAGCCACAGATTTGAATTAATATCTGTTGCGGGCGTCCGTACCGTATCAGCGTGGAAGTCAAAGTTGTATTCCACCCACGTACGCCACCTTACCGCCCCCTCCCCCCTTCCCCTTCTCCCCTCCTCCCCTCCTCCCCTCCTCCCCTTCCATGTGACCACGAAAGGAAACGACATTAATTGTCTCTCTTGACATTAATCCTCCCTGGCATTAATTGTCTCTCTTCAGGACATGTAATCCTCCCTCTCTCATTAATTCCTCTCTCTTTCTCTCTCTCTCTCTCCTCTCTTCTCTCTCTCCACCCTCTGTCCCCTCCCTCTTCCTCTCCTCCCTCTCTCTCTCTCTCTCTCTCTCTCTCTCTTCCTCCCCCTCTCCCCCTCTCTCTCGCTCCCCCCTCTCCCTCCCCCCTCTCCCTCACTCTCACTATGTGCGTGTGCGTGGATGGAAATTGGATGAGCTATGGCAGATCTAAGAGCATATTCTTTTCAATGAGCCATGACTAATGTGTGTGTGTGTGTGTGTGTGTGTGTGTGTGTGTGTGTGTGTGTGTGTGTGTGTGTGTGTGTGTGTGTGTGTGTGTGTTTGTGTAAACTCAAAAGAATAAGTAATACGAACTAATGACACTGAAAAATGAAAGCAAAGACTTTGATGATGATGATGATAATGATTCGGATTGAAACTTAAGCAAGGAAGAGATGGTTATGGGAGAGAGGGAGGGAAGGGGGTGAAGGAGTGGGGGGAGAAGAGAGTAGTAGGGGATGGAGAAGGAGGGGGGGTAGGGTCGGTTGGGGGTGTGGGGGGGAAGGAAGTGAAGTTTTAATAGGAAAAGTTGCTGGACGGAAAACTTGACGCTATCAGTTTTGACAGAAAAGTTTTGTTTTGGGAGTTGTGTGCTCCAGGGATTCTTTTTTTCTCCTCTCCTGTCCTTCCTTCTTTCTCCCTCCCCCCTCCCCTTTTTCTCTCCTTTTTCCCGCTTCTCTTCTCATGTTTTGCCTTATTCATTCTTTCCTTTCTTTCTTCCATCCTACTTTCATCCATCCCTTCCTTCCCCTCCCTTCCCCTCTCCGTCTATTCCTCTCCTTCCCCCCCCTTCCCCCTCCCCCCTTCCCCCTTCCCCCTTCCCCCTTCCCCCTTCCCCCACCAATCCTTCGTTCATTCATCTCCAAATTTCTCTTCAGTTACTTAAGTATCACACTCGTTATCTCATTCATTTTACCCCCCCCCCTCGTGTAATCCCATTAACGATGTCTTTAGTCTGTCATGAATTTTTGATTGAGTAATCTGTTGTATTAGTTACTGTTCGCAACCTTTTGTTTTTATTTTTGTATTGTTCTTTTGTTCGGCGGTTTATCGGTCTGCGATTTGCATTGTTGCTCCTGTTTTATCATTATTATTTTTAATAGGTTGTTTGAGGGGTTGTTAATCTACACCTTTTATCTATCTATCCATCTGTCTATCGACACACCTATGTGATTATATATATGTTGTTTTGATTGATATATGATCGGCGTATCGTATGCTAATATTTTTTTTCTCTCTTCCACAGGTTGTCTTCTTGTATAATGATCCTCGTTCGTTCATCGCTTGACCACTCCTATTGTAGGTAAGGAGAGAGAGCGAGTGAGATTAATGGGTGCTTCTAGAAGGGTCTAACTCTTTATTTTATTTATTTTTGTTTGTTTAAACGTTTTCATTATCCTGTTGCTTTAGTTTTTTTTTTTTATTATTCAGAGGTGATTGGGCGTAACCTGGATTTGATTTGTCAGGCAGATGCGAATATTTGTCTCTCTTTGGTGATTATATGAGCTGTGTGAGAGCAAGAGTTAGTTTTATTGTTTTTTACCGTTGTTTGTTCACGCTTTCGTCATTATTATTCCCATCATTTGATTTTGTTTATTGATTTGCCCCGTCTATTTATTTATTTATTTACTCGTGAGTGGATAGTTAGAGCTTTATGGCCGTGTTCAGTATGTTTGCCAAAGTTCACTAATGAGTAGTTGTAAATTAACACTGTTGCAGTTGCCAAATATTGATACGGGCTCGTGATTTTAATTCCCTAGGCAACTATTAGCATTAGCGGAACGGTCCGGATTAAGTGTACATTCGGTTATATTCATGTGTACGGATAAATTTTTTGTTTGTTTGTTCTTCAAATTAGTTCAATAGTGTTTATTTTTATTTTTTATTTTTATTATTGTTATTTTTCTTAGACTTTAAGTATTAGAACATAAGATGAGATAAAGGGTGTGTATTTTTGTCACGTTATGCAATTCGGTTTACATTTCCCTTGTTTCTTCTGTATTCTAATTTTGTATTCACGTTTTTTGTTTATTGTCCTTTCCAGGTGAAGCGGTGGTAATTTCAAGAGTTTTCGCCGCGGCGGCTTGATTGTGGTAGTACCAGATCCTTGCGGTAGGTTGTAGCTGGTTTGGTTCTTAATGGCGCACATTTGTTAATAATTCCCTAACAGTACCATTGATTGGTGAAACTAATGCTGAATGAATATTCCTTTGAAAAAAGTCTGGCTGTGGTATCCTGAACGCCTGTGTTTCAACGTGTAATTTCGCCCTTCCAGTGAGTCGTTTTTAGCCACGGGAGTGCATGGACAAGCCCCCGGGACTCGTAGGGACTGAGCGAAGCTTCCCAGTCCCCCAAACAGGGCCGGCAGCCATGCTAGCCAGCAATAAACGTCCGCGATTAGACAACATCCGGCCACCCATACCTAATGGGCCCGGCATGCACGCCCGCCCACTGGTGGCCCTCCTTGACGGGCGGGACTGCGCCGTCGAGATGCCCATCCTGAAGGATGTGGCCACGGTAGCCTTCTGTGACGCCCAGTCGACCTCAGAAATTCACGAGAAGGTACGGATAGAAGGCTGCCTTTGTTTTGATTCTGATTTTGAATTATGTGTAATTCACGTATATACATAAACCTTTTGGATGCTTAGAGTCACACCGTTCATATCCGATCCACTGCTTGCGGCAGTCCTTCGTCTCGAGGACCATCCCACACTCATCCTTCACACACCCTTCAAAACTGGCATCCCTGACTCATCCCCGACTCATCCCCGTGCCTGATATCTCCCGCAGGTCCTAAACGAGGCAGTCGGGGCGCTCATGTGGCACACCATCACACTCACGAAAGACGACCTTGAGAAGTTCAAGGCGCTCAAAGTGATCGTTCGGATCGGCAGCGGGATCGATAACGTCGATGTCAAGGTAGGTTTAGGAGATCGAGGGAGAGCGAGCGAGAAACCTCTCCTCTCCTCAGATTCTGGTTTCCGCTTAGAACGTACGTGTGTGTGTGTGTGTGTGTGTGTGTGTGTGTGTGTGTGTGTGTGTGTGTGTGTGTGTGTGTGTGTGACAGACAGACAGACAGACAGACAGACAGACAAGAGAGTTGGTGTTGATAGATCAGAGTTTGTGTTTTTTTGTCTTCTATTTTCACTCTCTTAGTCTTTGCTCTTACTTTTCTGTCATCTTGTTCTGTTTTTTATTTTCCTCTCCTCTTCATATAGATTTCCCACATTTCCCCCTTCCTTTAGTTCCTCTTCCTCATCAGTATGGTAGTTGCATATATTCTCCTCTTTGATTCTATTAATCCTTATGCCATTATCCTTTATATTTTTTTCAGTAAGTAAATCAGATATTCCCAAAGTTACCTTTCACACAAGGTCATGCAATATGTAATTGTTTCATTAATCAGGTGAAAACAAAAAAAAGAAAGTTGTACAGTGGAATTATACACAGAGTTGCAACGTATCCCAAGAACATGTCAAAACTTTTGAGAAAAGAAACGAGCCGAGTAGAAGAAGAAAATCACAAAGTTCTTCCCCAAACTTTTTAAAATGCAGATGCTGGAAAGATCTGGATGGTTGAGATCTGCATTAATGTAAAATAACTTATGATGGAGACAGCCTTTTACTGCTTATTATAGCCTCTCAATTTTCATTGTAAACTTGCCCAACTTGTGTTAAAAGTTTTAATGTCTCAACTTTTGGAAGTTATAAAACTTGTTTCACAGGAAACAAAAAGTTGAAAGTTAGACTCACGGTTAACTTGAAAAATTTCTGGACTTGACGAAAGTTAGCACATTATGGAGCCGTCGATGAGATTATATCTTGGATGTACAAGTAAAGTTGCTTGTATGATATTGTGTAAGCTAGCATTAACCTTTAAAACCAAGTGCATCCTAAGACTTCATGAATGGTTATTTCTGTCCTCTTTATAAAAAACATATTTAGTTGGGTGCAACGGGTCTCGTCTCCTGTCTCTTACTTATTTCTTTTTTATGAACATCTCAAGGAAGTTTGTTGGAAAGCTTTGCTAAAGTTAAAACTTTTGCTTTAGACTTGATAACTCAGTAAGTTGATTGCTGGATTCTTCCAATAGCAGAGTTTTGGGATAGTTAGAATTATTCTCTCATGATTGGTTCCACAGTTGAAGTTTTTTTTTTTTTTTTTTTTTACCCCCCACCCAGAGTTCTTTTTAAAGTTTGATGAGGTCTGGACAAAGGAGAAAAGTTTGTGATAGCATTGAGAGAACCCAAGGGCTTGCAATTAGCTCAACTCTTGGCAACTTGCCATCAGTATTGGTATTCAGAACTTTGGGCAGTGTTCATATTAAACTTTTCATGCGTGTCTTTTTATCTAATTTAGCTCCCATTTCGCTTGGTTAACCAGCCAGGAAGGCGGTTGCCTAAGTAGATGTAGAAATTATCTGAATGGCATTTGCAGTAGGATTTATTTTTTTGTATTGTTAATTTATCCTGTACTGTTAATTCTTGCATTTATTTTCTCTTAGCATTTTCATTTGGTCTTATTAATGTTTTGCTCTGGAGATAAATCATTTGGAAGCAGTTTTCTGTAAACTGAGCCATTTTGCAGTTGGCTATTAATGGGTCATAAGATCTTGAATTCAGAAGCTTTATTATTAAGATTAGCTTACAATCTTAATCCAAAATAGAGAAAGCTGCATTAGTGTACAAGACATTATTAAAAATGGATATGTATAAAAAAAATCTTGGATTCTGCTCAGTTTTCATGAATTGTTGTTAAATAGTCATCAAGTTTTGTTTTAGATTTAGTAATGCAGGTGGCACATGTGTAACAAGACAGGATTTTTATTGGATGGCAGTAAATGGTTGTTTTTGGTACACTAAGTGACAGTTAGTCAAAATCAATATTTATACAGTAGAAGAAGAGGCATATAGAAATGCTAGATTTTAATCAAATTAACCTAGTTGTAGCCAGAAGCCATTGCTCTTATTTTTTTCGGAATCCACCAAATGTCACGGTAAATACTTTCAGGATACTCATTACTCCTTTGCATTTTTTTAACAGGCTGCAGGCGAGCTGGGCATCGCAGTGTGCAACGTACCAGGTTACGGAGTAGAGGAGGTTGCCGACACCACCATGTGCCTCATTCTAAACCTATATCGTCGCACATACTGGTTGGCCAACATGGTCCGCGAGGGGAAGAAATTTACGGGTCCCGAGCAGGTGTGGGAGGTGTGATAATAGATTAACCACAGTGTTTATGCGCCATACACAGAAATTCTTCTGCGCTGAGTATTTTCCCATGTCCCATTGGAAAATATTGTGTGTGTTGAACACTTGTTTATGGCCCATAATCACTGTTTATTCCACAACAAAAAACAAAATGCTTTAGGTGATGAGGTAGCTAGTTAGCTTTCTATTTTCATTCTAAGGGTGATTGTTAGTTGTAACTTTTTGACAGTGCAGAATTTAGGATAGGTTAGAAGGAAAAAAGAATTAGACTGTAAGAGACTGATCTTCTTGGCCATAATATTTTAAGAAACCTAAAAGCTTACGGCCAAAATGTATTATTAAAGGGTAACATATTTGCTTTGACAATCATAAAGCTAGGTATTTCAACGTCTTGTATTTCAACCAGGTTCGAGAGGCAGCCCAAGGATGTGCTCGGATACGTGAAGACACGCTGGGAATAGTTGGTCTTGGTGAGTTGGCCTTTTTGCCACCAAAGTAAATGTATGTATATATGTGTATCTGATGTTTTTGATTAGGTTTCTTATTTTCATAAATCTTAATAAATGACTGTTCAACAACACAGGTCGCATTGGGTCTGCTGTGGCGCTAAGAGCAAAAGCCTTTGGTTTCAATGTCACATTTTACGATCCCTACCTCTCAGACGGGATCGAGAAGAGTCTGGGCTTAGCACGAGTATACACACTACAGGTATGTTTCCAGAGATGTGCATGTTTTGTTGTGGTCATTCACTTTCATTGTGTAATTATGGGCTTAGCTTGAATATATTACTGTTATTATCATGTAAATGGTATGTACTTTAGTCTACAGTGAGTTTCAAAAAAAAAAAAATCAAAGCAATAACTTGAAGTCAATGTTGTTATCAATATTTCATCTTCTCGTTGATTGTCATGGGAGTGAAGAGTTGCCTCTTTTTCATTTTTTCCATTGCAGTGATAGATATAGTTATTTACTATAATAGGTAACACCTTAACCTTGTTCTGCATTTCAGGATCTGTTGTACCGAAGTGACTGTGTGTCTTTACACTGCTCCCTCAATGAGCATAATAACCACCTCATAAATGACTTCACAATTAAGCAGGTGAGAAAGTTGTACATTCTGAGATTTCTCAAATGATTATTTCCAGATGTCTTCCACTTTTCACTGCCTTTGGAATTAGGATTGTCAGTTTTGTAACAGCTTGTGTATAGCAGGATGTGTTTGTGTATATACAGGAAAGGGAAATAGCTAGCTTGTAGAGTGATGACAAAGACCCAGTAGACTCAGGAAACCCTCTTTTGGAAACCTTGTAATCATCAGGAAGCCAACTAACGCTGAATGGTTTTAAAGTGGGTGAGTTTGGGAATATGCTCTGAAGTTTGTTAATCATTTCTGGGGGGGTTACTGTTGATATCCTTAATGAAAACTTCAAACATAGATAAGGAAAGGTGGCTTTTATCCAGAAAGAAATTTTCTAATGTAAAGAAATGGTAAGAAGGATTAATAAAAGAAATCTCTTCTTTGGAGGGTTGCAGTATATATGCTTTATATATAAGAAGGACATAGAAACTAGGTTATTTTGATTCAAAGAAGCGTGACCAGATATAGAATATGGAAACTGTCCTAACTGAAATAGCAGTAGTAAAGTATGGAAGGGAATAGTTAGGAAAAAGATTTTCTGTTTGATTATACTCCTGAAGGGGATCATCCCCCCCCCCCACCACACACACAAAAAGAAGAAAAAAAAAACTATTTAAAAAAAAGGGATAGGTAAGTTGTATGTATGGTACTTATTGGACCTATATGAAGTCCTTACACCTCTATCAATGGTTAACTTTTCCAAATGTCAAGAACAATTATTTTTTTTAACTTCCTTTGTTTTTTAAATCAATAAATGGTATTTTTTTATGTCTAAAGCATAATAACAATTATTTTAAGTAGAATTATAGTATTTTCTCACATAAAGTATGGGAAAAAAAATTGCAGTGTCAAAAAGAAGTTTCAGATCAGGTTATGCCTCTTTTTATGTCTATTTACTACTTTTTTATTATTATTAATGTCCTTTTCCTCTTGATTTATATCTCCATCTTTTTCATAATCTCATAAACACAATCATTTTCTCATTCACTTCCTTAATTAATTCATAATAGACTAACCTTGAACTCTAAATCATCGCAATTTTCTCATTGACTATCATAAATTCTTCACAGATGAATTAAGTCTTATCCTTTCTTCCTCTCATCCTCAGATGCGGCCGGGGGCTTTCCTGGTGAACACTGCTCGAGGGGCATTGGTGGATGAGAATGCCTTGGCCGCGGCTCTAAAGGAAGGCAGAATCAGAGCTGCAGCTCTTGATGTTCACGAGAATGAGCCATACAACCCATTCCAGGGTATGCTTGCCATGGTTTCTGTCATTTTTTGTTTTTGATTGTTATTTGATACTTTTTGGATGTTAAATTCAAGATTTTTATGCTTCAAATTCATTGTACATGAGGTATTCAGTTTGCAGTTTTTATTCAGTTTAATTTTTAAACTTAAACTTGATTATATAGTAATTTATGCCTAATCAAAAATGCAAATCTGTTTTTGTGTTGCAGGACCTCTCAAAGATGCACCAAATTTGATTTGCACTCCGCATGCAGCATACTACTCTGATGCATCCAGTAACGAGTTGCGAGAGATGGCTGCCAATGAGATCCGCCGTGCAATAATAGGCCGCATCCCAGATGCATTACGGAATTGTGTCAACAAGGAATATTTTGTGAACAACTATAGCGAAGGAGGCGTCAATGGCACCGTCCCATACTATGTCCCGGTTCACTCCACTACGCATGACTCTGTGCCCCCACACTCGAGTGGACCCCCGCCCACGAGCCATGTTGGTGCAGGCATCCCTCCGCCCCCACACTTGCCTCCCACTGTACCTGCAAGTGGAAGAACCTCGCCCCAGACTGGACCCCCTGGTCCGCCCGGTCCTCGAGAATCCACCTCACCATAACACAAACTTCCTTCACCAATTCAACTATCAACCCTCCGCTGTAAGTGTGATAGGGGGATCTCTTGCTTGAATGTAATTAATGCATTTATGAATTGAAAAGTGTCTCATCAGATTAGTATGTCAGATTAGGCGTCATGGTTTGGTGCATGTATAGTTATTAACACACCCCTTTTCTTTTCTATTTCTTTCAGGTGACCACAAGTCAAGAGTCATTCCACCATGAAAGCTGAGTCGAAGTAATTACAGGTGGCTGCTACTAAACACTGGGTTATTACTCAGAAATCGTGCAAAGTCTATGTACAAATTTGCCTATTGTTCCTTGATGTTAGAAGGACCAAGTCCCCCTCACCTCAAAAAAGTGCAATGGACGCTGGGGAAGAGGTGAAAGTGAGAGGGTGCGAAGCATTGTGTGTATGTGTGATCTAAAGTGAAGATGCTTGTGGAGGTTATTGCCTGAATTACGGCACTGCATTTTTGGTTATTGTATTTTTATGTTAACTATTTTTTACTCTTTGCAGTTAGTGTAAGGAGGGGCTGTATTACATTACTACAGGCCATCCCTAGGTAAAAGAAAGGCAGATATTGTAACTCAGGTTCTTATCCTCTGTCATGTATGCAAAAAAAGTATTCAGTCCTAAGATGGAGAGATCCTAGGTCATAGAATTTCCTTTCGGGAACATTTTTAACATTCTGTGACCCTACTTACCAAAAAAAAAAAAAGAAAAAATAACAAAAAAAAATTCAATTTGAGATATCAGGTAGGAAGTACACTCAAACTTGCAGTATTATGTTACTTACATTATTTTCAGACAGAAAAATTGCAAATTTGATTTATTTTATTTTTTTATTTTGTCTCTTTACAGAGGTCATATTTTATACCTGTAGGGTTTCCTCCTCACACAAAACAGGTTTTCCTTGCATGATAAGTCAGACTTGTCAAACTATGTAAATCAAATTGTTTACAGCTGTAACTCTTTAGTCCTGTATCATTTTTTCTCCTTACCTTAGAAAGTAAAGGATAAGTTTAAATGCAAATGTTGTAAATTTCTTTTGAAGTGTGGTTATGGTTTCCCTACTGAGAGGTTTTAATTGTCTATTCAAGTGCTTAATAGGCCAAACCTTATTCAAACTGTGCTGCTTTATTACACGAAATTCTGCGAGCACATACATTCATACACCAATATTAGGAAACCTTAAGCTCGTTGGAAGAGCAAGTCCAAACAACACAACTCCAATGCCTATTTGGAAAGTAGAAAAACAGCTCATTTGTTTCAGCTTGGCAAATTATCCGTCTTATTTCCAGTTGTGAATTACGAAAAAGTAAAGTCTTGCTATGTAAGACATAAAGCTCACTAAGAACCGAATGGATTGGGATTCTCAAAGTGAAAAGTAGATAAGAAGCAGTATTGCACCAGTGGTAAGGGAGGAATAAGCTGATTTGGTATTATTGTGCATTTTAAGAAACTTTGCATCCAAGTTCATTGTTTGTATTACAGCTGTTGCATATATATAAAAAAAGAAAATAGAACCAATAAGAGGAAAGAAAACAATAAAATCATTGGCCATCTTACAGAGGGAGGTCCCACATTTTGAACAGTAGTTTGAATGCATTTGAATTACAGATCCAAAAAATTTCACAATCTGGCAGTCTGCAGGAAAGCCTTATAATCAAATACAAGACTTTGTACATAGTTATTGTAAAATATTCATAAGTGAAGATAAAATCCACAGGTAACAAGGGGGATGTTTCCATCTTCATCAAATACTCAAATACCTGTTTTCAATAGTTAACCAGAATACCAGAACCAAGTGCAGTAAAACGAGTGCTTCAGATGTGACTGCTTGAGAGTTGCACGTTTTTAGGAATTTTAGTGCCACTCCAAGGCAGTGTTGTTTGACTCTGGTACAAGGGAGACCAGTTTATATCATGAGGAAGAAAGAAAGAAACAAAGAAAAAAAAAAAAGGATGATTGTTATGATTCATAGAAGTCATGTTCCTAAATGAACTGCACTTACTTATTGTGCAGTTGTAAAGTTTTTTGTAAAACCCGTAGCCAAGTGCATCGTAGTTATCAATAAAAGACACAATGGTTGTTGTCTTATTAATTAAAATCCTGTTTGTGTGAATTATTGCAAGCACAATATTTTGATCTCTTCCATTTTTTTAAATATATTTTTTTTCATTTCTTCAGTGACAGGTAATTCTTGTACCAGAGGTATAGAAAATGCAAACATGGTGTTTCTCTATTATAATTCTTTCATTATTGATAATAAAAAGTTAACTATCAGCAACTCTGCAAAAGTCAGGTGTCCCCAATGTTAAAAATGCTACAAGACTAACCAGCTAAAAGCATGTTTCACAGGCCAAATTTTAGGAGCAATGCTGATAGGACATACATGATTGACCTAAATGAAAAAGAATATGCTTTTCATCGGTGTCCTTGTAATAGCAAGTGAAAAAGCAGGACTTTGAAGTAATCAAAGTTAAACGGACAAATTTAAAAGGGGATCCATTATTATGTTTCTTATTCTCTCTGAAATTCCTGCTCTTTTGCTGATTTCTTACATGCCATCTGCGGCTTACTGCAACTCAGCTGTTCTGAAACAAATTTTCTAGTTAAGATGTAGGAAGGAAGTTGAAGATATGATCTTCCACCTTATTTGAGAATAAATTTTTTGAAATAAACTTTCTTTTTATTACATGATTTGAGGTGAATGAAACAATCCAATCTAAACTTGTCCTCTCTTTAATGCAGAATATAGATTGGAAACAATAAATTTGCTGTTTCATCTACATGGGGAAAACAGCAATCTTTTCTAAACTAAAAATAATTAACAATTTGGACACTGGCTGCTTGTAAATATATATACAAAATAAGACAAAATTGTTCTGATTGAAAGATGCCATAAAACAACCTTGTAATGTGTCATCTCCAGTCCTATTTAAGTTAACATCAGATGGATTTATCTCAAGGATAACATGTGAACACTGACAATACTTATTATACATGATGTAACTAACTCACACTTAAGTCAAATAATAACCTGCTCAGCTTCTCTGGAACCTGTTCAACAGGAATACTTCATACAATCCATAAAATGAAGGTGAATCATAAAAATTATTTTTTTACCAACTGTAAATGCAACACTTGCAGAAATGTTCCCAACCTCAACACAACTACTTAAAAAAGAAAAATATATTTAATGAAGATAATCATTTTAGCAGCTTAACATGACAAAAGATTTACTTTATGTCTGGATCCTACTAATTATTGTGCACCATAGGAAATAACAAACACTTTAGTCAATCTCGTAAATGTTGGTTTTCATGAGCGTCTCCATGGAATGTACCACTGGGGCTCCATCGGAAGTGCTGACAACTCCCAAAACCTGGAAAAGATCATTTTTATTATTTTTGTTATTCTTTTTTAAGGGGGTGGAGGGAGTAGAAAACTTAACAAGAGGATGGAAAAGGAAAAGGACGAGAGTGAGAGGAGAAAAAAAGAGGAGAAAATTCTCCATGTGAAAAGACCTATGTTACTTACAATACAAATTATATATATTGGATGTCCTTAACTTATTTGCTGCGATCTATGATTCTCTACCATAAATGTATGTTTGACTTACAGTAAGACTTTATTAAAATTACTTTTTATTTTCCTAGACAGTCATGGTATGTGAACTGCATACTACCATTTTAGTTGATTACAAGATTGAAATGGCACATAAAAGCCTCATAATATAATAAAACAAATGACAAAAAATGTTAAAATGATTAAACTGATCAGTTTATATGGCATGTACATCATTCAATTAAAATCTATTTACAACTGCACATATTGATGCCAACAATGATCTATTATATAAAGTTATTCATTCTTATTTATACATTCCTATGAAAATACAAAACAAACAAACTCACAAACTCTCAAACACACTCAACACTCAACACACACACACATATAGTACAAAATCACCCACCTTAAGGTTGCAGTACATCCGTGAGGAATGGAAGGAGACGCGGACTGGGAAGAAGTTATCAGGAACACCTCTGGCTGTGAAGTCCATGGCAGCAGTTGGGGCAGTCTTATCAATAACAGGAATACGCCACACGAGCGAGCAATGGGCACGGTCGTACTCGTGTTCTCCTTCACAGTCATTGATCACGGGTGGGGGGGCACCGGAGGCAAGTGGAATGGTTATGGTAACCTCATTGAGTTCCATTTCTGTATTCTCTAAGGTGTACTCGATGTTGACGTCGCACCCTCCTGCACCGTTCTCCTGGGGCCAGCAGTTAACTGGGGAATGGTAGAATGTTAGGCAACCTAATGCTATATTTCTTCAAATATCTTCTTGAATATGGATAAAACTTTCACTCTGATCAGAGCACTAATAATCCAAGGAAGGTATCAACATATTCTTTTATTTATGTTAAGAAAAAACAAATAATTAAAAAAATATAAATAAATATACAAATTGGGGAGATAAGAAAAGAAAAGAGAGAAAGAAACATACTAGATAATGGCACTTGACTTTCATCTGTTGTCTGGAACCTCCACTTCAACACCCCTACATCTGTGTTTGGAGGGAATGGCTTGTTAGACATCTTCATGCCTATTTGTCCACAAGAGCGCCAGAGGTCGCGGTCTACGTTGGGATGAGTCTGCAGCTGGATAGGTCTGTTATCTGTGTTGTCCACCTAAAAAAAAAAAAAAAGAATGTTAGCTACTCCTGGTAAAAAATTATGAGTTACATTTAGTGGAAATCTTGATCAGTACAAAATTTCTGAACTGCTTTTAACAACAGAAAAGGGAAAAAGAATAAAGGGTCTCCTCACCTGTACTTTAATAAAGCCATGGTCACTGTCTGTGATTCGGAGTTTGAGGATTCCTTGGACTTCCATTGTCTGTAGGCCTCCATCCCTTCCAGCTCGCACCACCAGGTCCTCCGCCATGACGATGTGGACTCTGGGGGTGGATATTATTTTTCAGTATATTGATACAGGTAAATAACGGATTCTGTCAGCTATGTAAATCTCTGTATATTCCCTCCTTTTTCTTTAATGACTAAATAGCAAATTACAAGTAATCCAAAAATTCTAACAAAACTTGATGCATCACAAAATATATATTTTAGATGAGATTCCCACAATGCAGTTTTAAGGAGAAGAGGAAAAAAGGAAAAAGCAAAAAAGAATAGAAAAAGAAACTGGAGGTGCAAGCTTACGGCTCAACGTCCACTTGGGGCGTGGACACCGGCTGCATCTTGGACACAGGCTCTGTTGCAGACACCACTCGCTCTCCTTCAGACTTGAGCTGGTCGACGAAGGAGTCCACGTCCTTGGCCTTGCTTCCCAGCTTCATGGCACGGTTTGAACCTGATGCCTTCATGGGGGTAGGCCTGCTCTCCTGGAAAATGAGGGAATTGTTTTACTTGTTATCTATGGCCAATTATCAGCATCATTTATTTCTTTAACTTATTTATTCTAAAAACATAATTTTCTTAGTATATATATTGCAAATATATTTCAAAACTCTTGTAATAGTTGTAGAAAAAAAGAACTAAAAAGCTGCCCATCCAACTTTCATACCTGTGTGGTGGCTGTGATTGGTTCCGATGGGGTGAAGCCTCCAGACCCACCTCCGAAACCTCCAGACATGCCAAAGCCCCCACTGTTTCCCCCCGAGAAGCCTGGGGACTTGATTCCTCTCTTGTTCTCCTCGTAACGTTTGCGCTGCAGCTCCTTGGCCTTCTCCTGCAAGTTTTAATAAACATTAAAAATCTAATTCAATTTCTTTATATTCTATAAACAGAACAAAGAAAAGAGGTCACACAGAAAAATGTTAATAAAGACGTACCACTATATGGGGCATACATGATTTTGAAAAAATCCTAATCATTCTATTTTTTGTTAACTTTTTTTTATGCCAGTAATCTTTGGACAAAGTAGTATCATAATAGTAAAGAACCATCATAAGTGATTTACAATACACATACTATGACCCATAATGACTTCATTATGCTATAAAATTACAGCTTCTAATCATTCTGCTAGAGCACAAGTTTTCAAAACTGGTTATGGATTAATAAATTTGGTAATGTGTAGAAGGTTTCCTCTCGGCACAAAGCCAGAAAGAATTAACACTGGTTTATCTGGGTGACTTTTCTCACCAGGTATTTCCCCCATTTCCCCTCCAGGCCATAAGAGACTACTTCATGTCCCATCTTATCTCCTTTCATCTTCCCCTGGGACCTTCTCTTCTCTCATTCTGAGGCACCTAGACATTTTAAGGTTCTCTCTTATCTGTTATATAACATTATACACTTAAAAACATGCTATATTGCTGCCATATATCATATGTTGCCATATGATGTATGGCAGCATTTTTTGGGGGCTTGACACTAGACTCTTTGGTAACTTTGAAGACCAAAGACCAATTTATCTTAGTGAAGACTGAATATTTGGGGTTAACTGCATCTGGAAGGGAAAGGGAGGGTCCAAGGCACTGTGGTCTTTCTGGATTTGAAGAGACTGAACAACTAACTTCTTCAATAAAGTATACATGCCTACCTTCATCTTGGTACGAGCCTCCCTCTCTTGGGTCTCCCTGACAGCTCTATAGACCTTCTCTTCATGCGAGTCCATCTCGACAAAAGTGCGGATCTGAGCCAGGTTCACAGACTCCCTATAACCAAGGGCCACAATCTCGTCAAATGCAAAAATAAGATGGAATGAATTATCTAGGATCTCACTTTCTTCCATGTTGCGACAGTACTCCGGGATCTGTTGGGATGCAAACGTAAAATAAGTCAATTGGCAGTGTGTGCATGACAAGAGATTGGTGCATCTATATAACTAGGCAAAACCTAGTCTGCAATGACACTAACCATATTTGACATTGACTTTTCAACTAATAGAGCTTACTGCTGCTGATTGAAATGGCTTCATATTCTTTTATTCTTTAACTCTATTTCTCATGGTGCTAAATCTGATATGGAATTAGATTAATTCTAATTTTCTGGATGAATTTAAGAAAGGAAAAGGAGGAACTAGGAAGGGAAGATGGAAAAACAGAAGGGGGAGGAGGAATGAGATAAGGGGAGTAAGGAGAAGGGGAGGGGGAGAATATTGAGGGGGGAAGGAGGAATGAGATAAGGGGAGTAGGGAGAAGGGGGGAGAAGATTGAGAGAGAAGCAAAGTAGAAGTTGAAGAATGAAGAAGCAAGAGAATCAGAGAAAAAACAGAAAAAAGGGAAAGAAGCTGGAAGAATAGAAGGATGGTGACATAGGAATGGTTTTGAATCTGAAGAATGGAGGTAAAGAAATGACATACATTTATATGGCAATTTATCTTTATATCTATTACTGACTTCAGTAATACATATGTATATATGTGTATGTATATATCTATATATATGTATATGTATATGTATATGTGCATGTGTATGTGCATGTGCATGTGTATATGTTTATGTATATGTATATGTATATGTATATATATATATATATATATATATATATATATATATATATATATATATATATATATATATATATATATATATATATATATACATATACATATATATACATATACATATATAACATATACA
>NW_028234409.1:42606896-42611896 GCF_977035675.1 Penaeus japonicus
ATGCTATCTTTGTTGTTTTCAATTATTAGTAGGCATTGCATAGAATTTACTAGGCTACTTTACATATATTTTGATTTTTCACCTGAACTTTTTGTAATGAGATGAGCATGAGGATCAGGAGGAGGAGGAAGATGATGAAGAATTATTCAAAGAAGAATTGAAAAAATATCTGCTAAGTATGGTAGAGTGGAATCTATCTGTTCAGATAAGGGTAACAACTAATATATTGTGGAGAGAGACTGACTTGTCAAATAAAGTTGCTCCCTTTGCTTGACAAAAAGCCCATAAAAATAAATTCTGCTTGTAAGAAAGAAAGAAAGAAAGAATCTGCCAAGTATCTCAATAAAAACTCATTTTAAAAATAATTTTTACATTGAAAAGCTAGCGAGCCTTGGCCATTACCAATGAAAGATGGATCATGTGCAACAAGTGTGTTGGAAGTCAACAATCCAGGCATATGCAACTCTTCTATTTGTAGGAGATCCACAGCCGTAATGGTCTTTCCATCAAAATTATTCCCAGAGTCTGATGTGGCTGGATGGGTGCAGACATGGCAGAAAGTGCTAAGGCTGACATGAATGAAACTATTAAGTAAGTGTATGGGCAAGAACTGGTAATAACTTTTTCTTTGTTACTGTGTATAGAGGACGAGATGCTGATGTAAACCTATGTCATAAAGGTTTGGTAAACTGTTCTTCTTGATCTTCAGTAGTGTCATACCTATTGATGACTTGTTCAACTGGAGACTAGTAAATTTTCACATCAACTGCACTACTGCACTTTAACCCATTAGCGCTAGGTGATATGATATCACGTCATGATCTCTCATTCAAAACATACATTTTACATCGTTATGTATGTATACACTCATAGGGGTTCCATTTGCATACACATTTTTCTTCAATTGTGAAAGCGAGCGGGTGAAAAGCGCGCAAAGAAGTGCAGTGTGGCATAGTGCCGGGAGAGATCTTGTCTGTGGATCAAATAAACTAAAATCATGTTCTTAAACTCTTTAATGTTAAAATCCACCAGGATAAACACTCATATTTCCTTACTATAGAAAATATAATTCCTTTACTCATGCTACTGTGGTTGTGCTCAGTTTAGCAATAAATTTTATTATTTAATCCCTAAAGTCTAATTCACCTGGAATGAGTATCTTGATAATATTCACCACTGAGTATATTTGAATTTCAACATGAACAATGTGAGGTAGGGAATTTGAGGAAGTAAGTTTCTTGCAACTACACCCTCTGAGACCATCCCCATCCCCTCATATAACTGTCTCCCCCTGACCTGAGCACCCCCTAGTTCTGTTCGCGGTTATTTCTACAAATGAATGAACGTATTGAGCATAAAATAAGAACTCTTGTAATGTATAGCATATACATCCATAATCTGAAAACCACCTCCATTCCCCAGTACCCTTTATACACCCTGTACTAAACATACAAGTACCTCATGGCATTATTCCTACCTCTCTTTATGGGAATGAAGGTAGCAAGTATAAAATAAGACTTCTCATAAAGCATGCAATCCCATGCCCCATGATCTCTGCTTAACCTAGTACCCCTCCAATTATATCACATTTCTAATTTCTGTCTCAGTGTTTACCAATGTGTTTTTAGTATTTGTATGAATAGAAACATGCTTTATTACTTTAATGCTCTCTCCCTCCCCCTCCCCCTCTCTCCGTCACTCTCTCTCTCTCTCTGTCTCTCTGTCTCTCTCTCTGTGTGTGTCTCGCTGTCTCTCTCTCTCGCTGTCTCTCTCTGTCTCTCTCTCTCGCTGTCTGTCTCTGTCTCGCTGTCTCTCTCTATCTCTCTCTCTCTCACTGTCTGTCTCGGTCTCTCTCTCTCTCTCACTGTCTGTCTCGGTCTCTCTCTCTCTCTCACTGTCTGTCTGTCTCGGTCTCTCTCTCTCTCTCACTGTCTGTCTCGGTCTCTCGGTCTCTCTCTCTCTCTCACTGTCTGTCTCGGTCTCTCTCTCTCTCTCTCTCTCTCGGTCTCTCTCTCTCTCTCTCTCTCTCTCTCTCTCTCTCTCTCTCTCTCTCTCTCTCTCTCTCTCTCTCTCTCTCTCTCTCTCTCTCTCTCTCTCTCTCTCTCTCTCTCTCTCTCTTCCTCTCTCTCTCTCTCTCTCTCTCTCTCTCTCTCTCTCTCTCTCTCTCTCTCTCTCTCTCTCTCTCTCTCTCTCTCTCTCTCTCTCTCTCTCTCTCGGTCTCTCTCTCGGTCTCTCTCTCGGTCTCTCTCACGGTCTCTCTCACGGTCTCTCTCACGGTCTCTCTCACGGTCTCTCTCACGGTCTCTCTCACGGTCTCTCTCACGGTCTCTCTCTCTCTCTCTCTCTCTCTCTCTCTCTCTCTCTCTCGGTCTCTCTCACTGTCTGTCTCGGTCTCTCTCACTGTCTGTCTCGGTCTCTCTCACTGTCTGTCTCGGTCTCTCTCACTGTCTGTCTCGGTCTCTCTCACTGTCTGTCTCGGTCTCTCTCACTGTCTGTCTCGGTCTCTCTCACTGTCTGTCTCGGTCTCTCTCACTGTCTGTCTCGGTCTCTCTCACTGTCTGTCTCGGTCTCTCTCACTGTCTGTCTCGGTCTCTCTCACTGTCTGTCTCGGTCTCTCTCACTGTCTGTCTCGGTCTCTCTCACTGTCTGTCTCGGTCTCTCTCACTGTCTGTCTCGGTCTCTCTCACTGTCTGTCTCGGTCTCTCTCACTGTCTGTCTCGGTCTCTCTCACTGTCTGTCTCGGTCTCTCTCACTGTCTGTCTCGGTCTCTCTCACTGTCTGTCTCGGTCTCTCTCTCTCTCTCTCTCTCTCTCTCTCTCTCTCTCTCTCTCTCTCTCTCTCTCTCTCTCTCTCTCTCTCTCTCTCTCTCTCTCTCTCTCTCTCGGTCTCTCTCTCTCGGTCTCTCTCTCTCGGTCTCTCTCTCGGTCTCTCTCTCGGTCTCTCTCTCGGTCTCTCTCTCGGTCTCTCTCTCGGTC
This sequence comes from Penaeus japonicus, assembly GCF_977035675.1. Classification (NCBI taxonomy): domain Eukaryota; kingdom Metazoa; phylum Arthropoda; class Malacostraca; order Decapoda; family Penaeidae; genus Penaeus; species Penaeus japonicus. Next base: position 42,609,872 of record NW_028234409.1, read on the forward strand.
TCTCTCTCGGTCTCTCTCTCGGTCTCTCTCACTGTCTCTCTCGGTCTCTCTCACTGTCTCTCTCGGTCTCTCTCACTGTCTGTCTCGGTCTCTCTCTCTCTCTCTCTCTCTCTCTCTCTCTCTCTCTCTCTCTCTCTCTCTCTCTCTCTCTCTCTCTCTCTCTCTCTCTCTCTCTCTCTCTCTCTCTCTCGCTTGCTTTCTGGCTGTCTGTCTCACTCTCTCTCACTTGCTGTCTGTCTGTCTGTCTATCTCTCTCTCTCATTCTCAGTAGTTAATCATCATCTTACAAATTTTGATGCTTCACCATTTGATAATTATATGACATACCAGGAGAATACAAATTTCTGGTGTGTAAATTTGAGTTCTACAAACATAAAAGATCAAAACTGCCCTTGGTGAAAGTTGAAAATTTAATGCTTTTTACAGCTACAGTCACCTTGATAGCTAATAAACCATGCAACTAAAACATCTAATACATAAAATGCATATATATATATATTCCATTCAACGCCAGAATTAGTTTTTTACATTCCACTCGAAAGAAAGACAAATGAAAAAAGAAACATGGATTACTATTTGATTGGCTGAAGAAGAGGAGGGCCTCCAAGGGAATGGTGATATAATGGATGTGGCAAAAGGAAATAGAAATAATAGTAGATACTCTATACAACTCATTCACATTGGAAAAAACGAGGCAAAAACACAAGAAAAATCCCATCACTTTTTGAAAGGCTTTTCACTATTGTGGCAGATAGGACTGATGAACCTGAATGGGTTATGGCACTATTGTGATAGACAGGACTTTAGGAGTCAAAATGCACAGCCTATGGTGGACATCTTAAGATGTTCTATGTTTTCTGTTATTTTCAGATTTCTGGTGTGATATAGGAGTCTATTTATAGTATAACTGCACTGTGCTACAAATTAGCATTAGGTATGATGCCCTAGTTACACAGCTGAAGAAATAATCAGTTCATAATTTTCTAAAAAAGAAAAATACCAACACACCACATGAAACACCCACTGTGGAAGGGCTAAGGCCATAGATAGCTATCCCCCTTCCCACATCTCTGTACCTCCTTCCTAAATGGCTCTTTACCATGTGTCTGGGTGACTTCTTGTTGCATCCGCCCCTCACTCTGCACTCCATCTATTGCATCTCCTGCCCCCTTCCCCTAGGACTCCCTCCTCTCCATTCATACCTTCCTGAATGGCTGACCTACTTATAACCTTATCTTATTTTTCTCTTTGCATTCTATATATGTCTATAATTACATTACTTGTTTGTTTATATAACTTAAGGAGAATCATATGGGTTTTATTTCCAGTTTGATTTGAAGTCTACTCCTTTCTTATTCATAGACAAGAGGCACCATTTAAATCTTTTATGTTCTTCTACTATTTGACATACCAATAGAAGATATAAATTTTCTGGTATGTAAAAACCAGCTCTTCGTACATGTTGTAAATTATGTTGTTTTTTTTTATGGTTAGGCAAGGTTGGGTTAACCCATTGGAACCGGTTGACGTGATAGCATGTATTGTGGTTTTCACGTCAGACGCCCAGGATGAGCTATGAGGGGAAGCCGCGCACTCGGGTAGAGCGAGCAGGCAGCCCAGGCTCGCAGCTTGTGCGTCAGAGAATCTCAAGGCGTTAGGCTTATGCGTTCGAGAACCCCGGTATTGCGACCGCGCAAAACCGGAACGGCCCCGACGTGAATGGGTTAAGGGACTATGGTCTTTAGGGGTGAAGAGTTAATGACAAATCCATGTAAACAACAGAGCTAAAATCAACTTAAATAAAACAGGAAAATAGACACATTACAAAAATAAGATTGAAGGGGGAAAAAAAAAAAAAAAAAATTACGATTAAAAAAAGCATTGAAGAATATTAGCTTTACATATTCAGTTTCTATTTGTTCTCTGCACAAATATGGTGTGCAAGGAAGGTAAGGGAAAATCTTACTAGTACATGGTGCTTGTAGATCCTCATGGCAATTTATTGTCAAATAAGGAACTAGTCTT
>NW_028234409.1:42616896-42631896 GCF_977035675.1 Penaeus japonicus
TATCAATGTTAACATTGCTAGACTCATTTACTTGTCATACATACAGTCAGACGTAGATTATATAATTTAAGGAATCAGATTTAACTTGTCTAGAAACTGTGCAGAATGCAGCCATGAGGATCATTCTCGGTGCCCCCAAAACAACGTGGATTGTGAACATGATAACGGAACTCAACTTACCATCTATTTACGAAAGAATATAATACATCAATACTATATTTGGTGTCAAACAAATTAAAGAACCCCTCTATATTACAGAGTTCCAAATGCAACTGAAACATAAGATAGAAAATCCAACTTTGCATAACAATACCGAGCCATACTCAAATTCTTTGTTGCAAGTACACAAATTCATACACCAATTAAATATGGGTAGGTACCCATATGGACGTTCTATTCCACCGTGGAAAATGTCGACATTGTACGTATTTTATGTTAATGTCCCTAAAAAAGACACGGTTTCACCAGCTATACCTAAGCAACATTAATGAGCATCTTGAAACTCTGAATAATGACTATGAGGGCTACATTGATGGATCCATAATCTGGAAGCAGAGCAGAATGTGTTTATGTTGTATATAAAACAATATTTTGCAGCACCAAGCTTGTAGGAGGGTTCATGACTGGGCGAGCACTACGCAAACTGAGTTGGCAGGAATACTCATAGCCACAGACTTTCTGTTAACTCAAGGCTCAGGAGTAATTTTCTGCGACTCGCAGAGTGCTCTCCAGGCTCTGAACACTCTAGATAAAGGTGCTGGAAATATCGTAAATTATATAAGAATAAATGTACATTGCACCAAGGAACTGGGCCATGTTATACATTATGTGTGGATACCATCGCATGTTGGAATCGCTAAACATGATCATGCAGATCGCCTAGCGAGGGCAGCATGTGATAAGCAAATTGTGGATATAGACTTTGGCATACCTCTTGCTAGGATCTCATACATAATAAGAACCTCCAATATGGAGGACTTGATGGGGCTAACAAATTCTCAAAGACTTGAAAGCTGTAGCATAAACTATTTTGACCTGTTTTCACAGGAGACATTCATTTATGGTTCATGTAAGACGAGAACAAGACAATGTGACATTTTGACTGCAAGAATCAGGATTGGATACAGAATGTATTGGCAGGTCAGTTCAGAATGCGCTGTTGAGGAAACTAAATGCAGACTTTGCAACGAAGAGTATAAACGAACACTTGAACATTACCTTTCCGGCCACCTAGCATGAGATATGCAGAGTTATGTAATTATTTCATACCATCATCTGTACTAGAAGATGTACTTATGTTATATCCGAAATTCGGTATGTAATATCCTATTACAACATTCATTAAATGTCTATTCACAGTTGATATATTAGAGAATATAATCATGTTATTACCTTAATTTGTAAAACAATGTTAGCAACAATGCCATGACAACATCAATGTATCAAAGCTTGCCAATGCCTGTGCATTTAGCCAGGGTGGTAAATAAAGATCTAAACTAAACTAAAATCTTTATTTCACATTATGTAAATTGTGATAAGAATGTTCATTATGATGCAATTAACAAGGGTAACAGTAATGGCAATAATAATTACCGTAACATGAAATGAGCGAGAGGAGAGGATAGGTGAGGATAACCCTAGAGGAAAAGGGTGCCAGGAATTTTTTCCATGGTCGACTAAAGCATTTCTTGCACTTGCGACACTTTGTATCCATCTTTTTATTACTTACGAAATTATAGGTACTTCATATTCATATTTACGATTGTTCTCTGTATTACAATATCAGTTTCGAACAAGCATCCGCCGGGACAGCCCTCTTGGCAACAAAAATACAAGTACACAAACTTGATGATAATGAGATCGAAAATTATATCGATGTATATCTTAACAGTACCGCCGTCATGATACATTTGGTGTATTGTAACCGTGACATTGAAAATAATTATAATGCCGAATATGAAGACGGTGATAATGATAATAACATCGCAGCAATAACGATGACTGATAGTAGCACTGTTAATAATGACGATGATGATGATAGTGATAATAACAATGACAATGAGGATAATAATAACATTTGCAATAATAAAAATACCTATTCTTGAGGGAAATAAAATTAATATTATAGAATATGTTTACTTTTGATATTTAATCAATGATTTCCTCTATAATTAATATCAGTGAGTATAGTTTTTTTTTTACCTAACCTCTTGACGTTGCAGATACTTATCAACAAATAAAGGAAAATCACTAAATACATACAGTAGCATTCATACAAAGTGCGATGATCTGTTTTATTGTGTAAATGATTAGTAATGACTGTATTTCTGTTATTCATCTTTTTATTCTATTCATTTTTATATAAACCGAAGAGTACGCATCGCCTTCCATCCATTCTTTTCAAACCTTATCGCCTAGCATCTGCCTTACACGCGTGTTTAATCATTTCCGCGGTGGTTTATGGCACGTCTAAATTGATCCCATACTAAGTGTGCAGTCACGTCCATTATAAATGTCATCTCCAGGAATTTTATTAACAATTTGCTTTTTATATACATTTTTATATACATCATAAATACCTTTTACTTATGTAATTTTGTCTAGTAATGAGATCTTAGTATAATCTCTATTATATCTAATCGTATTGTGTGTGCGAGGAGTAATACTTATTAGGTTAACTTGTTAATATAATTAATGGGATAACAATGATACGGATTATGGCTATAACGAATTTATTCCTTCTGATAACTTACAACAAAAGGTAAATTAATGGTAAAGTATAGCGTCATTTATACAAACAATGAATAATAGTAGGTTTTGATTTAGAAAAAGAAAACATATATCCCCATTTCCCGCTCTTGCTTCCTTGGTATTCATGTACTTATTTTCTCTCTATCTCCCGCTTTCTTATCTCCCATTTATCTATGTCTCCTTAACTTTCCGTCCCATTTACCTATCTGTAGATTTATCTTTTCTATCTTATTTCAGGCTCTACTATGGGCAGGGATTAATTTTGTAGCGAGTTATCCCTTGGCAGTTCCGTATTCTAACTTTAAGTGTTTGCTTATATGTAAATTAGCCACATTTTCTCTCTCTCTCTCTCTCTCTCTCTCTCTCTCTCTCTCCCCAAGACCCAACTACTTTACTCTGTTCTCTGTCTTTACTTTTATACTTAAGCTTATGTATGTGTAAGTGTATGCTTGCCCCTTAATTATCTCCCGAGTCTGGTATGAACCTCCTCATGTTGGACATGAGGTCCACATGGGTGAGAGGACCGCCGTTTACTGGTTCTTCATCGTTGGCGTGTGCAGCGTGGCTCAACCTGCAGAGAGAGAAACATTATCTAGAAAAAAGTATTGTAAAATCTAATATCAAGTTCTTTCCCTTGCGTCTCTGCAAGTAACCTCTAAACTTCTAAACGGACTGAAAATATTCACGTTTCCCGAATATTCCCGTCCTTGTCTAGCTCGATGGGAAGGACGACTTTTCGGTGATTTTTTTGTTTTTAACATTCGTGCTAGATCAAGAAACCCACGTGTTATTACTCACTGGGGCTTCCCAATGGGCAGGACGAAACGCGTGGACGAAGCGGACGAGGACCTTCCTTCGGATCCTTCGTCGTGGGGAGCGTCGTCCTCGTACCCTGATCCTGGACCCAGCTCCTCCGCCAGCAGGAACTGTCTCAGCTGTAGGACCTCGTGGACCCGTTGCTCCACCACGGAGAGGTAAACGGACACGGACGCGCTGGTGATCTCTCCTCCGCCTTGAGATGTGGTTCGGGGGGAAAGTGTGGTGGTTATTTGGCGACTTTATTGCGATTACGATTAATGGGGGGGGGGGTCTCCGAGGTAAGGATAGCGCTGATGAGTAAGCGGCGTTTTTTTTTTGTGAGCAATTAAATGATCACGTGGTAATAATTGTAAAGGATTCGTAGCTTTCTTGATTTTAGGGGTGGAGATTCCTGACTACATAATGTGGGAGATTACGTTGTTGACGATAGCAGTGATGGTAATTGTGTGGTAGTTAGATTACTGATACAACTATAGGGTTAGCGGTTACGTTATAGTAATTTTTGAAGTAATTACTGTGCTGATTAGGTGGTTGAATTATTGGTAGTAATTATTGAGCTGCTTATGTCGAGGTGAATATGTGACGATCATTGTCTAGGTGATGAATAAGTGACTCCAATAATTGCGGGGGTGATGGCATAGTAATATTAGAATTGCAAATTTAACGGTAGGCTTTATTGCTGTTGCCCCGTATCAGATAATACCTTATAGGAAGATGGTACTTGCGTAATCGCATGATAACCATGTTATGTAACAACAATGATAATGTTAATCGTAATAGTACCACGGTTATCCCAGTGACATAATCGCTGGTGAATTTTTCAGTGACACGATGTTGTAATAATGATAATTATGAAGGTGTTTCGAGGCTAATCCTACATGAAACTTTACACTCAACTGTTTTCAACTGTCACTTATCTGTAACTAATAATACTCTACTAACCACAGAAAACATTTATTAAATATGTAAGGATAAATATGTACTCACAATTAAAAATATATCAATTACCAAACCGTTACTCAGTCATGATTCATTTACTTTTGAGAATCAAATTCATGAATCACTCGGGAGTCACGACGGCCACCAGGTTAATGATTCTATTAGCAATCATCAATCTGGTCATCAATCTTTTATCTCGATTCATTAACCATCTCTTATCATCAATTATCTTCCTCTAACAATCTATTAGTCAATGACGAAGCTTTTTTTCGTCTCTCACTAAGCAGTTGATAATCAACTTGTTTTTGTCACTCACCTACTGGGTAGTAAGTCAAAAGCTAACCTCTTTTCGTCACTGGTACAACAATAATCAGTGAATAATCAACCTCTTTCCGTCACTCCTATAACACTAATTAGTTAATAACCAACTTTTTTATCAGTCATTCACCACTAATCAGTTAATTACCAGCGTCTCTTCATCACACATCACACTATTCAGTTAATAACCACAACCAACCTCATCATTTAACTACTACCTCCCCAACCATTCACCACAATCCTTCTCCACCCCTCCCCATCCTCCTCCTCCTTCCCTCCTCCTCCTCCTCCTCCTCCTCCTCCTCCCCTCCCCTCCCCTCCCCTCCCTCCCCTCCCCTCCCCTCTCCCCTCCCCTCCTCCTCCCTCCCCTCCCCTCCTTCCCCCTCCCTCCCCTCCCCCCCTCCTCCCCTCCCCCTCCCTCCCTCTCCACCCCTCCCCCTCCTCCTCCTCTCCCTCTCCACCCCTCCCCTCCCCTCTCCCCCTCCTCCTCCTCCTCTTCCCCCTCCTCCGAACTCACCCACGATGGCCACCACCGGCTGAGGGTCGCACTGCATCAGGTCGAAGAGTTCCTGAGTCGCCGTCTTCATCTCCGTCAGCGTTTCTTCGGCTCGTCTGAGGTCCGCCTCCAGGAGCTCCACTGCCTCGTCGGCGCTTTCCACGTCGGCCTGAAGGGCGGCGTCGCGTGGTGGAGTGGGAGTGGGATTATGTTGAATATCATGTGAAGCTTTGGTGTGTTATTATTATGATTATTATTATTATTATTATTATTATTATTGTTATTATTTGTGATTGAGTAAAATCGAGTGTGGTGTACAAGTAGCTCTTAGGGATGGGTAACGTGACGGCTGGGTTTCATATTAGCTTGTAGCATTTAGGATGGTATTTGTTGTATTGTCACGTGCATTGAAATGTACCTTCTTCAATTACACAGTATATATATATATATATATATATATATATATATATATATATATATATATATATATATATATATATATATTCATATATTTATATATATAGTTTAAAATATATTTTTAGTGTGTAGAGTTTACGTAACATTATAAATTTCCGTTCAACACAGTGTTACTGCAGCTGTTTGGATATTATGGTATTGCTATTATCAGTTGATAAAGAGTTACAACATTACATTATTCTTATTATCAAAAAGCATTATTGTTATAAAAAATTATCCTTATCAAAAATTAAAATAATTTTTGCTCACCAGTAGCTGCGAAATGGTTCGCTGTGTCTCGCGCTCGTGTTCGGCGCTCTTGCTTCGAGTGTCTTCGATCTGCTCTCGAAGACGTCGAACCTCTGCTGTCAGGCTGGTAACCTGGTGGAAGTAGAATACGAAGACATTTATTATTCATCTTTTAAAAGGTATTTTGTGTGTACCTGGCATATATCCTCTTCTGTTTTATTGCCTTTTCTCCCTCTTCCTTTTTTTTCGCTCTCCCTCATAGTTTCTCTATCCCTCTCTCGCTCTTCCGTCTTCCATCACCTCGTTATTCAGATCCGAAATGTAAGTGAAGAGCGTGTAGTTGTCGTTCTCCGCCTGCAGGTAGTTCGTGACGAGCGCCTCCACGGAGTCTTCACCGCTCATCTCTCTCAGGTGAGATACGGAGGCTCTGTAAGTTATGAGGGTCTGCTCTGGTCCCCTTGGCTCCACGCCTTCACCTGGAGAAAAGAGGGATATATGATGTGTATATTATATTTGTGTACTCTCAATCATATATGTGTATATATATATATATATATATGTATATACATATATGGACGCGTATTTGTATACATAATTAACCAAGAATTTCTTACACAATTACACCGAATAACAGTGCACAAGCTAGGAAAGCTGAACGTGCTCTCACCGTCTCCTTTCCGCCTCGACGTCTCCTCTTCCTCTCCTGCAGAAATCGTGGCCACAAAAGCCCGTAGGTGTTGCTGGTGGTCGAGGGCGCGCTGCAGTTTTTTGAGTTCGTGGGTATACTGTTGGGCATCACGTTCAGCGCGTTCCCTCAGGGCACGCATCTTCGTCTGGGCTTCGTCCCTGGCGGGGAAAGGAGAGAGATGGAGTCGGCGTCGATATCATAAATGACCAAACACTCTACCGTGTCGAGCTCTTAATAAATATATATAGTGTATAGTGTTTGCTTTTCTACCAGCTGACATTATGCAATTGTATATCAACTGAGAGTCGGTGTGAGAAACTGATGATTTATGGAGAAAAATAGGAATAAGAGAGAATAATATACTGGATACCCTTTCCTATTGACTACATCTTTGGGAAAACATGCGTCAGTTCAATAAATCCTCAATCTCTCATTAATAACCCTTGTGTATCTATATATAGTTCATAATTGTCTTGCTTTACGAAAGTTGATTCTCTCACACGCCAGACAAATAGTATCAATTAACGACACCATTGTTTTCTTTACCAATTCTAGAAGATTCTTATCGGTATTCCAAGTAAATCTAATAAGTTGTCTCGATATATATAATTTGCGTTTGACGGCTACATCCTTGAGTAAGCCGTAGTGACAGTCATTTGGCCCTCTTGTTCCACTGCATGATAATCTATATTCATGAGTTGACCTGTGAACTCCGTTGAAGTCTACTGTGAAAAGGAAACCAATTAACGTACCTCTCGGAATATGCTTTGGTGACCTGGTCCATCACATCACTCTTTCTCTTGACTGTCCCTTGCAGTTGCTTCTCCAGACGCTGGCCCTGCAAGGTCATGGTTAGCTTAGGTCATCTAGGGTTTTCATAGGGCTTGTTATTATGTAGGTATGAGTATATGCGTGAGGACATTTTCCAAAGTGTGGTTGATCCTGAAAGTAAGTGTAGTTGGGGAAATGTGAATGAAGAGATGCGTAGTAAGGTAAGTGTGCGGCACTCTTTGGAACTCATGAGTGTCTGACAAGAATCAGAATTATAAAAGGATTTGAATTGTCATGTAACCCATTCTGCTGACTAATACTCTCTCTCATCCTTTCTCTCTTTCTCTCTTTTTCTCCCTCTCTCCCTCCCTCCCTCCCTCCCTCTCATTCTCCCTCTCCCTCCCTCCCTCCCACTCACTTCCTACGCTCCCTCCCCCTCCTCTCCCTCCCTCTACCTCCGCCCTCCGCTCTCCCTTCCTTCGCCTGTTGTCACCACTCACCTGAAGCATAAATTTGTCTCTTTCCTTCAACAGGTTTTCAAGATTTGTCCTTAAGACACGATTGTCAGCCAACACTGCGTTAAGACGAACCGTTGCCTGAAACATAAAGGATGAAATTCACGTTTTAGATGCAATATGTGGTGATATTGTCGGTGTTGACGTTTGATGAGAATGATGAACGTGATAATGGTGGTGATGATGATGATGATGATAGCGACAATAATGATTATGTAAATTACTAGAATAACAATGACGAGGATATTGGAAAGATGATATCTACAATAATGATAAAAGTCAGAATGATAATACTAATAAATGATACAAATAACGATGATAATGACTACGACAGAAAAAAAAACTGATAATAATAATGAGTAACTACTATTACTATCAATTCTGAAATCATCAACAGGGCCAATACCAACGATGAATAACAGCAAAACAAATATTAAAAACGACAGCAACAATACGCAACGACCAACAACTCGCCTGCTGGATACGGTTTTGCAGAGCTTTCTTGGCACTGAGCGCTGCCAACCTTCGGGACTCGAGTTGGCGGGCGGATGGCACTCGACGTCTGGACTCCCGGACTTTCTTCTCAGCCGCGGCGATGGAGGTGTCGAGTTCGCTGATCTGCGGAGGGAAATCGAGGGAGGTTGATTGGAAGAAAAGAAAGGAAGAAACGTAACGTATACATACACAGATATGATAATACGAAGGCACAGACGTTTTGAAGTTGTTGTTTTTTAAGTTCTTCGGATGTAGGATGTCAAAAATGAGACCTGAGTCCGCAGAAGTTTCCTTCTTCCTCTCTCTCTCTCTCTCTCTCTCTCTCTCTCCCTCTCTCTCTCTCTCTCTCTCTCTCTTTCCTCGTTCTTAATGTGGCTTTCTTTTATCCTATTGAGGGACGCCTTTCGTTGAGATTTTTAGCTGCTACGTACAGGTCCTTGATCTGCGTTAGAGGCTCTACGGGAGGTTTTTGGTTGATACTTTTGGAGGAAACTTGAAGGAGGTTAATTTTTTGGGTTGATATTGGAGGGAATTGAAGGAGGTTGATTTTGGTTGACATTTTTTTTAGAGGGAAATTGAACGAGGTTGATTTTGGGTTGATTTTTTTTGAGACAAGTGAAAGGAAGGTATTTTTGGTTGAGATCTTTTTTTCCATTTATTTCGGTTTTGGGTATCAATGGCGGCGATATGGTAAGACGTTGGTTGTGGTAGTGAAGATGGTTGGTAGAAGGACAGAGGGGAATAGACACATAAATATATATATATATATATATATATATATATATATATATATATATATATATATATAGAGAGAGAGAGAGAGAGAGAGAGAGAGAAAAGAGAAATGGATTGAAGGAGAGAGGAAAGACAGGTAGGTAAAGAGAGCGCGAGAGACAGAGAAAAAAAGAAAGAGCCAGAACCAGAGCCAGAGTCATAAACAAACAATCAAACAAACACCTAACGAAAGCAGAGCCCCCCCCCCCCCTCACACACACACTCTTACCTTATCCCTCTCCTCGTCAATCAGCTGTTGGTACTTTGTCTGACGATCGAGTGTAGAAGCCAGGGTGGTGATGGTTCGCTGGTCACGTGACTCGTTCTGCGGGTTCACCATGGCCGTCAAGTGGTTCTCTAAGTCGCCCTTCTCCTTCTGCAGCTCAGACAGGATCTTCCTAAGCATTGTTGTGATTGTTATTAATTTTCATAACATTATCGCTGTTACGTTATCAATATTATGATTATCATTTTATTCTTATAATTTTTATTTTCATTACCATCATTATTTTCATTTTTATCACATCACTTTTATTATAATCCTTATAATAATCTTTTCCAATTATCATTATTTTTATTATTATTACCATTTTCATTATCAGCATCTTTATCATTACTATTATCATAATTACTGTTATTATTAGTATCATCATCATTATCATTATAATTGTTATAATTATCATCATCCTCAATATATTGGAGGATCTTGTTCTTTCTTCCTGTATCTACTACTACAAATTATATTATCAATATTGTTATTTTACCAGAGGATGTTTTGTGTTTGTAATGTACGAAGAACTAGAGTATCTGATAACGTACATTTAATTAGAAACTTTGCTTTATTACACTTACATAGTCTGGAGCCTCAACACTACTTTGTATTAGAATTTAGAACAATTCCTTTGTATAGCTAATGTTCTTAGAATAAAAGCTTCTCGTGAATAAGGATTAAAGAAATAATAAAAGAGAATATCCAGAAGCTACCTTTCTGTCTGTAAGTTAAAAGCTCCAGTTCTTCATATATAGAAAAGGCAAATAGAAACCAAATGTCATATTAGTGACAACAACAAAGAGAAAAAAAACAGTCCGTACCTCTGTCACGTCAAAGGTGACAATCGCGAGTAAACAAATAAACAAACAGATAATAATGAAGCACAAAAAAAAAATATATATATATATCACCACAGGAATAAAAAACACACTTCCTCACGCATTCGATCCCCTCACTACACCATACCATCACATAAAAGCGGATAGCTGTATAAACAAAAAATAAATAACAATAACAAAATTAAGAAAGAGAAAAAAAACAACAACACAACATAGAAAATCAAGAAATAACATCACAAGAAGGAGTAGCCACGCACTTCTTCGCATACAATCACTTTATCACGCTCATAACATCAAAATAACAAATAAAACAACAAACATAATAGATAACAAGAATAACACCTATAAATAACATCACAAAAAAAGGAACAGCCACACACTTTCTCACGCATACAACCCCCCCTCCCCCCCCCACCCCATACCTTTGTCGCACCAAGAGGACAGTAGCTTCGTCTCGATACTGGCGCCGGTTCCTCTCCATCATGCGGTACTGCTTCTTGAGTTTGACCAGCAGGCTCTCCGCCCCTTCGAGTTCGACATCCTCCCTCTCCGCTTCGGTTTTCTCAGGGCGTTTTGCCATGACTGCGACTTGGTGTCTGTGTCTGGGAGGTGAGTAGGGACGGGACGGTAGGTGTAGTGGGTAGGTAAGTAGAGAGGGAGGGAGGGAGGGAGGGAGGGAGTTAGGTATTTAGGTATTTAGGTATTTGGGTAGGGAGGGAGAGAGGGAGGTAAGTAGGTAGGAAGGTAGGTAGGTAAGTAAGTAAGCAAGTAAGTAGGCAGGTAGCTACAGTAGACAGAAAAATAGGGTGAACATATATAGACGGATGTAGGAGATGGAACGGGATGGAGAGAGAGAGAGAGAGAGAGAGAGAGAGAGAGAGAGAGAGAGAGAGAGAGAAAGAGAGAGAGACAAGAACAGAAAGTTCAAACAGATTACGGAAAAGTGAACAGAAAGAAAAGAAGGGAGACCTACATATAAAACAATAAAAAGCGAATAACATGAATAAAACTGAATACTAAATGAGAACCGAAAAAGTAGTCAAGAAAACCTTATCTAAAACGGAAATTTCTTAAAGCATAAATCTTTTCAAAATATAGTTGCAAAATGACATGCCTATCAGTGTACTGGTACAAGCTACACAACTGAAGTGGCATAAACAAAAAGACTGAATGTATTCGATGTTTTTGAATGGAAGAAAAATAGACTGCGAGAACACTTTGTTTTAGAAGGTGAATCGATAAGGGGAGAGAGATTCATAAATCAGTATATTACGCGATTTGAATTGATAACAAGAATTGCATGAATGCAAAAATAAAGATAAGATGTGCATTCTAAACCTCATGCATCTATAGCATATATATGCCTCCAAGTTTAATGCAGCCTATAAATTTATACCGTGGATAAAGATTACATGACGCTGAATGCATTTAATTAGTATTTTTCAGAAATGTATAAACAAAATTATATTTACCTGGGGGAGGGGATATGTGAATATGTTATACTTATACAACAAAAGATTTAGAAAGAGAAAGATTGGAAAAAGACACACTGCCAGTTTTCCATACGCATAAGCACATAAAAGACCACACTTACACAAATACATCGACAAATACACATATTCCAAAAATATCCTTACTAACCTTATTCTACAGCGGTCGTCTTATGACCGTTGATCGCCAACAGATCACAAAATGTCTAAAATACCTAGACAACACTACATCTTACACCTTCCATAACAAAATATAAAGTAAAGTTACAGAAACGTATTGTCTCTGATCATCCGTCTTCTTGGTTGCTATGGACGCTTTTGCCTTAGTTACCGATTATGACGTAGGAATGACGTCATCCAGGGATATTTGGGGGGGGGGGCAACTAAATTCAATAATTAAAGTAATTATTATTACCATTAGTTGATTATAAGCGTATTGATGATACTCTATGTTTTTTTCGCTTGCTTGTTCAATCGAGGAACTTGAATGTGACAATGATAAGAATAATAACTCCAACAGTGTAATGATTATAATATGCAAATGGAAAGCTGAAAAAAAACATTAGTGTCACTACTGACATTGATACCATTTTTTATTATCGTTATTAATCTAATCATAGACTATCATTCTCTTTTATTACCATTATTGCTATTAGTAGTATGTTATTAATAATCATTGTTATTACTATCATCATCATTATCATCGATAATAGTCTCATTATCATCAAACCATAACCATTTTTGCTGTAATCACTTTTATCTTTATTAGTGCTGTTGTAGCCATGAGAATATATATACACCAATGTATGTACGAGACTTATACTAGTTTATCCCAAATGCCCCAGTACGTTTTCTCTGAATGTTTATAGGGGGGACTATGTAATTTTATTTCTAACGGTGTAATGTTCAGAAATGATTTATTTAGCTTATAGTATAATTCAATTGTGTTACATTTTTTTAATAGCATTTATATATGATGTCATAGAGTGTATGTATGTTAGAAAATATATTTCGATATTACTTTCCTTTTCGTTCGTAGAATAGGGTACCATGTTTGTGTGCTTTTCCCTGTAGATGTACTACATGGAACACACACATCACCCTAGAGCTCACCGTCCACAGCCCTAATTAATATATACTAAACCCAGTACACGATATTGGTTACAACTCCGCCATACCTTCTTACATACATACATTATCTAGCCCTAATACAATTATCTCCTGTCTAACCAAAACCAAGGTGGAACTTCATAAAGACAAAATGGACCGGCTTCAAAGAAACGGCTCTCAGTTTCCCAGATCCTGCTAAATCCATCTTAAAATAATATTGAGTAATGCTCCAGTGACCTTCAAAAGCACCCGTACAGAATTACTAGTTTCGGCATACCACAAAACGTTATTCCTGGGTAGGATGACAGAGGCAAACGCTTGAGGGAAACATCCTAAAGGGACTCAACGCCAGAAACAAAACAAGAAGCAATAGACATCATAATCAGCTATTTAACCAACACCGGCGAAGACATTGGGTCACAACGGTGGATAACAATGACATGCAACACTCAAGTAGAAAAAAACATGGCAAATCCTTAACCGACTAACAAACAGGGAGAAAGACAAAACGTTCCAAGAGTACAGTCACATCAGATCGAATAGCAAAGACACTCATAGACAATTGAACATTCAGAATCCCAATAGGAATCTATCCGGAAAATAAGTAAAAGCTCTCCTAAAACCTAAAAGAAAAGACTGATTATGCTCAAACTACCGTCCCACAAGTCTATTGTGTTTCCCGTACAAAATAAGAGAAAGACTAATTTATAACTGATGCAAACCTGGCCGATGTACACATGATTAGGTGGTGAGTCTGCCTGGAACCGTTCAATGGTTTCAGTCAGACTAAAAGGCAGAGTAGGTGCAGCAATAATCAATCTACATAATATGGCAGTCTGGCTTAGAGGGCTAAATCTAAAACTGTTACAGATAATCCGAAGCAAGGGCATGATTGGAATAATCATGGTGATGATAAACAAACAGAAAATAATTGTCCAATGTGGAAAAGAAGTATCCATGTCAGGTTTTCCACAAAATTGATTGTTATCATCATTATTAGTCTATCATCATTATTGTTATTATTATCATCATTAATTTCATTATTATTATTATTGTTATCATTGTATTATTATTATCTCTATCAATATTTTTATCATAATTATCATTAT
Source organism: Penaeus japonicus (assembly GCF_977035675.1). Classification (NCBI taxonomy): domain Eukaryota; kingdom Metazoa; phylum Arthropoda; class Malacostraca; order Decapoda; family Penaeidae; genus Penaeus; species Penaeus japonicus. The sequence continues at coordinate 42,630,987 of NW_028234409.1, forward strand.
TATTATAATATCATTATTACTATCACTATTATCATTGTTATAATTTTAAATATGATAATGGTAATTGTTATCACTATATTAGTGTTTTTGTTGTTCTTAAAATCATTATTACTGTAATCATTATTAATATCGTTATTACCATCCTCATTATTGTGTTTCTATTATCATTGAAATAATCATAATAATATTATCATTATCACTGACATTATCATTATCACTGTCACCATTGTCATCACTATCATTATTATCATCGTCATTATTATCATATTTGTTTGTTTTACTAATATTATTATAATATTTACAATCATTGTTGTTGTGTTTGTTGTTATTAATAGTAATCGTATCATCATTAGTATCATTATTACTATTGTTATTATTGTTGTTGTTGATGTTGTTGTTTACCATTATCCTTATTATTAATTGTAGTAGTGTCGTTATTAATTTTAATGTTATCACTATCATCATTACTGACATTGTTATTGTTATCATTATCATCTCTACCATTATTTCAGCATCGTTATCCTCTTCTTTGTTACCACTATCATGTTTATCAACACAAACGAAGGTATAAATGTATTTTGAAAAGAAAGAAATGCGGCCATTATACGGAGACCCTTGTGAATCATCATCTAGCAAGGTTTAAACTGTATTTCCCTTGATAATGTTGTATTTTGGTAAATAAGGAAATTTAGCTTATATATATTGAGTTTAATTGATATTAACGACTTAATTACTCAATGAGAATAATCTATAAGAAGTCTAGACAACCTCCTACCCCCCTCCCCCAAAAAAAGAAACACTTGGTAAATATGTACCTACTTACTGATAACAAAAATGACGTTTTGGAAATTGAAAGTTTTAGTTTATGAAGATAATCATATCTTTCTATATCTAGATATAATACCAACAT
>NW_028234409.1:42654396-42664396 GCF_977035675.1 Penaeus japonicus
AGAAAGAAAGAAAGAAAGAAAGAAAGAAAGAAAGAAAGAAAGAAAGAAAGAAAGAAAGAAAGAAAGAAAGAAAGAGAAAGAATTACATCCCAATTAAAAAGTACACACATTCCTCAGTTTGCAGTTGTGGTGTATATATTAGGAAAGTTATAATTGGAGGGAATGTGTAAAGTGTAAATGTCTTGCCATTTTAGAGATCTGGTATCTCTATTGCTTTATATTTAGCTAAACTTTGGCCTTTTGCTTTCATATTCTTTTGCATGTAAAAAAACTTATTTTTACCACTGCTATTGGGTTATCAATTAGAAGGATTTTTTTTTTTAATGATGTTGCCATCTAGAAAGATGAAATGTTTATCTGTCTTTCAGCATAAATTTCAATAATTATAAGAGGTTTGGTGAATACATATGAAAATTATGTGTTGGTATTGGAATTATGATAGTGAAAAATATCAGCCAGTGATTTTCTGAAAAAAAGATATGACTGGTTGGTATTTTGGCTATATTTTTTATATCTTTAAGAATTAGTGCAAATATATTAACCCATTAGCAGTGGATGCTATGATTTACTACAAAGACAGAGTCGGTCATAGACGTGGATGGCACCGTGCCAGACAATGTAAACCAGCCATCCTACTGCACAAATAATTGATGGGTTAACTGTTAAGGCTTAAAGAACAGTCCATTAAAGTGATACTATCACATAGTACTTTTGCTGTATTGAGTGGAACTTTGATTATATAGACATTGTATTGCCACTATAATGTGAGGTTCCATTAACCCCTTCCCGACGGGGCACGCGTTATGCAAAAACCCGTATGCCGGGTGATTGCAATATTGCATTGTAATCGTCACACTGGCATGACGCCCCGGCATCGGGAATTTATCTGTCACACGAGTGTGATGCACCGTCGTCATTGGGTTAAGGAAGAACTTTTATTATATTCTGGGAGAAGAAAAATTGTATAGGGTAACTCATTCTTGTATGCATTGTCAGCATAAGTTCTACGTGTTGTGCTATATCACTATACTTCAATTTATTTCATCACTGCATGAATCATTTCATTGAGAATGTTAGAAGATTTTGGCTGTGTGATAATACCTTGATTACCATTTAGTAGTTCATTAATATTTTAAGCAACTGACTCTACACCTGTGCAGATTGTAAGCTATCAGGTCAGATATTTAGATGTGTGCTTATTTACCCTTGTGAGGTGGGATAGTTTAGCTGAATGTTTTCATTACATTTGAATGGTTAAAAAGTAACATTGCATAGATTCTTGATGCTTACATGCACACATGCATTCACCCATACACTGACTCACACTTATGCTCTCTCTCATGCTCACACTCATGCTCACACACACTCTCTCACACTCTCTCATACTCACACACACTCTCTCATGCTCACATGCTCAATCTCCATCTCCATCTCCATCTCCATCTCCATCTCCATCTCCATCTCCATCTCCATCTCCATCTCATCTCATCTCATCTCATCTCATCTCATCTCATCTCATCTCATCTCATCTCATCTCATCTCATCTCATCTCATCTCATCTCATCTCATCTCATCTCATCTCATCTCATCTCATCTCATCTCATCTCATCTCATCTCTGTCTCAAATCCTCAAGCTCTCTTTATAAATATATGTATAAGATATGTTTGTATATATTACTTAGTATCATTTATATGTATGTATTTTATAATATGATATGTATGTTAAATATATTTTTTTATATTTATTAACCCGTTAATGACTGGTTACAAGTTTTTTCGTCATGAATGATGCAGGAGCTCTGGCTTGACGACAGGCGTCATGAGGTTTGGGGATTTTGGATCACAATGTTATTTTAATGTGTTATGAGTAATGAGTGAGTGATGATGACAATTGCAGTCATAATTATTATAACTGTTGTAATATTAAGCAAAATGGATTTCACCTAACATCCAAAACCTAGATGGCACCACTTTTTTCTAGCACCAGCAGAAGAGAGAGCCTTGAATGGCACCCATCTACGGTCTCTAGCAAGCACTATTTTTATAGAGTGATGGCACATACAAAGTTGCTGACCTCTTGCTCTAAAGTACCGCAGATGAAGGATATGCAGACAGAACGAGACAAGGAAGTTGACTCAAGCCATACCCAATATCTACAATGTGCCCCTGTGCCAGAAAGAGAATGCCTTTTACTATGGCACTCACAGTCATAAGCACAAACTTCCTTACTCTTACCTCTTCATGTTATCTTCATTGTGGATGGTTCTCTCATAAAATAGCAATACTTCTATCACACTGAGTATAAAGAAAATAGTGAGCTGATATGGACCCTGAACTACAATTTTAGTCAACTGCAGAATTGATAGAGCCTGTGATATGACAGATATAAGTCTCTGAATACAGTAAAACACACACAAAAACAAAACACAAAAATAGCTCTAGCTCTACCCTGAGTGTCTAAAAGGGAGGGGAATAGTGAAGGTATGTTGCTGAAGCTGCCTCACTCTGAAATAAAACCCATCCTGGAGCCTGAATAAGCAATTCTATCCCCCATCGGCAATGGGTTAAGATTAACCCATTTCCGACAGGGATAGATTTGCTTGCCCAGTCCCCAGAATGGGCACTAGTGCTGCCTATGCAGCACTCCAGATGGGTTATATTTCAGAATGAGGCAGTTTCATGCAATTTACTGCAAAATTTGCTCCTTTCTCTGTCACTCATTGTAAAACTAAAGCCATTTTTGTGTTGTAATTTTTTTTGTGTTCTATTGTATTGATAGACATATGTGTCATATGACAGGCTCTATCAATGTTGCAGTTGACTAAAATTGTATTATAGGGTACAAATCAGCTTATTTTCTTTGTACTCATTTTGATAGAAGTCTTCTGGGAGGACAAAAAGCAACTTCAATTATTTGTATTTGTTTATGACCATCCACAATGAAGATAACATGAAGATATAGGGGAGAGGAAGGAAACCTGTGCTTATGACTGTGAGTGCCACAGTACAAGGCAGCCTTAATGGCACAGGGGCACATTATAGACACTGGACATGGTTTGGATCGCCTTCCTCTTCTCGTTCTGCTTGCACATCCTTCATCACTGGTACTTTAACCCATTCACGCCGGGGCGGAATTTCGCCTACTCCCGATAACGCCGGGAAGATTTCAAGCGCGCAACCGTTCGTGCCGGGGTGTTTTCCCGCTGCGCGCGGTCGCTCTGACGCTCGCAGAGCGTTTTTTGTCAAACCACATCCTTATGTTTGCGTGATCCGTCTAGAGTGCTGGTGTATGAAGTAGTGCTATGTTCAGAGGATGTATAGCAGTCGAAAAAGATGTTATAGCACAGTATTTTAGTGAAAATCTATTGACCTTTTCCATATTCTTTTTACCTCCTATGTTGTAATACCATGTAAGTGGAAGCATTCTCTAGTGAGGTAACAAAACATAGTTTTTTTTTTTCCAATTTTGTTATTCTTCCTAAAAGAAAAGAAAGAGAATATGAACAACCATACATGTGCATACAAAGTGAATGCAAGTAACTCAATGTTTTTCAATTTGTCATTTTCTTTAGTGGGGCAACAAAAAAGATGTTATATATATTTTTTATTTTATTTTTTTTTTTTTATTCCTCGCTCGGCCAAAAACAATGATTATACGAACGTCTTTCGACTCAGGATCATCAAATTTCAAACAAATCAACAGAAATCACCATCCGTACTCAAATACGTAGTACCAGAGACGTCATCATATTAACGTTATAATCCCTTTTCCTACTATTTAGAAGATAACCTAAAGTAGCTAAGACAAATCAAGTAAGAAAATCGAATTGTACTAAGAATAATCACTATCATTCTAATGCGTGACGTTTCAGCACTCGCTACAAACTACAGTGCCATCCGGCGCGCGGGCCGAAAATGTAGCACGTGCCAGGACGTCACCCGGGTCCGGGGCTTTTTTCGACCACGTGTCAGCACGTCAACCGGCGCGAATGGGTTAAAGCAAGAGGTCAGGATCTTGCTGTGTGCCATTCTTCTCTAAGGATAGTGCTTACTAGAGACATGGATGGGTGCTATTTAACCCATTTGCGCTGGATGATGTGCTGACACGTTTTGTGATTTTTGCGTCAGATGCCGGTGATGAATATTTGGTCAATCAAGCGCTCCGGGGAAGCGACTGTTTTTTTAGTTTTATTCTATTGAACTTTTTTCCATATTCTTTTAAATCCTATTTGTAATACCAATGGAAGTGGAAGCATTCTTCTATGAGGTAACAAAATAGTTTTGTTTTTCAATTTTGTTTTTCCTTCCTAAAAAGAAAAGAAATAGAATATGAACAACATACATGCATACAAGTGAATGCAATAACAGCAATTTTTTCAATTGTCATTTTCTTTAAGTGTGGCAACAAAAAGATGTATAATATATTTGTATTTTATTTTTTTTTTTTTATTCCTCGCCAATTACAATTGATTTTACAAAGTCTTTCACTCGACTCAGATCACATATTCAACAAATCAAAACCAAAATCACCATGCCGTAATCAAGATTACGTATGTACCTGAGACGTCATTCAATTACTTATATCCCATTTGCTACTATTTAGAAGGAAAAACTAAAGTAGCTAAGACAAATCAAGTATGAAATCGAATTGTACTAAGAATAATCATCATTCTAATGCGACGATTCAGCACGTCGCTACTGGCCTCTAGCCGTCGCCGGCCGAAAATGTAGCCCGTGCCAACCGTCACCCGGGTCCGGGGCTTTTTTCGACCACGTGTCAGCACGTCAACCGGCGCGAATGGGTTAAAGCAAGAGGTCAGGATCTTGCTGTGTGCCATTCTTCTCTAAGGATAGTGCTTACTAGAGACATGGATGGGTGCTATTTAACCCATTTGCGCTGGATGATGTGCTGACACGTTTTGTGATTTTTGCGTCAGATGCCGGTGATGAGATATTTGGTCAAATTAAGCGCTCGGGGAGAGCGACCGGACAGCCCAGGCTTGCGGCTAGTGCGCCTGAGAATCCCGAGGTGTTAGGGCTATGCGTTCAAAAACCCTGGCATTGTAACCATTCAAAGCAGGAATCGCCCCAGCGTGAATGGGTTAAGGCTCTCTCTCCTGCATTTGCTAGGATAAAGCAGTGCTATCTAGGTTTTACATTTTAGAATAAACCCATTTTGCTTAATATTAGTAATTATAAAAATTATGATTGCAATTGTCATTATCACTCACTAAATAGTTACTACTCATAGTACGGTAAAAAAGCACAATGATCCATTCTCTCCCCTTGTCAAATATGGCATGATGATTATTGTCATGTATATCACGATGCCCGCTGTCAGGCCAAAAACTTTTGCGTTATGTATATCACGACACCCATCTGCAATAGGTTAACTGTAATGTAAGCAAATGGTACTTTTATGCTTTTTCTTCTTTTCTTATTTCATTTATTTATGTTTTATGTTCCATCATTTTATGGAATACTTTGTATTTCATATAAGAGATTATGTCTTACAGATATAAATTTCATTATACTTAATTTCCGTCTGTCTTCCAGATACAGCGCTGATGAAAGTACAGATATAAATTTCATTATACTTAAAATGTCCGTCTGTCTTCCAGATACAATGCTGATGAAAGTTTAGAAGAGACCTTAGAAGAGTCTGGCTGGAAGCTTGTTCACGGAGACGTGTTCCGTCCACCACGCTATCCCAAGTTCTTCACAGCACTGGTGGGATCAGGCGTTCAGATCTTCTGCATGGCCCTCATCACAATTGTATTGGCCATGTTGGGTATGCTCTCACCAGCCTCCCGTGGTGCTCTCATGACTGCAGGCATTTTGCTCTATGTTTTCATGGGTCTCATTGCTGGGTACATGGCTGGTCGCCTGTACAGGACGTTGCGGGGCCAGCAGTGGAAGTCTGCTGCGTTCTGGACAGCTACACTCTTCCCGGCTTTTGTCTTCTCAACTTGCTTCTTCCTGAACTTCTTCATCTGGGGAAAGCACTCAAGTGGGGCTGTCCCATTCACAACCATGATGGCCCTCTTCTCCCTGTGGATCTGTGTGTCGGTGCCTCTGACCTTCATTGGCTACTACTTTGGATTCCGCAAGCAGCCGTACGAACACCCTGTACGCACTAACCAGATCCCGCGTCAGGTACCAGAGCAAGTCTGGTACATGCACCCTGTTCTGTGTCTCCTCATGGCAGGAGTCTTGCCTTTTGGGGCTATGTTTATAGAGCTATTCTTCATCTTGTCTGCCATCTGGGAGAACCAGTTTTATTATCTCTTTGGATTCCTGTTCCTTGTATTTGTCATCTTGGTCATCTCCTGTGGTCAGATTAGTGTAGTAATGGTGTACTTTCAGTTATGTGGTGAAGATTACCACTGGTGGTGGCGCAGCCTGATCACCTCTGGAGGCTCTGCAGTTTATGTAGCAGCATACTCCATCTTCTACTTGAGCACAAAGCTCGAGATAACAGAGTTTGTTCCACTTCTATTATATTTTGGTTACACAGCCATCATGGTGGTGACTTTCTGGCTGTTAACTGGTACTATTGGCTTTTATGCAGCTTACCTGTTTATTAGGAAGATATACGGTGCTGTCAAAATAGATTAAAGCATCGTTCTCATAGCCTGTAATAGGGCAGTGTTTTACATGCTCATGGATAGTTTTGCAGCATCTTTGCTGTGCTATAGATCCTATCAGTCTCTCTCTCATAGATATTAGAACACTTGTGTTTCTCCAAAATTGTTCTCATCTTTTCTAAAGACTAAAAAAGTTCACATCATCATTTAAATGTCGTATTATTACTGAATGCATTTCGTGATTTGTACATACAATAAAAAGTGATACTAAGAAGTTGCATACAATGTATAGGAAGTAACCTGATATCACTACCACTGGGAATGGTTGTGTTTTTGTGGCTTTATGTCTGCCTTGAGGAGTAAGAGCAATTCCTCTTCTGATTGTTAAAGATTCAAAGTGTGTAATGAACCCTTGGGGTCCAAATGCAAACATTGTGCTCTTTTCAGTTGTAGCCTCAAGTCATATTTAGCCCAAAAAACTTTAAAGTCTTTGCTGATTTTTTTATTCTTATTTATCTTTTTGGTTTTAAAAAGATCTGAAATTTTTTTTTTACAAGGTAAGATCCAGCGAAATACTATTCAAAGTTTTTTGGTTAGAAAATGATAAGTGTTGATGACAGTGTCTCTGCTAGGATTGCTGAGTAATGAATACAATACACTTTTTGATATAGAACTCCCATGCAGTAGCTGATGATATGTTCATATTAATATCAAGGCATTACATTTTGACTTAATTTGCCTGTCATGAGCAAAAAAGAAGATAAAAATATGTATACTTTTTTTTTATAGAGAGAAATTACTCTGATGCTTGATTCAAGATTATAGAAGGTGGTTGATAAGTACTATGAAAAGAAATGCAGTAACAATTTTCAGCAAATAGAATAAAAGAAATAAGCAAGCAAAGATTATGCAAAGGATAAATTATTACTTGCTTATTAAGTTTCTGTCCCAAGCTGCATGATTTTTAGGAAATCAGTATTTGTATTTATTATCATCATTGTCATTATTATTGCTATTAATATCATTGTTATTATTATTATTATTATTATTATTAATATAATGTTTTTTCTTTTTCTTTCTTTATCATTTGCTACCTCAGATATTTCTGCTGTTTGCATCAGCCATTGTGGACTCTTTTGCAGACTACCAATAAGTCCCACTTGTCATTAAATAACACAAAAAATAGGTTACAAAAGATGAATTATTATCTCACAATTATTTTGAAGATCATGTTGAACTATGTGAGCCAAGACTGCATTACTTTAACACAGTTGTCGCAGAACCACATCATTTATTAATCTAGTTATCTTCCCCCAGTGTCTTTTTGTCATTATATCATTTGTGAATACCTACAGAAGCAGGAAAGAGAACCGAAGTAATTTGCCCAGTTGATCAGAACCCGGAGAACAGTTGAAGTGAGGAATGTAGAAAACGTAGTGGACTATTTATCGGATATAATTTATTTTTTTCGCTTTGTAGATAATACGCAATTTACAGAATCCCCAGAATAACTGTGTGAAGCCTTTGGAACTGAGGCAAGAGGAAATTGCAGGTGGGATTAGGGAAATATCCAGCAAGATGTAATCCTGCAAGACATGGCTCGGTATTCCTTTTTAGTGGTGTTGTTGTTGTATGGAATGCGAAGGTGTAACCATTCCAGGATGTTGCGAATTTGATGTCAAAACTTAACACATGCTGTGGTATTAGTGCTGTTGCAGAGGAACTATATTTCTGAATAGTTTTGTCATTTAAAAGACAGAAAATGAGAGAACATGACGAGTGGGAACTAAAGATGTAAAGATCAAGTATTCACAATCTTTTTTTTTTTATATTCTATTAGATAATCACATCAGCAGCAAGTTTCATTCTTAGGAAAGATAGTTTGCTTATACAATTTCTTGGTAATGTTTGTTACTGATAGAGCCATTTGAAAGAGGTAACCTCATGACTTGATTATTAAAGGGGTATTATTATTTTTTTTTCTTTTTTTAATCTCATTATGCATTGTAGCACCCAAAACTTTTTATTCACATTTGTTGATAACATTTATCATAGTGCGATTTGTATTTTAGCCTGAATACTGACATGATAGGTTTAGATGAGAGTGCTTGCCAAGAGTGTAAGTTCTAGGTCATGCTTAACAGCAGTAGCACTTGTGAAAGAAATAGTTGTAAATGGAGAGGGCATTATGATCATGAATGGAAAGTTGTATTTGCAATGAGTGTATGTAAGATGACAGGTAAATGACAGGTAAATACCACTAACTGTGGAATGTAGATTTGCATTGGAATTTTATGGTATCTGAGAATATGAATTTTAATATTTTGTGTGAGTGAATATATAGTTATTATATTTAGTGGAATTCTTATTCTTGTGATTATTTTAGATGATACTGCTTTATTGATGCTAGTGTTTTTTTTTTTTAAGATTATTTGATTTTGTGTCATTATTTTTATGATGATGGTGGTTACTATGAATATTATTATAGATATTGTAAGTAAGATGACTATTTGGTTACTTTTTCCATTAGCTAACTATCAGTATTTTTATGAGTAACTGTGTGCATGTGTGTGTGCCTAGCTCTCCCTGGATCTTGTATACTTTGTTAGAGAATTAGGCTAATGATATAACATTCACACATCAGAATTCCACATTTGCACTCATTGTAAACTTTGTCGAGGAAGTGCAAGTGCTCTAAGGGTAAAGGAGAGGTGAGTTCAGTGAGTTTCTTAAGACAGTGTCAATATGTTGCCAAGGAATCACTGGTTTTCATTGAAGAGCCAGCTTTTATTAGTATATAGTACTTGTATACAGGATGTCATAGTTTTTTTTTCTCTTTTTTTTGAGAAGAGGCATTTTGGGTGACCCTTTCTCAAATGTATTCATTAAAACCCCTTGACGACGGTCAATGACACCCTTCACACCCGTTGGACACACCATAAACTCCCGTCCGGGCGTCACCTATGGATTTTCATCATTGCAATATTGCAATCGCCCGGCATATGGGACTTCGCGTAGAAAGTGCACCCGTCGGGAAAGGGTTAATTAACTATTTATTTTGTGCTTCTTGTTTTATTACATATTTTTAAGGGGTTGTGTAATCCATTTTTGAGAGAGATGAATTTTTTTTTTTTTTTGGTCAACTTTTTATCAACACGTTTTTTTAGAATAATTTCTAAAAAAGATAATTTATGTAATGGCACTCTACACTGTTTTTGATAGTAACATTCCTTTAGTGTGTTCCTGAATTTTTTGTTAAACTTTTCACAGAACAATTGCTTGCTAATTACTCAAGCAAATAAAATTTGTAATGATCGTTAATGAGAAGAATGGATTCCTACCCCACTTTGTGAGTAATTTTTTGATGTTTGAGAAGAGAGAAATGTCGTCAGTGATTTTTTTTTCTCCGTTTT
>NW_028234409.1:42704396-42711896 GCF_977035675.1 Penaeus japonicus
AATTGTGTGTTGAGAGGGGGGGGGGACCTCGAAGAAGGAGGGATATGGCAAGGAAAGTGAGTTGAAGGGGAGGGGGGGGGTAGAGGGGGATATTTCGTTTCCGATCACGGCTGGGCACCTTCTTGTTATCATTGTTTTTTTTTGTTATTGTCATAATTATCCTTTCATCATTGTACAGTGTTTTCATGATGTCATCATTATCAACATTGTTATTGCTATCATTATAATCATTACTGTTGCTCTTTTTCTTATTATTATCATCATCATCATCATTATTATTGTTATCATCAATAGTAGTAGTATAAATCATTATCATTATTATCATCATTATCATTATCATTTACACACACACACACACACACACACACACACACACACACACACACACACACACACACATACACACGCACACACACACGACACATGCAACCGAGCCAGATGCATCTCCATGAAAAGCCCTGCAGTGTTACTCAAATCACCTCGAGATGTAAGATCTGGCCACCAAATTGCAAATCTCGCAACATTATGCAAAAAGATTGGCAATTCAGTTTGATCTGTCGTGATACATCAAACGTCATTCAATCAGTGCGAGATGAGGGCGAGGATATAACCCCGGGCTGTTCACAGGGAGACACAGAAGGGAGGAAAATGTCACACCTCGTTTTTATTCATTTTCATTTTCCCTCTCTTTTTTTCTGGGACTTTCTCTTTTTTCTCTTGTTTTATCTGCCTGTCTCTCTCTCTCTCTCTCTCTCTCTCTTTTTATTTATCTCCCTATGTTCTGTCTTTGTCTCCTCTCTCTCTCTCTTTCTTTCTCTCTCTCTCTTTCTTTCTTTCTTTCTCTCTCTCTCTCTCTTTCTTTCTCTCTCTCTTTCTCTCTTTCTCTCTCTCTCTCTTTCTTTCTCTCTCTCTTTCTTTCTTTCTCTATTTTCCTCTCTCTCATCCCCCCCCTCTCTCTGTCTTTCTCTCTAACCCCTTCTCTTTCCCTCCCTCCCCCTTTCTCTCTCGTTTCCCTTTTTTTCTTATCGGGACAATTTTCTTAATCTCACAATTTTTTACCCTTTTCCTCACTCATTCCCATGTATACATCTCAATTTTTGTCCTCCTTCATTCATCAACGATATATTACAAAAAATAATGAAAAAAGTAGAAAAAAATCCATTTCCCCGTAAACAAAAACTATAAAAAATAATTCAAACAATCTATCAAAGAGAAGATAGGTTCCTCTTAAGAAAAAAGAAAAAAAGAAAGAAAGAAAGAAAAAAAATAACAAGAGGAAAAGAAGGATAGGTTTCCCTTCGATCTCCTTGGGGTGTGATGTAGGATTGCAGGATTTGCATCATAATGGCGGCATCTCGTTGACAAACCGGGTCACCTCAGCGTGCAATCTAGCTGATCCTGTGAACTGTGTGACTATCAGCCATCGCATACACTATACCTTTCCTTCGTCACTATATCCGATATGGTGTTCACTGTGTTTTTTATTCGTTGGTTTGTACGGCGGGGGCGGGGCGGTGGTGTCCTCTCACTATATCCTATATCTGGACTTCATAGGAGTTTTATTCTCATTTTTTTGGACGTTGGGGGAAGGGGGGAAGGGGGGGAATGGGACGGGGGCGGGGGGCTTTCCTTGGAAAGTTGTGTTTTATTTTTTTTTCGTGTGTGTGGTTACTTGTTAGGCTTTGGAGTGGGGAGGGGGGAATGGTCTTTTGTGTCTTTTGTGTGTTTGTTTACATTCAATGATTTTTTTTTTTATTATTCTCCCCAGCACTTGCTAATTTTTTATCATGGGAAAGGAAAGGAAAACATTTCAGTGCTTAAAGATATGTCTTTGGCACGCCTCGTCTTCATGGGATTCTCGGTAATATTTGGTATTGTGATAGACATTAAAAAATCAAAACAAAAAAACATTGATTCTTAGACTATACCACAAGAAAACTATAAGCATCAGACAATTAAAGTTTCTTTTAAGATACCAGAACACAGAAACAACATATATATAATTTCTACAGCGCCCAAGTCAATAGACTACTGTATCATGAAATGAATTCACATCAAAATAACAAAAGAGACGACGAACTAATGCAAACACTACTTCAGTCGATAAGGATACCCTTTCAGAGCCCACTGAAGCCCCAAGTCCTGAATACTTGAAAAGGTCAACGCGCTTTCGTTGGATGGATTGATCTAATTTCAGGGCTGTTGCTCTCGAAGCTTCGTGGCAAAAGAATGATACATTTTCTCTTCACTCGGTTAATAGATTTCCGGAAATACAATGGGCCAACCTCGACCTTCTCCGTTACCGCCACAGACAATACTAACATCGTCAGTCATTCAGTCAGGCAAGGGTCATGCAAACACTTTTGGGTTTCGTGTTTTTTTTTTTTTTTTTTTTCTTGCTATGCTTAGGGGGGAAGGGGGGGAGGGGTGGTAGAAATAGTAAATAGGGGTGATAGATGGAGGAAGGATAGATGGAATAGATATGGAGGGCGTTAGAGAGTAAAGAGGGGAGGGGAGGAGGTAGAGGGGGAAGGGGTAGAGGTGTAAGGGTAGAGGGAAAGGGAGAGAGAGGGAGAGGCAGACAGGGAAGAGGGGACGGGTATGGAGGGGAGGGGGCATGGGGAGGGCGGTTAAAGGGTAGATAGGAGAGATGAGTAAAACGAGTTGTGAAATAGAAGGGAAGAGGGAAAGGGAGAGGGGAAGATGTAGAGGGGGAATGGAGAAGATGTAAAGGGGAAGGAAAGGCGAGAGATTTAGAAAGAAATGGATAAGAAAAAAGTGTAGTGAAGGAAGGGGAACACGTTTATCTATACGAATAGGTGGAGGAAATAGAGAGAGAAAAAAAATGGAGAAACAGGTATAGGGTTGAGGGGGGTGGGAGGGAGGATGTCAACTAAAGTAGGAGGAGGGGGGGGGGGGGCAAGAGTCATGGACAAGACCTGAGGAGGAGGGGGATTGCAAGAAGAGTGAACGAGACTTCGAAGCAGAAGATGAAGCGATATGAATTATGGTCACGGAGAGGAATTCATTTCTCAAAATGGTCATTAAAAAATACTGAAAATAAATGAGAAGACAGTCTGCTAACAGATCATTAATAATATCCAGAGCGAAACCGGTACAATACTGAAAAATAAGATACGTCGATACTACCAAATTTAAAAAAATCGAAGGGCAAAAAAAAAAGAAAAAAAAGTAAAAGAAAAAAAAAAAGAAAAACGAGAAAAAAAGGGCCCCATTAACCAACGGGGGAATAAAGTCCACCAATGATTGGGGTAAAAAAGTCACGTTAATTTCAACCATTTTCTTCATTTTTTCCCCACCTTTTATTCCCATTTATGGTCTCCACGGTATCCTAACCGAAGCAAACGAGCCCCGTAGCACCTTCGCGTAATCAAGGAAATTACAAGCTAACGACCGATCTCATTCGTTCTCGAAACTTCGGAGGAAAAAAGGAAGGAGCGAATCGCGGCCACTAAATCTTCGGGTCTTGGCGCATGTTGATGACTTGTTGGTGACGTCACCACGGTCACGTGATCTTCTCTCGGGGGATTGATAGCAATTGTGATTTTTGTTGTGATTCTTGTTATTGTTACTGTATACTCTTATTTCTTTTTGCTCACGTACATAAATACATACATACATACATACATATATATGTGTGTATATATATAAATAAATTTAATATATATATGTGTGTGTGTGTGTGTGTGTGTGTGTGTGTGTATGTGTGTGTCTGTATGTGTGTGTGTGCATGTGCGTGTGTGTTCCCGTGTGTATGAGTGAGTCAGTGTCTGTGTATGTGTATGTGAGTAAATCATATTGTTCAGCCACACAAACGCGCGGTTTCTAAGCCATGGCTGCCTAGGCCATGAATACGGAATCGGGCGTCTAAGTGTGTTTATTTTAGCTAAAAGCGAACTTATCAGTGGCAATTGGAAAGATAAAATTGCCGAATCGGTGTAAATGTATATGCAGAGTATAGAGGATTATACTTTGGACTATTTTAGAATGTTGAGTATTTTATATATACACATACATACACACACACACACACATATTATACATATATACACATATGTATATATATATATATATATATATATATATATATATATATATATATATATATATATGTATGCATGTATATATGTGTGTGCTATTTTCATTTTATTCTTATTCTTTTGTATCATTGTTTGTAAAGTTGTGGTAATGGTGATGATAATAACAATGAGAGTAATGATTGTTTTAATCTTTATAGTAGTAATAATAATGAGAGCAACACAAGCAACAGGAACAACAGCAATCACAACAGTAATGTGATAAAATAGATAACTTATAATGAGTATATGAAAATAATAATGATCTGAAAGATGATTTTTTTGACGAAAAACAAATGTGGAAATTGAAATCAAATAAACACAATATACAAATAAAGAAAAGGAATAAAAAAAAGGAAAAGGTAAGAAAAACAGCAATACATTTATTGTTACCACCACATGGGCATTAAAAAGGAAAAACAAAGCTCTGTAGCCTTCTTACATATTCCGGAGTGAGTATTTTTTCAAGAGATGTAAGAAACAGCAACCCCCTCCCCCCTACACACATGTATGCTTAATCATACGCACACACACACACACACACACACACACACACAGATACACACACACACACACACACAAACACACACACACACACAGATACACACACTCACACGCACGCACGCACGCACGCACGCACAGCAGCCTTTGTGTCTCATCAGTGCTAATATATTCAAACGAAGATGACAGACACTTGCATCATCTTATCAGGGAACCTATTTCTCGAGGGAATCTGACGCCCCCCCCCCCCACTCCTCCCTCTCCCCTTATTCCCCTACCCCTCTCCCTCTCTCTCTCTCCTCATTTCCGTTCCCTACCCCCTCTCCCCTCATTCCTTCACCTACCTCCTCTCCCCTTATTCTCCATTTAATCCCCTCCCCTCCCACATCCTCTCTCCTCCTTCTCCCCTTGTTCCACCTCCCTCTCCTCCTCCTCCTCCTCCTCCTCCTCCCCCAGGGATTTTCTTTCCTCTGTTTCCTCTCCTACTTTTTCTCTCTCTCTCTTTCCTCTTCTGTTGCTTTGCCGCACACTTGAGATGATGAGAAGGATAATCTCCCCTTTATCTTTTTCTTACTCTCTCTCTCTCTCTCTCTCTCTCTCTCTCTTTCTCGTTCCCCTCTTCCCTCTGCGTCGGCCAAATGCATAGGCTGAGGGGAAAGATCCTCTCCAATCTCCCAATAGTCCGTGCAATCACACCCTTGATGCTAAACACAACAGTTTCCCCTCAGTTTTGAAAAAAAATATGTCCACTCTCTCCTTACATTCTCCCCTCTCTCTACTCCTTTTAGTCCTCGTCTCCCCTCTCCTTTCTTCCCACTGCCACTCTTCTCCTTCTAACCATCTCCGCTCCCCCTGTCCCCGTCTCTCCTTTATCCCTCTTCTCCCTCTCCCCTCTCCTATCCTCTCCCCTCCCCTCCCTCTACTCGTACTCTCTCCCGGCTCCCCTCTGCCCTTCTCTCCCTATTCCCTCCCCTTCCCTCCCTCATGTCTCCCTCCCCCCTCCCCTTCCTTACCTCTACTCCCTCTCGTCTCCCCCCTCCTCCCTCTCGCCTCCCCCCTCCTCCCTCTCTCCCTAACCACACAATCACGCCCTCCTTGCTAAAGACAACAGGATCCCCTCATCACACCGCGTTTCTGTCCCCTCACTTTCCCCTCTTCTTCTTGTCTCTTCACTTTCGCGTTTCTTATTCTTCGTTTCTTTGATTTTCCTTTTCTTTTGTTATTTTACTGCACTGTTTCTTTCTTTGCCTTACCTTCCCTCCTCCCTCCTCCCCTTTCTTCTTTCCCAATTCTTGACTATCCGTTTTTCTTCGCCCTCCCTCCTCCTCCTCCTCCTCCCCTCTCCCTTCCTCTCTCTTTCCCCTCTTCCCCTTAAACATCCATCATAAAACATAAGGCCTTTCCTCCCCTCAGAAACAACAAGGACACCGACCTTATTACAAACCGTTCGCCGCCGGGAGAGAGTGAGGGGAAGGGGGAGAGGGAGAGGAAGGGGAGGGGAAGGGGGAGGGGAGGGGGGTTTGCTTGACTGGCCCTGTGCTTCTGTGCTTGTCTTGGCCCGAGTAATCAAAGTCATGCACCGGTGGACACAGAGACTCCCCCACCACACACACCCTTAGCCTCCTTCCCCACCCCTCCCTCCTCTCCTGTCACCTTCTCTCCTCTCCCCCTCCCCTACCTCTCCCTCTCCTCCTCTCAGTCCTCCGCCCTCTTGCTTCCCACAGTACTTCCTCCCTCTCCTCCTGCTCCTTTCCTCTCTCTCCTTCTCCTCCTTCCCTCTTCTTCCTCCTCTCTCATTCATCTCGCCCTCCTTCCTTTACTCTCCTGCCCCCCCCCCCCCCAACCACCTCCCTCCCCCGGAAAAGGAGGCAAGCAAGAGCGTCCTTAGGGTATAGGGTAGTGGGTAGGAGGGGGAGGAGGGGGAGGAGGGGGAGGAGGGGGAAGGGGCAGGTAGTTAGGTAGAGCGAGTGGAAGGGGGGAGAGGAGGGGATAGGGAGAAAGGGGGCAGGAATATGGGGAGAGGGAGGGTTAGGGAGGAGAGGGAGGGGATTGAGTATGGGGAAAGAGAGGGGGACAGGAGGAGGGTAGAGGTAAGTGGGAGAGGGAGTGAGAGGAGGTAGGTATGTTTATGAGGGGGAGCGAGCGAGAAGGGGAAGAAGGAGGGGTAGAGGAGGAGAGGGGAAGTATAAGAGAGTTGCAAGGGTAGAGGGGTAAGAGGGCGTTGGGGAGGAGGGGGAAAGGGGAGGGAGAGTGGGTGTAGGTTTGCCTCAAGCCTGACGGAATTACAAAGTTGCTGCCATCGACCGTGACTGATATGATGATGGCGGTGGCAGAGGCGGAGAGAGGGAATGAAGGAGGGAGAGAGAGAGAGAGAGAGAGAGAGAGAGAGAGAGAGAGAGAGAGAGAGAGAGAGAGAGAGAGAGAGAGAGAGAGAGAGAGAGAGAGAGAGAGAGAGAGAAAAAGAGAGAAAGAGAGAGACAGAGCGAGACAGAGAGAGAAGGAGAGGGAGAGGGAAAGAGAGAGAGAGAGAGAGAGAGAGAGAGAGAGAGAGAGAGAGAGAGAGAGAGAGAGAGAGCTAGCTAGATAGAGAGAAAACTGGAATTACAGATAAGGTTGAGAATCTCAACTCTTCCATAGACACAGCCACATCGGAAGATCTGACTGAAATTACATCTGATGATACTCACCTCCTTGATCTTACAGAAGAAGCTCTTATAGGCATCATCAGAAAACTAACAGACGAAGTGAGTAAACAACGAAACTCACTTCGTCAGCATCGAAGTCTAGAGCAAGACGTCACCTCTAAAAGGGACGCAGTGGTTGGCGTCCTTAATCTCGCTGATTCCCTCAGTGCCACAGTCACCACACTGGACAACACTTCTCTTTTCCAAACTCTGTAGTG
>NW_028234409.1:42782888-42785388 GCF_977035675.1 Penaeus japonicus
CACACAAACAACCAAACTGCAACCAAGATCCTTGCAATCAGGTTGCGAAACAGGAGCGAAGATATATCCTTTTTCTAATCCTATTATGCAACGGATTTTTTTTCTTCGAATGTCACCCATAAGGCTCCATTAACTAGGTGGACGAGTTGTAGGGGGAGGGAAGTTTTTGGGAAATTGAGTTGAGATTGAAGTAGATTGAGAGAAGTTTTAGGGAAATTGAGGCAAGTTGAGGTGAGATTGAGGTAGGGTGAGAGAAGTTTTAGGGAAATTGAGTTGAGATTGAGGTAGGGTGAGAGAAGTTTTAGGGAAATTGAGTTGAGATTGAGGTAGGGTGAGAGAAGTTTTAGGGAAATTGAGTTGAGATTGAGGTAGGGTGAGAGAAGTTTTAGGGAAATTGAGTTGAGATTGAGGTAGGGTGAGAGAAGTTTTAGGGAAATTGAGTTGAGATTGAGGTAGGGTGAGAGAAGTTTTAGGGAAATTGAGTTGAGATTGAGGTAGGGTGAGAGAAGTTTTAGGGAAATTGAGGCAAGTTGAGGTGAGATTGGGGTAAGTTTTAGGGAAATTGAGGCAAGTTGAGGTGATATTGAGGTAAGTTTGGGTGAGACTTAGGTAAGTTGAGGCAAGTTTGGGTGAGATTGAGGCAAGTTGAGGTGAGATTGAGATAAGTTTTGGGGAAATTGAGGCAAGTTTAGGTGAGATTGAGGTAAGTTTAGGTGAGATTGAGGTAAGTTTGGGTGAGATTGAGGTAGGTTGAGGGGAGATTGAGGTAAGTTTGGGTGAGATTGAGGTAAGTTGAGTTGAAATTGAGGTAAGTTTGGGTGAAATTGAGGCAAGTTTGGGTGAGATTGAGGCAAATTGAGGTGAGATTGAGGCAAGTTTGGGTGAAACTGAGGCAAGTTGAGGTGAGATTCAGGCAAGTTGGGGTGACACTGAGGCAAGCTTTAGGAAAATTGAGGCAAGTTGAGGTGAAATAAAGGTAGGTTGAAGTGAAATGGTGGTAAGTTTTAGGAAAATTGAGGCAAATTAGCGTGAAATTGAGGCAAGCAAGCTTTAGGAAAATTGAAGGAAGTTGAGGTGAAATTGAGGCAAGTTTTAGGAAAATTGAGGTAAGTTGAGGGAAAATCGAGGGGAATTTGAGTGGAATCGAGGCAAGTCGAGGTAGGTCGAAGGAAAAATAAAGGAAAGTCGGGAAAAAAATCAAGAAAAATCGTGGAAAATCGGGGCCAGCTAAAGGGAAATTAAGGGAAAATCATGGAAAGTCGAGGAAAGTCCAGGAAAAATCAAGAAAAGTCGAGGAAAGTCCAGCAAAAATCAAGTAAAGTCGAGGAGTGTCCAGGAAAATCGAAACGATTTCCCTCTTCCAAATAGAGAGATTAAGGAAATTAAAGAAAAAAGAATGTCAAAGGATGTCAAATGATGAATGAATCAAGGAAAAAAATCAAGAGTGTTCAAAAGAAATAAAGGGAAACCAAGGAAAACCAAGAAAAGTCAAGAAATTCAAGGAAAATTTAATTAACTCGGAGACAATAAAGAAAATGGAGAGATAGGGTTAAGCGTAATATATAAGAGAGGGGGGATAGGTGGGTGGGGGAAGGAGGAGAGAAGCAAGTGGGTAAGTAAGGGGAAGAGTTCGGTGGGGGATGGGGGGGGGGAGGGGAGTGAGGGAATAGGGGGGCTATGAATGCGTAAAAGAGAAGAAAAAAAAAAGTATGAACTAAAAAATAAATAGATAAAAAAAAAGTCAGTTTATTAAATGCAGGTCACGGATGCCCATTTGATCAAGTATATCCAATCCCTTAAAATGACAATACAATCACTAAGTAAATCAAAGATCCTGTACATAATATAACTCGAAAAGATATCCCCCCCCCTAAAAAAAAAAAAAAAAAAAAAAAAAAACACCAAAGAAAAGAAAGAAAGAAAAAAAATCTCTCTAGTTAAAATGGTCTCATTCTTTTACTATCCCAAGGAAGTCGCAAAAGAATTTATTTTCCTGCAGGCCCAAGAGGTCTTCCGAGATCCGATATTTTCGAGATATTTCTGTTTCTCTAACCACTTGAAAATGCAGCATGATAACAATTATCCCGAGTGAAGCGCTGGTATTGATGATGCTAACGCTAGTGTTAATGTTAGTAGCAAAATTAGTGATGAGGGTGATGTTAATGAAAGTGATCGTATACACACACGTTTAGACACACACACACGCACACGCACAATACACACACAAAAACATACATATACAGACACACACTCTCTCTTTCTTTAATTCTCTCTCTCTCTCTCTCTCTCTCTCTCTCTCTCTCTCTCTCCCTCTCTCTCTTTCTCTCTCTCCCTCTCTCTCTTTCTTTCTCTCTCTCTTTCTTTCTCTCTCTCTCTCTCTCTCTCTCTCTCTCTCTCTCTCTCTCTCTCTCTCTCTCTCTTTTCTCTCTCTCCTCTCTCTCTTTCTTTCTCTCTTCTTTTCTCTCTCTCTCTCTCTCTCTCTCTCTCTCTCTCTCTCTCT
>NW_028234409.1:42805388-42807888 GCF_977035675.1 Penaeus japonicus
CACACACATCTCTCTCTCTATATATATATGTGTGTGTGTGTGTATATATGTATACACACACACACACACACACACACACACACACACACACACACATATATATATATATATATATATATATATATATATATATATATATATTATTATATATATATATATATATATATTATATATATATATATATATATATATATATATACATACACACACACACACACACATATATATATACATATATATTCAGCTATTTATACATGTACGTATGCATGCATCTATGTATACATATATACCTAATTGGGAAGTACCGCCGGAACTTTTAAACTATGATATGCTTCAGTAATCATAAATCTCAGTACTGGAAAGTAGTGATTACCGGAACCGCAAAGTACCGATAACGAAGCTAGAGGCATTCAGTCATCGATAGTTAATGAATATAAATAGGTTATATAAGTGGAGGGAATTATCAAGCCCAAAGGTACACTCCAATTCATAATGTGTATGAAATTACTGAAATTGCATATATAGAATCGAAATATATATCCTAATGTTAATTTTCTTTAGTATAAGAAATATGTTATTTCATATATAAAAATGTTAAAAGATTAACATGAAATATTTCCAGTGTATTATTCAACATGAAAAACCTAACCTTGGGTGTTCTACGACATCCCACAAAGAACGTCTAAACATTTTCATAGAAATCGAGAAAATGGAGACAGAGAGAGAAGGGAAGGAAAAACAAAATACGTAATTTGATTGTTGTCTCTATATTACAGTCGTAAGTAGGAAATTATACATGTTTCTAACGTCAGGTTTGAATTAAGATACACCACAATTTGTTTCCTATGTTAAGATTGGTCTATTACACATGCAGTTTTGTAAAATAACGATTCCATTATGTCTTTCAAGTATTTTACAAAGAAGTTTATCTTTTTCTTTAAAGTTTAACTTTGTTCCTGCACGCCAGATACTAATTCTATTACAGGTATTTAGTAGTTTCCCTTTGCAGGAAGACGACACCTAAAACCAAACTTTATTTGATCATTTAACTCATTCGATGCGGTGTTAATCTTGTACAACGCCCCCCCTCCCAAAAAAGAAAAGAAAAAAAGATAAAAAAAAAAGATAAAAAAACGAGAGTGAAGGAAGTGAACATAGCCAATAGAATATTCCAGTCTTGAACAAAGCCACATCTCTCGGATCTTCATCACGTGCTGCGGATCGAGCAGTCTAGTTTTTATAAAACCTTTCACTTTTTCATCCTCTTTTTTAGAATAATTATCTGTTCGTCACAAAGAATAAAAAAAAATCTTTGATGCTTATAATCGCCTGACCGATATATCACACCCACCGAGAAGCTAACACACTGAAAGATAAAAACAAAAGAACAAATATAATGTCGCCGGGACCCCAACGGTTGCATTTGCATGGTTTCGCACCAGCAACTAAACCTCCTCTCTGTTTACACAAGCAATCATTACTTAAGCAATGCAACTATCCTTTGACGTTTCTCTTCATCATCTCATTCAACAGTGTTAAAAAGACTTTCATCTATGAACAAAAAACTAATCTAATGTTTTAATATATCGTGAGTAAGTTAAACCTCCAATACTATATGAAAATGCTTATCCTTTTTGCGAATAATAAAAAACCCATCACTATATAGGGAATGAAGCCACACGACTGACCAAGGTTCGCGTGTTTTCTTTTCTGAATGATGTTTACGTAGAAGAGCTAAGGTTAGTCGCATTTTCTTGGGCGGCACAGATGGGATTTGCTGTTATCCGCCTTGTTTTGCTTATTTGTTTACTTGTTTACTCGTTTGTCTGGCTGCTCATTTGTTCATTTGGTTGTTGCTGCTATTTGTCCTCCTATATTTGTGATAATGTTTGAATTATTATTATGGTCCTTGTTGTTGATGTCATCCTCATTGCTATCTCTATTATTAACATTATCATCATTACTATTTCTGTTATCATTATCATAATTTTCTTTCACTTGTAAGATTAATGATCTTATCTTAAGGAGGCTTTACAAACTATGAGAGTCGTTTGTGTGGTCTGCGCGTTATGTAAAGGTGGTGTTCTATGTCTATTTTTACTTAAGTATTTTAAAGATTTTTCTACTTCGTAGTCTGTACCTCTCCTTCTACAGTGGCGTTTATATTCATGTTTAATCATTGTGAGTTAAAACTTGGTTAATATTGTGTTAAAATGTGATACTCTGTGTTTATTCATTATGTTAATAGTCAGGTTAAGTAATGACTGCTACATTTTGCGTTATTTGTTTTCCACTTGTTTTTTTTTTACTTGTGCCTTATCTTTCACCTGATGAAATGGAAAACTTTTTGTGTACACACACACACACACACACACACACACACACACACACACACACATACATACATATATATATGTTTATGTGTATATATAGATAAATATATGTATATATATATATACACACATATATATGTATACGTGTATATATATAGCTAAATAAA
>NW_028234409.1:42820388-42822888 GCF_977035675.1 Penaeus japonicus
TAGTATATATGCACCGTAGGTTTGTATATGCGTGAGTATAAGTGTGTCTGTAGGTGTGTGCGTATGTACATGTGGATGTTAGTCTTATTAAGCAAATTAAGTGAATTAGCCTCTTGACTGTGGTTTAGGAAGGCCTTGGGGAAAAGATATGTAAAGGGGGAGAAGGGGAGGGAAGGAGGAGGGGGGTAGGGGGAAGAGGGCAGAGGAAAGGGGACAGGGGGAAGGGGGAATGGGCGGGTGGGTAGGCGGTAGGGGAAGGAAAGGGGGAGGGGGAGAGGGGAAGGAGAGAAGGGGAAGAAGAGGAAGAGAGAGAAGAGGAACGGGGGAGGGAGGAAAAGAGGGAGTAGTAAGAGGGGAAAGGTAAGGGGAAGGAGAGAAGGGGAACGGGGGAGGGGAGAAGAAGGAAGGTAAAAATTGGGTTGGGGGAGAGGGAAGGGGGGGAAAGGGGAAGAAGAAAGAGGGAGGGGGAGGCAGAAGTGGGGAGGAGGAAGAGTGTGACTTGAATGGAGAGGAAAATACATGGGTATTGCAACTAAGGTAGGAAATCATTTGGATCTCAATAATGGAGGAAAATGTCCAGTAATGGGAAGGAAGGAAAATGAGAGGACAAATACAAATATAGGAGGGGAATCGTCCAGAAAAGAAATGTCATTTTTTTTTGGAAGTGTTGAAAAAAAAACAAAAGTGAAAAAGGAATTGAAAATAAAAAAAGTGAAAAAACAAAAAAAAAAAAACAAAAAAACTGAATTTTTTGAAAAAATTGAAAACGAAAAAAAAAATTGCACCAGTCCTGTTTGGGACGATGTTGCGTCTGGAACGAGGTGTCAAAAGAGGATGTGCTAGGAGAGAGGGGGTAGATATTTGTAATAAAGATGGTAGATTATTTATGATTTGGGTAGAGATAGATAGTATAAATATGTTGTAGAGAGAAAAAGAGGAGAGGAAAGAGTGAAGTGGAGAATGAACAAATGTGAAGAGCGAGAGATGTTTTAGATTAGTGTTAGGAGAGTAGGTGCGATTTTTAGTTTTGTGAGTAAAAAGAGAGTGAGCGAGAGGTGAGTATCAGGTAGGGGGGGTAGTAGATTAGATTATTGTATTAGTAATTTTGTTAGTTTAGGGTTCGATTTGTAATAAAAAACTAAGATTAGAGGTTTTAGTTTTTAGATTAGATTGTAATTAAATTAGAGGTAGGTTGATAGTCGATAGAGATTGTAATTAAAGAACCGGGAGTGGGGGAGGAGAGGAGAGGGTTGGGAGAGTGATGCGATTTTGTAATGGAGTAGTTTTAAAAATTTTAGTAGACACTTAGATGAGTTAGTTTAGTGAGAGCTTGTAGGTTTAAACGAGGAAGTGAGGTATAGGGTAAGTTTAGATTGTTTTTTTGGGGTTAGATTGAAAAGAAAAAGATGGAGTATTTTGATGACCGCTTGTAGTTAGGTAGTTTTTAGATATATATCTTGATAGAGATAGATAGGTTTTAGTTAGATAGGTAAGAGAGAAAAAAAAAAGATGAGAAGAAGCGGTGTGAATGTGGAGAGGCGATGTTGTAGGGTGAGGAGTGAGTTGTAAAGTAATTCGTGAGATTGGAGAAGGGTTTATTGGTAAAGATGATAGTTGAAGGTGAGAGAGTATTGAAGGGTTGAGTGCGTGAGGACTATTTAGGTGTGGGATGACGAGAGTGGAGTGAGGGCGATTGGGCGACGTTTGTAATGTGTGATGATGGTTTAAAGAGAGTAGTAAAAGAGGAGTGGAGCGAGGAGACAGAAGAGATAAGAGTGAAGCGAGAGGGGTTGTGTGATTTAGTGAGGTTAGGGTTGGGATTGTATAGTAGTACGATAGGTGAGTTTAAAGAGTGTGTTATAAAATGAGATATGCGAGAGTCGATCTGGAGGATGGGGATGCGTGGTAGGGAGAGACGGAGATGGGGGCGTAATAAGGTGTGTGAGAGAGGTGAGAGAGAGAGTAGATTTGGGTGAGTAGTTGAGAGAGTGTGAGCAAAAGTAAGAGGTAAGCGATTGTTGGAATGAAAAAAGAGAGAGAGTGAGAGGAGAGGGAGAGATTAGATTGTGGGATAGATAGATAGATAGATAGATAGATAGATAGAGAGAGAGAGATATAATGAGAGAGAGAGAGAGAAAGGTATATATATATATATATATATATATATATATATATATATATATATATATTTATTTATAGAGAGAGAGAGAGAGAGAGAGAGAGGGGAGAGAAGCGAAAGGAAGGAGAGAGAGAGAGGGAAGACATACAGAGGAGATAGAAAGGAGAGAGACGAGAGAGAGCGAGAGAGAGAGAGAGAGTGAGAGAGAGAGAGAGGAGAGAGAGAGAGAGAGAGAGAGAGAGGACGAGAGAAGTGAATGAGAGACCGAGGGAGAGAGCGAGATGAGAGAGAGAGAGAGAGAGAGGAATGAGAGGAAAAGCAAGAGAGAGGAATGAGGAGGAGAGAGAGAGAGAGAGTGAGAGAGAAATGAGGAGGAGAAGA
>NW_028234409.1:42832888-42835388 GCF_977035675.1 Penaeus japonicus
ACGTCGAATTGATCATGACAAATTTATCGGTTAGCATTTCCTATGGAACAGATTATTATCACTATGAGTATTGTTGTTATCATTATTATTATCATTATCAACATTATCATCATCCTCATTATCAGCATTCTCAGTATCATTATTTTCACTTTTTAGTATTATTACTCTTATTACTATCGTTATTATCATAATTGTTATCACTCATTATCATCATCATATCTTACTTATCATTCTTATCATCATCATCATCATCATCACCATCATCATCTTTTATTTTCTTTCTTTTGCAATTCACAATCTTAGAACAAGTTAATTCAGTAGCAACAAAGCGAGTAAAGGGGAAAAAAAATAAAAGAACAACCAGAAAAATGTATAATGTACGTCCTTGGGGGGGGGGGGGTAAGGGTGCTGAATAATTACACCCAAGATGCACTTAGCGTTTTTTAAATGTATTACGCCAGTGGCTCTTAGTTATTATTGGTCATTACCACCGAGTTTTTTTTTTCACCCCCAAAATAACGTGCTTAGTCGCAAGCTCACTCTACCATAGCGGTTTAGTATTAATGTTATTTACACGTTAATATGCGATAAAAGACCTTATAAGGTTGCACTTTCCACGTGAGAATATTAATGACATATGATAATCTATTTGTTTTTTAAGTTTCTAAAGTAAATGAAACAATGATTGCAACGTAAGTATGCCAGAGAAGCTTGCACTGTTGCATTGCAAATGTTCCATTACCAGAGAAGTGACACCTTTAATAGGATGTAATTTTCAGTATAGGTGGTCATAGCTCTGTAAGTGCACGTCTGATATGAAATTCTGGTTACAGTCTATTACTGTATCTATTTTGGAGAGAGAGAGAGAGAGAGAGAGAGAGAGAGAGAGAGAGAGAGAGAGAGAGAGAGAGAGAGAGAGAGAGAGAGAGAGAGAGAGAGAGAGAGAGAGAGAGAGAAAAGAGAGAAAGAGAAGAGAAAGAGAGAGGGAGAAGAGAGAGAGGAGAGAAGAAAGAGAGAGAGAGAGCTGAGAGAGAGGAGAGGAGAGAAGAGAGAGAGATGAGAGAGGAGAGAGAGAGAGAAGAGAGAGGAGAGAGAGAGAGAGAGAGAGAAGAAAGAAAGAGAAAGAGAGAGACAGATAGAAAGAGAGAGAGAGAGAGAGAGAGAGAGAGAGAGAGAGAGAGAGAGAGAGAGAGAGAGAGAGAGAGAGAGAGAGAGAGAGAGAGAGAGAAAGAAAGAGGAGAGACAGAGAGAGAGAGAGAGAGAGAGAGAGAGAGAGAGAGAGAGAGAGAGAGAGAGAGAGATGAGGAGAGGAGAGAGAGAAGAGAGGAGAAAGAGAGGAGAGAGAGAGAAGAGAAGAGAGAGAGAGAGAGAGAGAGAGAGAAGAGAGAGAGAGAGAGAGAGAGAAGAAAGAGAGAGAAAGCAAGAGAGAGAGAGATAGGAAGATAAAGTGAGAGAGGGAGAAAGGGAGAGAGACAGGGAGAGAGAGAGAAAGAGAGAAAGAAAGAGAGAGAGAGAGAGAGAGAGAGAGAGAGAAAGAAAGAGAGAGAGAAGGGAGTGAGGGAAGAAAAGAAGAAAGAGAGAGAGAGAGAGAGAGAGAGAGAGAGAGAGAGAGAGAGAGAGAGAGAGAGAGAGAAAGAAAGAAAGAGAGAGACATATAGAAAGAGAGAGAGAGAGAGAGAGAGAGAGAGAGAGAGAGAGAGAGAGAGAGAGAGAGAGAGAGAGAAAGAAAGAGACAGATAGAAAGAGAAAGAGAGAAAGAAAGAGAAAGAGAGAAAGAAAGAGACAGATAAAAAGAGAGATAGAGAGAAAAGAATAAAAAGAAAACAACAAAATGCTGTCAAACATCGTCAAAAAGAAGCCCTATTGACCCAATCGTCAAAAAACGCCCGCGCTTTTCCTTCCCCGTTCGCCGCTCAGCGTCGCCAATGTTCGAACCGTCAGTTGAATCTTGCATCTGAAACGCTTACTCTGGCCTCATATTGGTATATATTTAAATATTTGTGTGTGTGTGCGCATTTAAAATTTTCTTTCTTCTTTTGCCTGGAAATCTTGGATATAAAGAATGCGAAGTTATGCCCAGTAGGGTGGGGTGATTCAATCTTGTTTAGAAATGGTTGAGTTTAGACAGTGCTAGAATATTCGAGGGAGGATCGTGATATGTTTTAGATGTCGGTTTGATTGAGTTGATTATCTTGGTCGTTATTCTCTCTAAATATGATTTTAAGGTCTACTTCACAAAGCGAAATTGAATGGAAAGGAGAGAATGAAACGCAGACATACACAGACAAACATACTAACATGTACACCTAAACACGAACACACACACACACACACACACACACACACACACATACACACACGCACACACACACACACACAGTAGACTCGTGAGAAATATAATCACATTGCCACTCCCTCTCTCTCCTGTCTCTCCCGTTCCCCCCTCCCTTCCCTCCCTTCCCCCCTCCCCCTCCCTCTTAAAAAAAAAAGCTTGCGGTCT